>NW_027454521.1:0-600000 GCF_040206685.1 Ascaphus truei | reverse complement strand
AAGCGCTATGTATATTCCCATTATGGTCACAAATTGGACGATACTGTATTTCCATTATGTCTCCTATTATTTTCCCATGATATCTCATAGAATACTGTCATCCAAAACCACATCATTATTGAATGATTGAAAATGATGCCTCCGTTTTATGTCAAGATTGTCTTGACACTTAGACCCCCAAGATTTCAATAGCGCCTCACTTAAAAGATGACATTATTTTTGATTCAAATGAACTTTTATGGTGCAGAAGCCGCATGGTGCCTGTGCCTACAGTGTATGTATTTGTCAGTGTGTCTCTATCTGCATTTCTGTCTCTTGCTGGCCGCCAGCCTGTGTGATGATGTCAGCCTGTCTGTGATGTAAGAGAGACATTGTGATATCATCACATACTGTAGGCAGGATGGCAGGTGTAAAGCTTCTAAAAGAGAGAGGGAGGGAGAGAGGTAGAGGAGAGAGAGGGAGAAAGAGGGAGAGAGAGAGCAAGCAGCTCCTCCCTCCCATGCAAATGACTGGAGGCAGAGGAGTAGAGGGACAGAAGCCTGTGCTGCTTGTAATGGGACAGGATTTGGGGTGCTGTTTCATGCTCTATCTCCCTCCCTCCCACTGTCTCAGGTGCAGAAAGTTTTCAAGGGAGAGAGGAAAGGAAGAGGAAAATGGAAGCTGAGGAGAGCTGGTCCTGTCCCTCTTGTTGGTAAAGAGGGGGCATCCAGAAAGAGGTAAGGAGATAGTTTTATTTTAATTCAAGAAGGAGTGCCTGGTGGCGAAGCTGGTGTGCTCTGTCACACTACAGACCCCTCCCTGTGTGTGTGTGTGTGCGTGCGTCTGCAGGGGGTATCTGTCCCATCCATAGATATCAGGGGTACTGCAGCTGCTGCTGCTGTTCAAACTTTTGCTTTAGGCCCATTCCTTTGATGTTAATAAGCGTTTCTAGTACAATCTTTTTCGCTCTGTTCACCCACATCTTTACATTACCTCGTGTGTGTGTGTGTGTGTGTGTGTGTGTGTATGTGTATGTGTGTGTACGTGTGTATAGCATGTGTTTGAAACACTATACTGTATCTGCATAGAAAAAAAGCCTTCTTTTAGTAATGTACAGTTCAAATACTGTATGAACATGACCCCATCTCATCTCATCCCCCTGACTCTGGATACAAAACATTCATGTATTCGTTTGCAACTTTTCATACAATTTGCTTGCACCATTTCAGAGAAATTAAATATTTAAAATGGAAATAAATTGGTAACTGCAGTAACAAACAACACTGTACATGCTAATAGTACATCCATGTAAGCAGTACATACATGCTCAGGAGTTGTTTTTTTGGATCGGTATATACTTGTCATTATCCACTTCAACCATTTTAATTCCCCCCTTTTAAATTATTGTACTGGTTGATGTGTATGTATATATATATATATATATATATATATATATATATATATATATATATATATATATATATATATATAGATATATATCTATATATCTATATATATATATATATATATATATATTTCAACCATTATCACCTACAGTACAGTAGCATACAGTGCTCCCACTGCAGCAAGGGATTCTGGGAAATGACATGCAATGTTTACTCGCTCATCCCACGACGTGGCGGTATCAAATATAGCGTTTTCCCAGTTATTATATCCCTGCAGGATGTAGGATAATCCCAGCCAAACCCACATACTTACTACATTCCCGTTATGTCACATGTATTATTTCCTGTGAAGGAAGCGCTATGTATATTCCCATTATGGTCACAAATTGGACGATACTGTATTTCCATTATGTCTCCTATTATTTTCCCATGATATCTCATAGAATACTGTCATCCAAAACCACATCATTATTGAATGATTGAAAATGATGCCTCCGTTTTATGTCAAGATTGTCTTGACACTTAGACCCCCAAGATTTCAATAGCGCCTCACTTAAAAGATGACATTATTTTTGATTCAAATGAACTTTTATGGTGCAGAAGCCGCATGGTGCCTGTGCCTACAGTGTATGTATTTGTCAGTGTGTCTCTATCTGCATTTCTGTCTCTTGCTGGCCGCCAGCCTGTGTGATGATGTCAGCCTGTCTGTGATGTAAGAGAGACATTGTGATATCATCACATACTGTAGGCAGGATGGCAGGTGTAAAGCTTCTAAAAGAGAGAGGGAGGGAGAGAGGTAGAGGAGAGAGAGGGAGAAAGAGGGAGAGAGAGAGCAAGCAGCTCCTCCCTCCCATGCAAATGACTGGAGGCAGAAGAGTAGAGGGACAGAAGCCTGTGCTGCTTGTAATGGGACAGGATTTGGGGTGCTGTTTCATGCTCTATCTCCCTCCCTCCCACTGTCTCAGGTGCAGAAAGTTTTCAAGGGAGAGAGGAAAGGAAGAGGAAAATGGAAGCTGAGGAGAGCTGGTCCTGTCCCTCTTGTTGGTAAAGAGGGGGCATCCAGAAAGAGGTAAGGAGATAGTTTTATTTTAATTCAAGAAGGAGTGCCTGGTGGCGAAGCTGGTGTGCTCTGTCACACTACAGACCCCTCCCTGTGTGTGTGTGTGTGCGTGCGTGCGTCTGCAGGGGGTATCTGTCCCATCCATAGATATCAGGGGTACTGCAGCTGCTGCTGCTGTTCAAACTTTTGCTTTAGGCCCATTCCTTTGATGTTAATAAGCGTTTCTAGTACAATCTTTTTCGCTCTGTTCACCCACATCTTTACATTACCTCGTGTGTGTGTGTGTGTGTGTGTGTGTGTGTATGTGTATGTGTGTGTACGTGTGTATAGCATGTGTTTGAAACACTATACTGTATCTGCATAGAAAAAAAGCCTTCTTTTAGTAATGTACAGTTCAAATACTGTATGAACATGACCCCATCTCATCTCATCCCCCTGACTCTGGATACAAAACATTCATGTATTCGTTTGCAACTTTTCATACAATTTGCTTGCACCATTTCAGAGAAATTAAATATTTAAAATGGAAATAAATTGGTAACTGCAGTAACAAACAACACTGTACATGCTAATAGTACATCCATGTAAGCAGTACATACATGCTCAGGAGTTGTTTTTTTGGATCGGTATATACTTGTCATTATCCACTTCAACCATTTTAATTCCCCCCTTTTAAATTATTGTACTGGTTGATGTGTATGTATATATATATATATATATATATATATATATATATATATATATATATATATATATATATATATATATATATATAGATATATAGATATATATCTATATATCTATATATATATATATATATATTTCAACCATTATCACCTACAGTACAGTAGCATACAGTGCTCCCACTGCAGCAAGGGATTCTGGGAAATGACATGCAATGTTTACTCGCTCATCCCACGACGTGGCGGTATCAAATATAGCGTTTTCCCAGTTATTATATCCCTGCAGGATGTAGGATAATCCCAGCCAAACCCACATACTTACTACATTCCCGTTATGTCACATGTATTATTTCCTGTGAAGGAAGCGCTATGTATATTCCCATTATGGTCACAAATTGGACGATACTGTATTTCCATTATGTCTCCTATTATTTTCCCATGATATCTCATAGAATACTGTCATCCAAAACCACATCATTATTGAATGATTGAAAATGATGCCTCCGTTTTATGTCAAGATTGTCTTGACACTTAGACCCCCAAGATTTCAATAGCGCCTCACTTAAAAGATGACATTATTTTTGATTCAAATGAACTTTTATGGTGCAGAAGCCGCATGGTGCCTGTGCCTACAGTGTATGTATTTGTCAGTGTGTCTCTATCTGCATTTCTGTCTCTTGCTGGCCGCCAGCCTGTGTGATGATGTCAGCCTGTCTGTGATGTAAGAGAGACATTGTGATATCATCACATACTGTAGGCAGGATGGCAGGTGTAAAGCTTCTAAAAGAGAGAGGGAGGGAGAGAGGTAGAGGAGAGAGAGGGAGAAAGAGGGAGAGAGAGAGCAAGCAGCTCCTCCCTCCCATGCAAATGACTGGAGGCAGAGGAGTAGAGGAACAGAAGCCTGTGCTGCTTGTAATGGGACAGGATTTGGGGTGCTGTTTCATGCTCTATCTCCCTCCCTCCCACTGTCTCAGGTGCAGAAAGTTTTCAAGGGAGAGAGGAAAGGAAGAGGAAAATGGAAGCTGAGGAGAGCTGGTCCTGTCCCTCTTGTTGGTAAAGAGGGGGCATCCAGAAAGAGGTAAGGAGATAGTTTTATTTTAATTCAAGAAGGAGTGCCTGGTGGCGAAGCTGGTGTGCTCTGTCACACTACAGACCCCTCCCTGTGTGTGTGTGTGCGTGCGTGCGTGCGTGCGTGCGTGCGTCTGCAGGGGGTATCTGTCCCATCCATAGATATCAGGGGTACTGCAGCTGCTGCTGCTGTTCAAACTTTTGCTTTAGGCCCATTCCTTTGATGTTAATAAGCGTTTCTAGTACAATCTTTTTCGCTCTGTTCACCCACATCTTTACATTACCTCGTGTGTGTGTGTGTGTGTGTGTGTGTGTATGTGTATGTGTGTGTACGTGTGTATAGCATGTGTTTGAAACACTATACTGTATCTGCATAGAAAAAAAGCCTTCTTTTAGTAATGTACAGTTCAAATACTGTATGAACATGACCCCATCTCATCTCATCCCCCTGACTCTGGATACAAAACATTCATGTATTCGTTTGCAACTTTTCAAACAATTTGCTTGCACCATTTCAGAGAAATTAAATATTTAAAATGGAAATAAATTGGTAACTGCAGTAACAAACAACACTGTACATGCTAATAGTACATCCATGTAAGCAGTACATACATGCTCAGGAGTTGTTTTTTTGGATCGGTATATACTTGTCATTATCCACTTCAACCATTTTAATTCCCCCCTTTTAAATTATTGTACTGGTTGATGTGTATGTATATATATATATATATATATATATATATATATATATATATATATAGATATATATCTATATATATATATATATATATATATATATATATTTCAACCATTATCACCTACAGTACAGTAGCATACAGTGCTCCCACTGCAGCAAGGGATTCTGGGAAATGACATGCAATGTTTACTCGCTCATCCCACAACGTGGCGGTATCAAATATAGCGTTTTCCCAGTTATTATATCCCTGCAGGATGTAGGATAATCCCAGCCAAACCCACATACTTACTACATTCCCGTTATGTCACATGTATTATTTCCTGTGAAGGAAGCGCTATGTATATTCCCATTATGGTCACAAATTGGACGATACTGTATTTCCATTATGTCTCCTATTATTTTCCCATGATATCTCATAGAATACTGTCATCCAAAACCACATCATTATTGAATGATTGAAAATGATGCCTCCGTTTTATGTCAAGATTGTCTTGACACTTAGACCCCCAAGATTTCAATAGCGCCTCACTTAAAAGATGACATTATTTTTGATTCAAATGAACTTTTATGGTGCAGAAGCCGCATGGTGCCTGTGCCTACAGTGTATGTATTTGTCAGTGTGTCTCTATCTGCATTTCTGTCTCTTGCTGGCCGCCAGCCTGTGTGATGATGTCAGCCTGTCTGTGATGTAAGAGAGACATTGTGATATCATCACATACTGTAGGCAGGATGGCAGGTGTAAAGCTTCTAAAAGAGAGAGGGAGGGAGAGAGGTAGAGGAGAGAGAGGGAGAAAGAGGGAGAGAGAGAGCAAGCAGCTCCTCCCTCCCATGCAAATGACTGGAGGCAGAGGAGTAGAGGGACAGAAGCCTGTGCTGCTTGTAATGGGACAGGATTTGGGGTGCTGTTTCATGCTCTATCTCCCTCCCTCCCACTGTCTCAGGTGCAGAAAGTTTTCAAGGGAGAGAGGAAAGGAAGAGGAAAATGGAAGCTGAGGAGAGCTGGTTCTGTCCCTCTTGTTGGTAAAGAGGGGGCATCCAGAAAGAGGTAAGGAGATAGTTTTATTTTAATTCAAGAAGGAGTGCCTGGTGGCGAAGCTGGTGTGCTCTGTCACACTACAGACCCCTCCCTGTGTGTGTGTGTGTGCGTGCGTGCGTCTGCAGGGGGTATCTGTCCCATCCATAGATATCAGGGGTACTGCAGCTGCTGCTGCTGTTCAAACTTTTGCTTTAGGCCCATTCCTTTGATGTTAATAAGCGTTTCTAGTACAATCTTTTTCGCTCTGTTCACCCACATCTTTACATTACCTCGTGTGTGTGTGTGTGTGTGTGTGTGTGTGTGTGTATGTGTATGTGTGTGTACGTGTGTATAGCATGTGTTTGAAACACTATACTGTATCTGCATAGAAAAAAAGCCTTCTTTTAGTAATGTACAGTTCAAATACTGTATGAACATGACCCCATCTCATCTCATCCCCCTGACTCTGGATACAAAACATTCATGTATTCGTTTGCAACTTTTCATACAATTTGCTTGCACCATTTCAGAGAAATTAAATATTTAAAATGGAAATAAATTGGTAACTGCAGTAACAAACAACACTGTACATGCTAATAGTACATCCATGTAAGCAGTACATACATGCTCAGGAGTTGTTTTTTTGGATCGGTATATACTTGTCATTATCCACTTCAACCATTTTAATTCCCCCCTTTTAAATTATTGTACTGGTTGATGTGTATGTATATATATATATATATATATATATATATATATATATATATATATATATATATATATATATATATAGATATATAGATATATATCTATATATCTATATATATATATATATATATATATTTCAACCATTATCACCTACAGTACAGTAGCATACAGTGCTCCCACTGCAGCAAGGGATTCTGGGAAATGACATGCAATGTTTACTCGCTCATCCCACGACGTGGCGGTATCAAATATAGCGTTTTCCCAGTTATTATATCCCTGCAGGATGTAGGATAATCCCAGCCAAACCCACATACTTACTACATTCCCGTTATGTCACATGTATTATTTCCTGTGAAGGAAGCGCTATGTATATTCCCATTATGGTCACAAATTGGACGATACTGTATTTCCATTATGTCTCCTATTATTTTCCCATGATATCTCATAGAATACTGTCATCCAAAACCACATCATTATTGAATGATTGAAAATGATGCCTCCGTTTTATGTCAAGATTGTCTTGACACTTAGACCCCCAAGATTTCAATAGCGCCTCACTTAAAAGATGACATTATTTTTGATTCAAATGAACTTTTATGGTGCAGAAGCCGCATGGTGCCTGTGCCTACAGTGTATGTATTTGTCAGTGTGTCTCTATCTGCATTTCTGTCTCTTGCTGGCCGCCAGCCTGTGTGATGATGTCAGCCTGTCTGTGATGTAAGAGAGACATTGTGATATCATCACATACTGTAGGCAGGATGGCAGGTGTAAAGCTTCTAAAAGAGAGAGGGAGGGAGAGAGGTAGAGGAGAGAGAGGGAGAAAGAGGGAGAGAGAGAGCAAGCAGCTCCTCCCTCCCATGCAAATGACTGGAGGCAGAGGAGTAGAGGAACAGAAGCCTGTGCTGCTTGTAATGGGACAGGATTTGGGGTGCTGTTTCATGCTCTATCTCCCTCCCTCCCACTGTCTCAGGTGCAGAAAGTTTTCAAGGGAGAGAGGAAAGGAAGAGGAAAATGGAAGCTGAGGAGAGCTGGTCCTGTCCCTCTTGTTGGTAAAGAGGGGGCATCCAGAAAGAGGTAAGGAGATAGTTTTATTTTAATTCAAGAAGGAGTGCCTGGTGGCGAAGCTGGTGTGCTCTGTCACACTACAGACCCCTCCCTGTGTGTGTGTGTGCGTGCGTGCGTGCGTGCGTGCGTGCGTCTGCAGGGGGTATCTGTCCCATCCATAGATATCAGGGGTACTGCAGCTGCTGCTGCTGTTCAAACTTTTGCTTTAGGCCCATTCCTTTGATGTTAATAAGCGTTTCTAGTACAATCTTTTTCGCTCTGTTCACCCACATCTTTACATTACCTCGTGTGTGTGTGTGTGTGTGTGTGTGTGTATGTGTATGTGTGTGTACGTGTGTATAGCATGTGTTTGAAACACTATACTGTATCTGCATAGAAAAAAAGCCTTCTTTTAGTAATGTACAGTTCAAATACTGTATGAACATGACCCCATCTCATCTCATCCCCCTGACTCTGGATACAAAACATTCATGTATTCGTTTGCAACTTTTCATACAATTTGCTTGCACCATTTCAGAGAAATTAAATATTTAAAATGGAAATAAATTGGTAACTGCAGTAACAAACAACACTGTACATGCTAATAGTACATCCATGTAAGCAGTACATACATGCTCAGGAGTTGTTTTTTTGGATCGGTATATACTTGTCATTATCCACTTCAACCATTTTAATTCCCCCCTTTTAAATTATTGTACTGGTTGATGTGTATGTATATATATATATATATATATATATATATATATATAGATATATATCTATATATATATATATATATATATATATATATATATTTCAACCATTATCACCTACAGTACAGTAGCATACAGTGCTCCCACTGCAGCAAGGGATTCTGGGAAATGACATGCAATGTTTACTCGCTCATCCCACAACGTGGCGGTATCAAATATAGCGTTTTCCCAGTTATTATATCCCTGCAGGATGTAGGATAATCCCAGCCAAACCCACATACTTACTACATTCCCGTTATGTCACATGTATTATTTCCTGTGAAGGAAGCGCTATGTATATTCCCATTATGGTCACAAATTGGACGATACTGTATTTCCATTATGTCTCCTATTATTTTCCCATGATATCTCATAGAATACTGTCATCCAAAACCACATCATTATTGAATGATTGAAAATGATGCCTCCGTTTTATGTCAAGATTGTCTTGACACTTAGACCCCCAAGATTTCAATAGCGCCTCACTTAAAAGATGACATTATTTTTGATTCAAATGAACTTTTATGGTGCAGAAGCCGCATGGTGCCTGTGCCTACAGTGTATGTATTTGTCAGTGTGTCTCTATCTGCATTTCTGTCTCTTGCTGGCCGCCAGCCTGTGTGATGATGTCAGCCTGTCTGTGATGTAAGAGAGACATTGTGATATCATCACATACTGTAGGCAGGATGGCAGGTGTAAAGCTTCTAAAAGAGAGAGGGAGGGAGAGAGGTAGAGGAGAGAGAGGGAGAAAGAGGGAGAGAGAGAGCAAGCAGCTCCTCCCTCCCATGCAAATGACTGGAGGCAGAGGAGTAGAGGGACAGAAGCCTGTGCTGCTTGTAATGGGACAGGATTTGGGGTGCTGTTTCATGCTCTATCTCCCTCCCTCCCACTGTCTCAGGTGCAGAAAGTTTTCAAGGGAGAGAGGAAAGGAAGAGGAAAATGGAAGCTGAGGAGAGCTGGTCCTGTCCCTCTTGTTGGTAAAGAGGGGGCATCCAGAAAGAGGTAAGGAGATAGTTTTATTTTAATTCAAGAAGGAGTGCCTGGTGGCGAAGCTGGTGTGCTCTGTCACACTACAGACCCCTCCCTGTGTGTGTGTGTGTGTGCGTGCGTGCGTGCGTGCGTGCGTCTGCAGGGGGTATCTGTCCCATCCATAGATATCAGGGGTACTGCAGCTGCTGCTGCTGTTCAAACTTTTGCTTTAGGCCCATTCCTTTGATATTAATAAGCGTTTCTAGTACAATCTTTTTCGCTCTGTTCACCCACATCTTTACATTACCTCGTGTGTGTGTGTGTGTGTGTGTGTGTATGTGTATGTGTGTGTACGTGTGTATAGCATGTGTTTGAAACACTATACTGTATCTGCATAGAAAAAAAGCCTTCTTTTAGTAATGTACAGTTCAAATACTGTATGAACATGACCCCATCTCATCTCATCCCCCTGACTCTGGATACAAAACATTCATGTATTCGTTTGCAACTTTTCATACAATTTGCTTGCACCATTTCAGAGAAATTAAATATTTAAAATGGAAATAAATTGGTAACTGCAGTAACAAACAACACTGTACATGCTAATAGTACATCCATGTAAGCAGTACATACATGCTCAGGAGTTGTTTTTTTGGATCGGTATATACTTGTCATTATCCACTTCAACCATTTTAATTCCCCCCTTTTAAATTATTGTACTGGTTGATGTGTATGTATATATATATATATATATATATATATATATATATATATATATATATATATATATATATATATATATATATAGATATATATCTATATATCTATATATATATATATATATATATATATTTCAACCATTATCACCTACAGTACAGTAGCATACAGTGCTCCCACTGCAGCAAGGGATTCTGGGAAATGACATGCAATGTTTACTCGCTCATCCCACGACGTGGCGGTATCAAATATAGCGTTTTCCCAGTTATTATATCCCTGCAGGATGTAGGATAATCCCAGCCAAACCCACATACTTACTACATTCCCGTTATGTCACATGTATTATTTCCTGTGAAGGAAGCGCTATGTATATTCCCATTATGGTCACAAATTGGACGATACTGTATTTCCATTATGTCTCCTATTATTTTCCCATGATATCTCATAGAATACTGTCATCCAAAACCACATCATTATTGAATGATTGAAAATGATGCCTCCGTTTTATGTCAAGATTGTCTTGACACTTAGACCCCCAAGATTTCAATAGCGCCTCACTTAAAAGATGACATTATTTTTGATTCAAATGAACTTTTATGGTGCAGAAGCCGCATGGTGCCTGTGCCTACAGTGTATGTATTTGTCAGTGTGTCTCTATCTGCATTTCTGTCTCTTGCTGGCCGCCAGCCTGTGTGATGATGTCAGCCTGTCTGTGATGTAAGAGAGACATTGTGATATCATCACATACTGTAGGCAGGATGGCAGGTGTAAAGCTTCTAAAAGAGAGAGGGAGGGAGAGAGGTAGAGGAGAGAGAGGGAGAAAGAGGGAGAGAGAGAGCAAGCAGCTCCTCCCTCCCATGCAAATGACTGGAGGCAGAGGAGTAGAGGGACAGAAGCCTGTGCTGCTTGTAATGGGACAGGATTTGGGGTGCTGTTTCATGCTCTATCTCCCTCCCTCCCACTGTCTCAGGTGCAGAAAGTTTTCAAGGGAGAGAGGAAAGGAAGAGGAAAATGGAAGCTGAGGAGAGCTGGTCCTGTCCCTCTTGTTGGTAAAGAGGGGGCATCCAGAAAGAGGTAAGGAGATAGTTTTATTTTAATTCAAGAAGGAGTGCCTGGTGGCGAAGCTGGTGTGCTCTGTCACACTACAGACCCCTCCCTGTGTGTGTGTGTGTGCGTGCGTCTGCAGGGGGTATCTGTCCCATCCATAGATATCAGGGGTACTGCAGCTGCTGCTGCTGTTCAAACTTTTGCTTTAGGCCCATTCCTTTGATGTTAATAAGCGTTTCTAGTACAATCTTTTTCGCTCTGTTCACCCACATCTTTACATTACCTCGTGTGTGTGTGTGTGTGTGTGTGTGTGTGTGTGTATGTGTATGTGTGTGTACGTGTGTATAGCATGTGTTTGAAACACTATACTGTATCTGCATAGAAAAAAAGCCTTCTTTTAGTAATGTACAGTTCAAATACTGTATGAACATGACCCCATCTCATCTCATCCCCCTGACTCTGGATACAAAACATTCATGTATTCGTTTGCAACTTTTCATACAATTTGCTTGCACCATTTCAGAGAAATTAAATATTTAAAATGGAAATAAATTGGTAACTGCAGTAACAAACAACACTGTACATGCTAATAGTACATCCATGTAAGCAGTACATACATGCTCAGGAGTTGTTTTTTTGGATCGGTATATACTTGTCATTATCCACTTCAACCATTTTAATTCCCCCCTTTTAAATTATTGTACTGGTTGATGTGTATGTATATATATATATATATATATATATATATATATATATATATATATATATATATATATATATATATATAGATATATATCTATATATCTATATATATATATATATATATATATTTCAACCATTATCACCTACAGTACAGTAGCATACAGTGCTCCCACTGCAGCAAGGGATTCTGGGAAATGACATGCAATGTTTACTCGCTCATCCCACGACGTGGCGGTATCAAATATAGCGTTTTCCCAGTTATTATATCCCTGCAGGATGTAGGATAATCCCAGCCAAACCCACATACTTACTACATTCCCGTTATGTCACATGTATTATTTCCTGTGAAGGAAGCGCTATGTATATTCCCATTATGGTCACAAATTGGACGATACTGTATTTCCATTATGTCTCCTATTATTTTCCCATGATATCTCATAGAATACTGTCATCCAAAACCACATCATTATTGAATGATTGAAAATGATGCCTCCGTTTTATGTCAAGATTGTCTTGACACTTAGACCCCCAAGATTTCAATAGCGCCTCACTTAAAAGATGACATTATTTTTGATTCAAATGAACTTTTATGGTGCAGAAGCCGCATGGTGCCTGTGCCTACAGTGTATGTATTTGTCAGTGTGTCTCTATCTGCATTTCTGTCTCTTGCTGGCCGCCAGCCTGTGTGATGATG
The DNA here is from genome assembly GCF_040206685.1 of Ascaphus truei. Lineage (NCBI taxonomy): Eukaryota > Metazoa > Chordata > Amphibia > Anura > Ascaphidae > Ascaphus > Ascaphus truei. The sequence continues at coordinate 587,459 of NW_027454521.1, read as the reverse complement.
TCAGCCTGTCTGTGATGTAAGAGAGACATTGTGATATCATCACATACTGTAGGCAGGATGGCAGGTGTAAAGCTTCTAAAAGAGAGAGGGAGGGAGAGAGGTAGAGGAGAGAGAGGGAGAAAGAGGGAGAGAGAGAGCAAGCAGCTCCTCCCTCCCATGCAAATGACTGGAGGCAGAGGAGTAGAGGAACAGAAGCCTGTGCTGCTTGTAATGGGACAGGATTTGGGGTGCTGTTTCATGCTCTATCTCCCTCCCTCCCACTGTCTCAGGTGCAGAAAGTTTTCAAGGGAGAGAGGAAAGGAAGAGGAAAATGGAAGCTGAGGAGAGCTGGTCCTGTCCCTCTTGTTGGTAAAGAGGGGGCATCCAGAAAGAGGTAAGGAGATAATTTTATTTTAATTCAAGAAGGAGTGCCTGGTGGCGAAGCTGGTGTGCTCTGTCACACTACAGACCCCTCCCTGTGTGTGTGTGTGCGTGCGTGCGTGCGTGCGTCTGCAGGGGGTATCTGTCCCATCCATAGATATCAGGGGTACTGCAGCTGCTGCTGCTGTTCAAACTTTTGCTTTAGGCCCATTCCTTTGATATTAATAAGCGTTTCTAGTACAATCTTTTTCGCTCTGTTCACCCACATCTTTACATTACCTCGTGTGTGTGTGTGTGTGTGTGTGTGTGTATGTGTATGTGTGTGTACGTGTGTATAGCATGTGTTTGAAACACTATACTGTATCTGCATAGAAAAAAAGCCTTCTTTTAGTAATGTACAGTTCAAATACTGTATGAACATGACCCCATCTCATCTCATCCCCCTGACTCTGGATACAAAACATTCATGTATTCGTTTGCAACTTTTCATACAATTTGCTTGCACCATTTCAGAGAAATTAAATATTTAAAATGGAAATAAATTGGTAACTGCAGTAACAAACAACACTGTACATGCTAATAGTACATCCATGTAAGCAGTACATACATGCTCAGGAGTTGTTTTTTTGGATCGGTATATACTTGTCATTATCCACTTCAACCATTTTAATTCCCCCCTTTTAAATTATTGTACTGGTTGATGTGTATGTATATATATATATATATATATATATATATATATATATATAGATATATATCTATATATCTATATATATATATATATATATATATTTCAACCATTATCACCTACAGTACAGTAGCATACAGTGCTCCCACTGCAGCAAGGGATTCTGGGAAATGACATGCAATGTTTACTCGCTCATCCCACGACGTGGCGGTATCAAATATAGCGTTTTCCCAGTTATTATATCCCTGCAGGATGTAGGATAATCCCAGCCAAACCCACATACTTACTACATTCCCGTTATGTCACATGTATTATTTCCTGTGAAGGAAGCGCTATGTATATTCCCATTATGGTCACAAATTGGACGATACTGTATTTCCATTATGTCTCCTATTATTTTCCCATGATATCTCATAGAATACTGTCATCCAAAACCACATCATTATTGAATGATTGAAAATGATGCCTCCGTTTTATGTCAAGATTGTCTTGACACTTAGACCCCCAAGATTTCAATAGCGCCTCACTTAAAAGATGACATTATTTTTGATTCAAATGAACTTTTATGGTGCAGAAGCCGCATGGTGCCTGTGCCTACAGTGTATGTATTTGTCAGTGTGTCTCTATCTGCATTTCTGTCTCTTGCTGGCCGCCAGCCTGTGTGATGATGTCAGCCTGTCTGTGATGTAAGAGAGACATTGTGATATCATCACATACTGTAGGCAGGATGGCAGGTGTAAAGCTTCTAAAAGAGAGAGGGAGGGAGAGAGGTAGAGGAGAGAGAGGGAGAAAGAGGGAGAGAGAGAGCAAGCAGCTCCTCCCTCCCATGCAAATGACTGGAGGCAGAGGAGTAGAGGGACAGAAGCCTGTGCTGCTTGTAATGGGACAGGATTTGGGGTGCTGTTTCATGCTCTATCTCCCTCCCTCCCACTGTCTCAGGTGCAGAAAGTTTTCAAGGGAGAGAGGAAAGGAAGAGGAAAATGGAAGCTGAGGAGAGCTGGTCCTGTCCCTCTTGTTGGTAAAGAGGGGGCATCCAGAAAGAGGTAAGGAGATAGTTTTATTTTAATTCAAGAAGGAGTGCCTGGTGGCGAAGCTGGTGTGCTCTGTCACACTACAGACCCCTCCCTGTGTGTGTGTGTGTGTGCGTGCGTGCGTGCGTGCGTGCGTCTGCAGGGGGTATCTGTCCCATCCATAGATATCAGGGGTACTGCAGCTGCTGCTGCTGTTCAAACTTTTGCTTTAGGCCCATTCCTTTGATATTAATAAGCGTTTCTAGTACAATCTTTTTCGCTCTGTTCACCCACATCTTTACATTACCTCGTGTGTGTGTGTGTGTGTGTGTGTGTATGTGTATGTGTGTGTACGTGTGTATAGCATGTGTTTGAAACACTATACTGTATCTGCATAGAAAAAAAGCCTTCTTTTAGTAATGTACAGTTCAAATACTGTATGAACATGACCCCATCTCATCTCATCCCCCTGACTCTGGATACAAAACATTCATGTATTCGTTTGCAACTTTTCATACAATTTGCTTGCACCATTTCAGAGAAATTAAATATTTAAAATGGAAATAAATTGGTAACTGCAGTAACAAACAACACTGTACATGCTAATAGTACATCCATGTAAGCAGTACATACATGCTCAGGAGTTGTTTTTTTGGATCGGTATATACTTGTCATTATCCACTTCAACCATTTTAATTCCCCCCTTTTAAATTATTGTACTGGTTGATGTGTATGTATATATATATATATATATATATATATATATATATATATATATATATATATATATATATATATATATATAGATATATATCTATATATCTATATATATATATATATATATATATTTCAACCATTATCACCTACAGTACAGTAGCATACAGTGCTCCCACTGCAGCAAGGGATTCTGGGAAATGACATGCAATGTTTACTCGCTCATCCCACGACGTGGCGGTATCAAATATAGCGTTTTCCCAGTTATTATATCCCTGCAGGATGTAGGATAATCCCAGCCAAACCCACATACTTACTACATTCCCGTTATGTCACATGTATTATTTCCTGTGAAGGAAGCGCTATGTATATTCCCATTATGGTCACAAATTGGACGATACTGTATTTCCATTATGTCTCCTATTATTTTCCCATGATATCTCATAGAATACTGTCATCCAAAACCACATCATTATTGAATGATTGAAAATGATGCCTCCGTTTTATGTCAAGATTGTCTTGACACTTAGACCCCCAAGATTTCAATAGCGCCTCACTTAAAAGATGACATTATTTTTGATTCAAATGAACTTTTATGGTGCAGAAGCCGCATGGTGCCTGTGCCTACAGTGTATGTATTTGTCAGTGTGTCTCTATCTGCATTTCTGTCTCTTGCTGGCCGCCAGCCTGTGTGATGATGTCAGCCTGTCTGTGATGTAAGAGAGACATTGTGATATCATCACATACTGTAGGCAGGATGGCAGGTGTAAAGCTTCTAAAAGAGAGAGGGAGGGAGAGAGGTAGAGGAGAGAGAGGGAGAAAGAGGGAGAGAGAGAGCAAGCAGCTCCTCCCTCCCATGCAAATGACTGGAGGCAGAGGAGTAGAGGGACAGAAGCCTGTGCTGCTTGTAATGGGACAGGATTTGGGGTGCTGTTTCATGCTCTATCTCCCTCCCTCCCACTGTCTCAGGTGCAGAAAGTTTTCAAGGGAGAGAGGAAAGGAAGAGGAAAATGGAAGCTGAGGAGAGCTGGTCCTGTCCCTCTTGTTGGTAAAGAGGGGGCATCCAGAAAGAGGTAAGGAGATAGTTTTATTTTAATTCAAGAAGGAGTGCCTGGTGGCGAAGCTGGTGTGCTCTGTCACACTACAGACCCCTCCCTGTGTGTGTGTGTGTGCGTGCGTCTGCAGGGGGTATCTGTCCCATCCATAGATATCAGGGGTACTGCAGCTGCTGCTGCTGTTCAAACTTTTGCTTTAGGCCCATTCCTTTGATGTTAATAAGCGTTTCTAGTACAATCTTTTTCGCTCTGTTCACCCACATCTTTACATTACCTCGTGTGTGTGTGTGTGTGTGTGTGTGTGTGTGTGTATGTGTATGTGTGTGTACGTGTGTATAGCATGTGTTTGAAACACTATACTGTATCTGCATAGAAAAAAAGCCTTCTTTTAGTAATGTACAGTTCAAATACTGTATGAACATGACCCCATCTCATCTCATCCCCCTGACTCTGGATACAAAACATTCATGTATTCGTTTGCAACTTTTCATACAATTTGCTTGCACCATTTCAGAGAAATTAAATATTTAAAATGGAAATAAATTGGTAACTGCAGTAACAAACAACACTGTACATGCTAATAGTACATCCATGTAAGCAGTACATACATGCTCAGGAGTTGTTTTTTTGGATCGGTATATACTTGTCATTATCCACTTCAACCATTTTAATTCCCCCCTTTTAAATTATTGTACTGGTTGATGTGTATGTATATATATATATATATATATATATATATATATATATATATATATATATATATATATATATATATATAGATATATATCTATATATCTATATATATATATATATATATATATTTCAACCATTATCACCTACAGTACAGTAGCATACAGTGCTCCCACTGCAGCAAGGGATTCTGGGAAATGACATGCAATGTTTACTCGCTCATCCCACGACGTGGCGGTATCAAATATAGCGTTTTCCCAGTTATTATATCCCTGCAGGATGTAGGATAATCCCAGCCAAACCCACATACTTACTACATTCCCGTTATGTCACATGTATTATTTCCTGTGAAGGAAGCGCTATGTATATTCCCATTATGGTCACAAATTGGACGATACTGTATTTCCATTATGTCTCCTATTATTTTCCCATGATATCTCATAGAATACTGTCATCCAAAACCACATCATTATTGAATGATTGAAAATGATGCCTCCGTTTTATGTCAAGATTGTCTTGACACTTAGACCCCCAAGATTTCAATAGCGCCTCACTTAAAAGATGACATTATTTTTGATTCAAATGAACTTTTATGGTGCAGAAGCCGCATGGTGCCTGTGCCTACAGTGTATGTATTTGTCAGTGTGTCTCTATCTGCATTTCTGTCTCTTGCTGGCCGCCAGCCTGTGTGATGATGTCAGCCTGTCTGTGATGTAAGAGAGACATTGTGATATCATCACATACTGTAGGCAGGATGGCAGGTGTAAAGCTTCTAAAAGAGAGAGGGAGGGAGAGAGGTAGAGGAGAGAGAGGGAGAAAGAGGGAGAGAGAGAGCAAGCAGCTCCTCCCTCCCATGCAAATGACTGGAGGCAGAGGAGTAGAGGAACAGAAGCCTGTGCTGCTTGTAATGGGACAGGATTTGGGGTGCTGTTTCATGCTCTATCTCCCTCCCTCCCACTGTCTCAGGTGCAGAAAGTTTTCAAGGGAGAGAGGAAAGGAAGAGGAAAATGGAAGCTGAGGAGAGCTGGTCCTGTCCCTCTTGTTGGTAAAGAGGGGGCATCCAGAAAGAGGTAAGGAGATAATTTTATTTTAATTCAAGAAGGAGTGCCTGGTGGCGAAGCTGGTGTGCTCTGTCACACTACAGACCCCTCCCTGTGTGTGTGTGTGCGTGCGTGCGTGCGTGCGTGCGTCTGCAGGGGGTATCTGTCCCATCCATAGATATCAGGGGTACTGCAGCTGCTGCTGCTGTTCAAACTTTTGCTTTAGGCCCATTCCTTTGATATTAATAAGCGTTTCTAGTACAATCTTTTTCGCTCTGTTCACCCACATCTTTACATTACCTCGTGTGTGTGTGTGTGTGTGTGTGTGTGTATGTGTATGTGTGTGTACGTGTGTATAGCATGTGTTTGAAACACTATACTGTATCTGCATAGAAAAAAAGCCTTCTTTTAGTAATGTACAGTTCAAATACTGTATGAACATGACCCCATCTCATCTCATCCCCCTGACTCTGGATACAAAACATTCATGTATTCGTTTGCAACTTTTCATACAATTTGCTTGCACCATTTCAGAGAAATTAAATATTTAAAATGGAAATAAATTGGTAACTGCAGTAACAAACAACACTGTACATGCTAATAGTACATCCATGTAAGCAGTACATACATGCTCAGGAGTTGTTTTTTTGGATCGGTATATACTTGTCATTATCCACTTCAACCATTTTAATTCCCCCCTTTTAAATTATTGTACTGGTTGATGTGTATGTATATATATATATATATATATATATATATATATATATATATATATATATATATAGATATATATCTATATATCTATATATATATATATATATATTTCAACCATTATCACCTACAGTACAGTAGCATACAGTGCTCCCACTGCAGCAAGGGATTCTGGGAAATGACATGCAATGTTTACTCGCTCATCCCACGACGTGGCGGTATCAAATATAGCGTTTTCCCAGTTATTATATCCCTGCAGGATGTAGGATAATCCCAGCCAAACCCACATACTTACTACATTCCCGTTATGTCACATGTATTATTTCCTGTGAAGGAAGCGCTATGTATATTCCCATTATGGTCACAAATTGGACGATACTGTATTTCCATTATGTCTCCTATTATTTTCCCATGATATCTCATAGAATACTGTCATCCAAAACCACATCATTATTGAATGATTGAAAATGATGCCTCCGTTTTATGTCAAGATTGTCTTGACACTTAGACCCCCAAGATTTCAATAGCGCCTCACTTAAAAGATGACATTATTTTTGATTCAAATGAACTTTTATGGTGCAGAAGCCGCATGGTGCCTGTGCCTACAGTGTATGTATTTGTCAGTGTGTCTCTATCTGCATTTCTGTCTCTTGCTGGCCGCCAGCCTGTGTGATGATGTCAGCCTGTCTGTGATGTAAGAGAGACATTGTGATATCATCACATACTGTAGGCAGGATGGCAGGTGTAAAGCTTCTAAAAGAGAGAGGGAGGGAGAGAGGTAGAGGAGAGAGAGGGAGAAAGAGGGAGAGAGAGAGCAAGCAGCTCCTCCCTCCCATGCAAATGACTGGAGGCAGAGGAGTAGAGGGACAGAAGCCTGTGCTGCTTGTAATGGGACAGGATTTGGGGTGCTGTTTCATGCTCTATCTCCCTCCCTCCCACTGTCTCAGGTGCAGAAAGTTTTCAAGGGAGAGAGGAAAGGAAGAGGAAAATGGAAGCTGAGGAGAGCTGGTCCTGTCCCTCTTGTTGGTAAAGAGGGGGCATCCAGAAAGAGGTAAGGAGATAGTTTTATTTTAATTCAAGAAGGAGTGCCTGGTGGCGAAGCTGGTGTGCTCTGTCACACTACAGACCCCTCCCTGTGTGTGTGTGTGTGTGCGTGCGTGCGTGCGTGCGTGCGTGCGTCTGCAGGGGGTATCTGTCCCATCCATAGATATCAGGGGTACTGCAGCTGCTGCTGCTGTTCAAACTTTTGCTTTAGGCCCATTCCTTTGATGTTAATAAGCGTTTCTAGTACAATCTTTTTCGCTCTGTTCACCCACATCTTTACATTACCTCGTGTGTGTGTGTGTGTGTGTGTGTGTATGTGTATGTGTGTGTACGTGTGTATAGCATGTGTTTGAAACACTATACTGTATCTGCATAGAAAAAAGCCTTCTTTTAGTAATGTACAGTTCAAATACTGTATGAACATGACCCCATCTCATCTCATCCCCCTGACTCTGGATACAAAACATTCATGTATTCGTTTGCAACTTTTCATACAATTTGCTTGCACCATTTCAGAGAAATTAAATATTTAAAATGGAAATAAATTGGTAACTGCAGTAACAAACAACACTGTACATGCTAATAGTACATCCATGTAAGCAGTACATACATGCTCAGGAGTTGTTTTTTTGGATCGGTATATACTTGTCATTATCCACTTCAACCATTTTAATTCCCCCCTTTTAAATTATTGTACTGGTTGATGTGTATGTATATATATATATATATATATATATATATATATATATATATATATATAGATATATATCTATATATCTATATATATATATATATATATATATATATATATATTTCAACCATTATCACCTACAGTACAGTAGCATACAGTGCTCCCACTGCAGCAAGGGATTCTGGGAAATGACATGCAATGTTTACTCGCTCATCCCACGACGTGGCGGTATCAAATATAGCGTTTTCCCAGTTATTATATCCCTGCAGGATGTAGGATAATCCCAGCCAAACCCACATACTTACTACATTCCCGTTATGTCACATGTATTATTTCCTGTGAAGGAAGCGCTATGTATATTCCCATTATGGTCACAAATTGGACGATACTGTATTTCCATTATGTCTCCTATTATTTTCCCATGATATCTCATAGAATACTGTCATCCAAAACCACATCATTATTGAATGATTGAAAATGATGCCTCCGTTTTATGTCAAGATTGTCTTGACACTTAGACCCCCAAGATTTCAATAGCGCCTCACTTAAAAGATGACATTATTTTTGATTCAAATGAACTTTTATGGTGCAGAAGCCGCATGGTGCCTGTGCCTACAGTGTATGTATTTGTCAGTGTGTCTCTATCTGCATTTCTGTCTCTTGCTGGCCGCCAGCCTGTGTGATGATGTCAGCCTGTCTGTGATGTAAGAGAGACATTGTGATATCATCACATACTGTAGGCAGGATGGCAGGTGTAAAGCTTCTAAAAGAGAGAGGGAGGGAGAGAGGTAGAGGAGAGAGAGGGAGAAAGAGGGAGAGAGAGAGCAAGCAGCTCCTCCCTCCCATGCAAATGACTGGAGGCAGAGGAGTAGAGGGACAGAAGCCTGTGCTGCTTGTAATGGGACAGGTTTGGGGTGCTGTTTCATGCTCTATCTCCCTCCCTCCCACTGTCTCAGGTGCAGAAAGTTTTCAAGGGAGAGAGGAAAGGAAGAGGAAAATGGAAGCTGAGGAGAGCTGGTCCTGTCCCTCTTGTTGGTAAAGAGGGGGCATCCAGAAAGAGGTAAGGAGATAGTTTTATTTTAATTCAAGAAGGAGTGCCTGGTGGCGAAGCTGGTGTGCTCTGTCACACTACAGACCCCTCCCTGTGTGTGTGTGTGCGTGCGTGCGTCTGCAGGGGGTATCTGTCCCATCCATAGATATCAGGGGTACTGCAGCTGCTGCTGCTGTTCAAACTTTTGCTTTAGGCCCATTCCTTTGATGTTAATAAGCGTTTCTAGTACAATCTTTTTCGCTCTGTTCACCCACATCTTTACATTACCTCGTGTGTGTGTGTGTGTGTGTGTGTGTATGTGTATGTGTGTGTACGTGTGTATAGCATGTGTTTGAAACACTATACTGTATCTGCATAGAAAAAAAGCCTTCTTTTAGTAATGTACAGTTCAAATACTGTATGAACATGACCCCATCTCATCTCATCCCCCTGACTCTGGATACAAAACATTCATGTATTCGTTTGCAACTTTTCATACAATTTGCTTGCACCATTTCAGAGAAATTAAATATTTAAAATGGAAATAAATTGGTAACTGCAGTAACAAACAACACTGTACATGCTAATAGTACATCCATGTAAGCAGTACATACATGCTCAGGAGTTGTTTTTTTGGATCGGTATATACTTGTCATTATCCACTTCAACCATTTTAATTCCCCCCTTTTAAATTATTGTACTGGTTGATGTGTATGTATATATATATATATATATATATATATATATAGATATATATCTATATATCTATATATATATATATATATATATATATTTCAACCATTATCACCTACAGTACAGTAGCATACAGTGCTCCCACTGCAGCAAGGGATTCTGGGAAATGACATGCAATGTTTACTCGCTCATCCCACAACGTGGCGGTATCAAATATAGCGTTTTCCCAGTTATTATATCCCTGCAGGATGTAGGATAATCCCAGCCAAACCCACATACTTACTACATTCCCGTTATGTCACATGTATTATTTCCTGTGAAGGAAGCGCTATGTATATTCCCATTATGGTCACAAATTGGACGATACTGTATTTCCATTATGTCTCCTATTATTTTCCCATGATATCTCATAGAATACTGTCATCCAAAACCACATCATTATTGAATGATTGAAAATGATGCCTCCGTTTTATGTCAAGATTGTCTTGACACTTAGACCCCCAAGATTTCAATAGCGCCTCACTTAAAAGATGACATTATTTTTGATTCAAATGAACTTTTATGGTGCAGAAGCCGCATGGTGCCTGTGCCTACAGTGTATGTATTTGTCAGTGTGTCTCTATCTGCATTTCTGTCTCTTGCTGGCCGCCAGCCTGTGTGATGATGTCAGCCTGTCTGTGATGTAAGAGAGACATTGTGATATCATCACATACTGTAGGCAGGATGGCAGGTGTAAAGCTTCTAAAAGAGAGAGGGAGGGAGAGAGGTAGAGGAGAGAGAGGGAGAAAGAGGGAGAGAGAGAGCAAGCAGCTCCTCCCTCCCATGCAAATGACTGGAGGCAGAGGAGTAGAGGGACAGAAGCCTGTGCTGCTTGTAATGGGACAGGATTTGGGGTGCTGTTTCATGCTCTATCTCCCTCCCTCCCACTGTCTCAGGTGCAGAAAGTTTTCAAGGGAGAGAGGAAAGGAAGAGGAAAATGGAAGCTGAGGAGAGCTGGTCCTGTCCCTCTTGTTGGTAAAGAGGGGGCATCCAGAAAGAGGTAAGGAGATAGTTTTATTTTAATTCAAGAAGGAGTGCCTGGTGGCGAAGCTGGTGTGCTCTGTCACACTACAGACCCCTCCCTGTGTGTGTGTGTGTGTGTGCGTGCGTGCGTGCGTGCGTGCGTCTGCAGGGGGTATCTGTCCCATCCATAGATATCAGGGGTACTGCAGCTGCTGCTGCTGTTCAAACTTTTGCTTTAGGCCCATTCCTTTGATGTTAATAAGCGTTTCTAGTACAATCTTTTTCGCTCTGTTCACCCACATCTTTACATTACCTCGTGTGTGTGTGTGTGTGTGTGTGTATGTGTATGTGTGTGTACGTGTGTATAGCATGTGTTTGAAACACTATACTGTATCTGCATAGAAAAAAAGCCTTCTTTTAGTAATGTACAGTTCAAATACTGTATGAACATGACCCCATCTCATCTCATCCCCCTGACTCTGGATACAAAACATTCATGTATTCGTTTGCAACTTTTCATACAATTTGCTTGCACCATTTCAGAGAAATTAAATATTTAAAATGGAAATAAATTGGTAACTGCAGTAACAAACAACACTGTACATGCTAATAGTACATCCATGTAAGCAGTACATACATGCTCAGGAGTTGTTTTTTTGGATCGGTATATACTTGTCATTATCCACTTCAACCATTTTAATTCCCCCCTTTTAAATTATTGTACTGGTTGATGTGTATGTATATATATATATATATATATATATATATATATATATATAGATAGATATATATCTATATATCTATATATATATATATATATATATTTCAACCATTATCACTTACAGTACAGTAGCATACAGTGCTCCCACTGCAGCAAGGGATTCTGGGAAATGACATGCAATGTTTACTCGCTCATCCCACGACGTGGCGGTATCAAATATAGCGTTTTCCCAGTTATTATATCCCTGCAGGATGTAGGATAATCCCAGCCAAACCCACATACTTACTACATTCCCGTTATGTCACATGTATTATTTCCTGTGAAGGAAGCGCTATGTATATTCCCATTATGGTCACAAATTGGACGATACTGTATTTCCATTATGTCTCCTATTATTTTCCCATGATATCTCATAGAATACTGTCATCCAAAACCACATCATTATTGAATGATTGAAAATGATGCCTCCGTTTTATGTCAAGATTGTCTTGACACTTAGACCCCCAAGATTTCAATAGCGCCTCACTTAAAAGATGACATTATTTTTGATTCAAATGAACTTTTATGGTGCAGAAGCCGCATGGTGCCTGTGCCTACAGTGTATGTATTTGTCAGTGTGTCTCTATCTGCATTTCTGTCTCTTGCTGGCCGCCAGCCTGTGTGATGATGTCAGCCTGTCTGTGATGTAAGAGAGACATTGTGATATCATCACATACTGTAGGCAGGATGGCAGGTGTAAAGCTTCTAAAAGAGAGAGGGAGGGAGAGAGGTAGAGGAGAGAGAGGGAGAAAGAGGGAGAGAGAGAGCAAGCAGCTCCTCCCTCCCATGCAAATGACTGGAGGCAGAGGAGTAGAGGAACAGAAGCCTGTGCTGCTTGTAATGGGACAGGATTTGGGGTGCTGTTTCATGCTCTATCTCCCTCCCTCCCACTGTCTCAGGTGCAGAAAGTTTTCAAGGGAGAGAGGAAAGGAAGAGGAAAATGGAAGCTGAGGAGAGCTGGTCCTGTCCCTCTTGTTGGTAAAGAGGGGGCATCCAGAAAGAGGTAAGGAGATAGTTTTATTTTAATTCAAGAAGGAGTGCCTGGTGGCGAAGCTGGTGTGCTCTGTCACACTACAGACCCCTCCCTGTGTGTGTGTGTGCGTGCGTGCGTGCGTGCGTGCGTCTGCAGGGGGTATCTGTCCCATCCATAGATATCAGGGGTACTGCAGCTGCTGCTGCTGTTCAAACTTTTGCTTTAGGCCCATTCCTTTGATGTTAATAAGCGTTTCTAGTACAATCTTTTTCGCTCTGTTCACCCACATCTTTACATTACCTCGTGTGTGTGTGTGTGTGTGTGTGTGTGTATGTGTATGTGTGTGTACGTGTGTATAGCATGTGTTTGAAACACTATACTGTATCTGCATAGAAAAAAAGCCTTCTTTTAGTAATGTACAGTTCAAATACTGTATGAACATGACCCCATCTCATCTCATCCCCCTGACTCTGGATACAAAACATTCATGTATTCGTTTGCAACTTTTCATACAATTTGCTTGCACCATTTCAGAGAAATTAAATATTTAAAATGGAAATAAATTGGTAACTGCAGTAACAAACAACACTGTACATGCTAATAGTACATCCATGTAAGCAGTACATACATGCTCAGGAGTTGTTTTTTTGGATCGGTATATACTTGTCATTATCCACTTCAACCATTTTAATTCCCCCCTTTTAAATTATTGTACTGGTTGATGTGTATGTATATATATATATATATATATATATATATATATATATATATATATATATATATAGATATATATCTATATATCTATATATATATATATATATATATATATATTTCAACCATTATCACCTACAGTACAGTAGCATACAGTGCTCCCACTGCAGCAAGGGATTCTGGGAAATGACATGCAATGTTTACTCGCTCATCCCACGACGTGGCGGTATCAAATATAGCGTTTTCCCAGTTATTATATCCCTGCAGGATGTAGGATAATCCCAGCCAAACCCACATACTTACTACATTCCCGTTATGTCACATGTATTATTTCCTGTGAAGGAAGCGCTATGTATATTCCCATTATGGTCACAAATTGGACGATACTGTATTTCCATTATGTCTCCTATTATTTTCCCATGATATCTCATAGAATACTGTCATCCAAAACCACATCATTATTGAATGATTGAAAATGATGCCTCCGTTTTATGTCAAGATTGTCTTGACACTTAGACCCCCAAGATTTCAATAGCGCCTCACTTAAAAGATGACATTATTTTTGATTCAAATGAACTTTTATGGTGCAGAAGCCGCATGGTGCCTGTGCCTACAGTGTATGTATTTGTCAGTGTGTCTCTATCTGCATTTCTGTCTCTTGCTGGCCGCCAGCCTGTGTGATGATGTCAGCCTGTCTGTGATGTAAGAGAGACATTGTGATATCATCACATACTGTAGGCAGGATGGCAGGTGTAAAGCTTCTAAAAGAGAGAGGGAGGGAGAGAGGTAGAGGAGAGAGAGGGAGAAAGAGGGAGAGAGAGAGCAAGCAGCTCCTCCCTCCCATGCAAATGACTGGAGGCAGAGGAGTAGAGGGACAGAAGCCTGTGCTGCTTGTAATGGGACAGGATTTGGGGTGCTGTTTCATGCTCTATCTCCCTCCCTCCCACTGTCTCAGGTGCAGAAAGTTTTCAAGGGAGAGAGGAAAGGAAGAGGAAAATGGAAGCTGAGGAGAGCTGGTCCTGTCCCTCTTGTTGGTAAAGAGGGGGCATCCAGAAAGAGGTAAGGAGATAGTTTTATTTTAATTCAAGAAGGAGTGCCTGGTGGCGAAGCTGGTGTGCTCTGTCACACTACAGACCCCTCCCTGTGTGTGTGTGTGTGCGTGCGTGCGTCTGCAGGGGGTATCTGTCCCATCCATAGATATCAGGGGTACTGCAGCTGCTGCTGCTGTTCAAACTTTTGCTTTAGGCCCATTCCTTTGATGTTAATAAGCGTTTCTAGTACAATCTTTTTCGCTCTGTTCACCCACATCTTTACATTACCTCGTGTGTGTGTGTGTGTGTGTGTGTGTGTGTGTATGTGTATGTGTGTGTACGTGTGTATAGCATGTGTTTGAAACACTATACTGTATCTGCATAGAAAAAAAGCCTTCTTTTAGTAATGTACAGTTCAAATACTGTATGAACATGACCCCATCTCATCTCATCCCCCTGACTCTGGATACAAAACATTCATGTATTCGTTTGCAACTTTTCATACAATTTGCTTGCACCATTTCAGAGAAATTAAATATTTAAAATGGAAATAAATTGGTAACTGCAGTAACAAACAACACTGTACATGCTAATAGTACATCCATGTAAGCAGTACATACATGCTCAGGAGTTGTTTTTTTGGATCGGTATATACTTGTCATTATCCACTTCAACCATTTTAATTCCCCCCTTTTAAATTATTGTACTGGTTGATGTGTATGTATATATATATATATATATATATATATATATATATATATATATATAGATATATATCTATATATCTATATATATATATATATATATATATTTCAACCATTATCACCTACAGTACAGTAGCATACAGTGCTCCCACTGCAGCAAGGGATTCTGGGAAATGACATGCAATGTTTACTCGCTCATCCCACAACGTGGCGGTATCAAATATAGCGTTTTCCCAGTTATTATATCCCTGCAGGATGTAGGATAATCCCAGCCAAACCCACATACTTACTACATTCCCGTTATGTCACATGTATTATTTCCTGTGAAGGAAGCGCTATGTATATTCCCATTATGGTCACAAATTGGACGATACTGTATTTCCATTATGTCTCCTATTATTTTCCCATGATATCTCATAGAATACTGTCATCCAAAACCACATCATTATTGAATGATTGAAAATGATGCCTCCGTTTTATGTCAAGATTGTCTTGACACTTAGACCCCCAAGATTTCAATAGCGCCTCACTTAAAAGATGACATTATTTTTGATTCAAATGAACTTTTATGGTGCAGAAGCCGCATGGTGCCTGTGCCTACAGTGTATGTATTTGTCAGTGTGTCTCTATCTGCATTTCTGTCTCTTGCTGGCCGCCAGCCTGTGTGATGATGTCAGCCTGTCTGTGATGTAAGAGAGACATTGTGATATCATCACATACTGTAGGCAGGATGGCAGGTGTAAAGCTTCTAAAAGAGAGAGGGAGGGAGAGAGGTAGAGGAGAGAGAGGGAGAAAGAGGGAGAGAGAGAGCAAGCAGCTCCTCCCTCCCATGCAAATGACTGGAGGCAGAGGAGTAGAGGAACAGAAGCCTGTGCTGCTTGTAATGGGACAGGATTTGGGGTGCTGTTTCATGCTCTATCTCCCTCCCTCCCACTGTCTCAGGTGCAGAAAGTTTTCAAGGGAGAGAGGAAAGGAAGAGGAAAATGGAAGCTGAGGAGAGCTGGTCCTGTCCCTCTTGTTGGTAAAGAGGGGGCATCCAGAAAGAGGTAAGGAGATAGTTTTATTTTAATTCAAGAAGGAGTGCCTGGTGGCGAAGCTGGTGTGCTCTGTCACACTACAGACCCCTCCCTGTGTGTGTGTGTGTGTGCGTGCGTGCGTGCGTGCGTGCGTCTGCAGGGGGTATCTGTCCCATCCATAGATATCAGGGGTACTGCAGCTGCTGCTGCTGTTCAAACTTTTGCTTTAGGCCCATTCCTTTGATGTTAATAAGCGTTTCTAGTACAATCTTTTTCGCTCTGTTCACCCACATCTTTACATTACCTCGTGTGTGTGTGTGTGTGTGTGTGTGTATGTGTATGTGTGTGTACGTGTGTATAGCATGTGTTTGAAACACTATACTGTATCTGCATAGAAAAAAAGCCTTCTTTTAGTAATGTACAGTTCAAATACTGTATGAACATGACCCCATCTCATCTCATCCCCCTGACTCTGGATACAAAACATTCATGTATTCGTTTGCAACTTTTCATACAATTTGCTTGCACCATTTCAGAGAAATTAAATATTTAAAATGGAAATAAATTGGTAACTGCAGTAACAAACAACACTGTACATGCTAATAGTACATCCATGTAAGCAGTACATACATGCTCAGGAGTTGTTTTTTTGGATCGGTATATACTTGTCATTATCCACTTCAACCATTTTAATTCCCCCCTTTTAAATTATTGTACTGGTTGATGTGTATGTATATATATATATATATATATATATATATATATATAGATATATATCTATATATCTATATATATATATATATATATATATTTCAACCATTATCACCTACAGTACAGTAGCATACAGTGCTCCCACTGCAGCAAGGGATTCTGGGAAATGACATGCAATGTTTACTCGCTCATCCCACGACGTGGCGGTATCAAATATAGCGTTTTCCCAGTTATTATATCCCTGCAGGATGTAGGATAATCCCAGCCAAACCCACATACTTACTACATTCCCGTTATGTCACATGTATTATTTCCTGTGAAGGAAGCGCTATGTATATTCCCATTATGGTCACAAATTGGACGATACTGTATTTCCATTATGTCTCCTATTATTTTCCCATGATATCTCATAGAATACTGTCATCCAAAACCACATCATTATTGAATGATTGAAAATGATGCCTCCGTTTTATGTCAAGATTGTCTTGACACTTAGACCCCCAAGATTTCAATAGCGCCTCACTTAAAAGATGACATTATTTTTGATTCAAATGAACTTTTATGGTGCAGAAGCCGCATGGTGCCTGTGCCTACAGTGTATGTATTTGTCAGTGTGTCTCTATCTGCATTTCTGTCTCTTGCTGGCCGCCAGCCTGTGTGATGATGTCAGCCTGTCTGTGATGTAAGAGAGACATTGTGATATCATCACATACTGTAGGCAGGATGGCAGGTGTAAAGCTTCTAAAAGAGAGAGGGAGGGAGAGAGGTAGAGGAGAGAGAGGGAGAAAGAGGGAGAGAGAGAGCAAGCAGCTCCTCCCTCCCATGCAAATGACTGGAGGCAGAGGAGTAGAGGGACAGAAGCCTGTGCTGCTTGTAATGGGACAGGATTTTGGGTGCTGTTTCATGCTCTATCTCCCTCCCTCCCACTGTCTCAGGTGCAGAAAGTTTTCAAGGGAGAGAGGAAAGGAAGAGGAAAATGGAAGCTGAGGAGAGCTGGTCCTGTCCCTCTTGTTGGTAAAGAGGGGGCATCCAGAAAGAGGTAAGGAGATAGTTTTATTTTAATTCAAGAAGGAGTGCCTGGTGGCGAAGCTGGTGTGCTCTGTCACACTACAGACCCCTCCCTGTGTGTGTGTGTGTGTGCGTGCGTGCGTGCGTGCGTCTGCAGGGGGTATCTGTCCCATCCATAGATATCAGGGGTACTGCAGCTGCTGCTGCTGTTCAAACTTTTGCTTTAGGCCCATTCCTTTGATGTTAATAAGCGTTTCTAGTACAATCTTTTTCGCTCTGTTCACCCACATCTTTACATTACCTCGTGTGTGTGTGTGTGTGTGTGTGTATGTGTATGTGTGTGTACGTGTGTATAGCATGTGTTTGAAACACTATACTGTATCTGCATAGAAAAAAAGCCTTCTTTTAGTAATGTACAGTTCAAATACTGTATGAACATGACCCCATCTCATCTCATCCCCCTGACTCTGGATACAAAACATTCATGTATTCGTTTGCAACTTTTCATACAATTTGCTTGCACCATTTCAGAGAAATTAAATATTTAAAATGGAAATAAATTGGTAACTGCAGTAACAAACAACACTGTACATGCTAATAGTACATCCATGTAAGCAGTACATACATGCTCAGGAGTTGTTTTTTTGGATCGGTATATACTTGTCATTATCCACTTCAACCATTTTAATTCCCCCCTTTTAAATTATTGTACTGGTTGATGTGTATGTATATATATATATATATATATATATATATATATATATATATATATATATATAGATATATATCTATATATCTATATATATATATATATATATATATTTCAACCATTATCACCTACAGTACAGTAGCATACAGTGCTCCCACTGCAGCAAGGGATTCTGGGAAATGACATGCAATGTTTACTCGCTCATCCCACGACGTGGCGGTATCAAATATAGCGTTTTCCCAGTTATTATATCCCTGCAGGATGTAGGATAATCCCAGCCAAACCCACATACTTACTACATTCCCGTTATGTCACATGTATTATTTCCTGTGAAGGAAGCGCTATGTATATTCCCATTATGGTCACAAATTGGACGATACTGTATTTCCATTATGTCTCCTATTATTTTCCCATGATATCTCATAGAATACTGTCATCCAAAACCACATCATTATTGAATGATTGAAAATGATGCCTCCGTTTTATGTCAAGATTGTCTTGACACTTAGACCCCCAAGATTTCAATAGCGCCTCACTTAAAAGATGACATTATTTTTGATTCAAATGAACTTTTATGGTGCAGAAGCCGCATGGTGCCTGTGCCTACAGTGTATGTATTTGTCAGTGTGTCTCTATCTGCATTTCTGTCTCTTGCTGGCCGCCAGCCTGTGTGATGATGTCAGCCTGTCTGTGATGTAAGAGAGACATTGTGATATCATCACATACTGTAGGCAGGATGGCAGGTGTAAAGCTTCTAAAAGAGAGAGGGAGGGAGAGAGGTAGAGGAGAGAGAGGGAGAAAGAGGGAGAGAGAGAGCAAGCAGCTCCTCCCTCCCATGCAAATGACTGGAGGCAGAGGAGTAGAGGGACAGAAGCCTGTGCTGCTTGTAATGGGACAGGATTTGGGGTGCTGTTTCATGCTCTATCTCCCTCCCTCCCACTGTCTCAGGTGCAGAAAGTTTTCAAGGGAGAGAGGAAAGGAAGAGGAAAATGGAAGCTGAGGAGAGCTGGTCCTGTCCCTCTTGTTGGTAAAGAGGGGGCATCCAGAAAGAGGTAAGGAGATAGTTTTATTTTAATTCAAGAAGGAGTGCCTGGTGGCGAAGCTGGTGTGCTCTGTCACACTACAGACCCCTCCCTGTGTGTGTGTGTGTGTGCGTGCGTGCATCTGCAGGGGGTATCTGTCCCATCCATAGATATCAGGGGTACTGCAGCTGCTGCTGCTGTTCAAACTTTTGCTTTAGGCCCATTCCTTTGATGTTAATAAGCGTTTCTAGTACAATCTTTTTCGCTCTGTTCACCCACATCTTTACATTACCTCGTGTGTGTGTGTGTGTGTGTGTGTGTGTGTATGTGTATGTGT
Organism: Ascaphus truei; assembly: GCF_040206685.1. Taxonomy (NCBI): domain Eukaryota; kingdom Metazoa; phylum Chordata; class Amphibia; order Anura; family Ascaphidae; genus Ascaphus; species Ascaphus truei. The sequence goes on along the minus strand of NW_027454521.1, from coordinate 567,749 downwards.
GTGTACGTGTGTATAGCATGTGTTTGAAACACTATACTGTATCTGCATAGAAAAAAAGCCTTCTTTTAGTAATGTACAGTTCAAATACTGTATGAACATGACCCCATCTCATCTCATCCCCCTGACTCTGGATACAAAACATTCATGTATTCGTTTGCAACTTTTCATACAATTTGCTTGCACCATTTCAGAGAAATTAAATATTTAAAATGGAAATAAATTGGTAACTGCAGTAACAAACAACACTGTACATGCTAATAGTACATCCATGTAAGCAGTACATACATGCTCAGGAGTTGTTTTTTTGGATCGGTATATACTTGTCATTATCCACTTCAACCATTTTAATTCCCCCCTTTTAAATTATTGTACTGGTTGATGTGTATGTATATATATATATATATATATATATATATATATATATATATAGATATATATCTATATATCTATATATATATATATATATATATTTCAACCATTATCACCTACAGTACAGTAGCATACAGTGCTCCCACTGCAGCAAGGGATTCTGGGAAATGACATGCAATGTTTACTCGCTCATCCCACGACGTGGCGGTATCAAATATAGCGTTTTCCCAGTTATTATATCCCTGCAGGATGTAGGATAATCCCAGCCAAACCCACATACTTACTACATTCCCGTTATGTCACATGTATTATTTCCTGTGAAGGAAGCGCTATGTATATTCCCATTATGGTCACAAATTGGACGATACTGTATTTCCATTATGTCTCCTATTATTTTCCCATGATATCTCATAGAATACTGTCATCCAAAACCACATCATTATTGAATGATTGAAAATGATGCCTCCGTTTTATGTCAAGATTGTCTTGACACTTAGACCCCCAAGATTTCAATAGCGCCTCACTTAAAAGATGACATTATTTTTGATTCAAATGAACTTTTATGGTGCAGAAGCCGCATGGTGCCTGTGCCTACAGTGTATGTATTTGTCAGTGTGTCTCTATCTGCATTTCTGTCTCTTGCTGGCCGCCAGCCTGTGTGATGATGTCAGCCTGTCTGTGATGTAAGAGAGACATTGTGATATCATCACATACTGTAGGCAGGATGGCAGGTGTAAAGCTTCTAAAAGAGAGAGGGAGGGAGAGAGGTAGAGGAGAGAGAGGGAGAAAGAGGGAGAGAGAGAGCAAGCAGCTCCTCCCTCCCATGCAAATGACTGGAGGCAGAGGAGTAGAGGGACAGAAGCCTGTGCTGCTTGTAATGGGACAGGATTTGGGGTGCTGTTTCATGCTCTATCTCCCTCCCTCCCACTGTCTCAGGTGCAGAAAGTTTTCAAGGGAGAGAGGAAAGGAAGAGGAAAATGGAAGCTGAGGAGAGCTGGTCCTGTCCCTCTTGTTGGTAAAGAGGGGGCATCCAGAAAGAGGTAAGGAGATAGTTTTATTTTAATTCAAGAAGGAGTGCCTGGTGGCGAAGCTGGTGTGCTCTGTCACACTACAGACCCCTCCCTGTGTGTGTGTGTGTGTGCGTGCGTGCGTCTGCAGGGGGTATCTGTCCCATCCATAGATATCAGGGGTACTGCAGCTGCTGCTGCTGTTCAAACTTTTGCTTTAGGCCCATTCCTTTGATGTTAATAAGCGTTTCTAGTACAATCTTTTTCGCTCTGTTCACCCACATCTTTACATTACCTCGTGTGTGTGTGTGTGTGTGTGTGTGTGTGTGTATGTGTATGTGTGTGTACGTGTGTATAGCATGTGTTTGAAACACTATACTGTATCTGCATAGAAAAAAAGCCTTCTTTTAGTAATGTACAGTTCAAATACTGTATGAACATGACCCCATCTCATCTCATCCCCCTGACTCTGGATACAAAACATTCATGTATTCGTTTGCAACTTTTCATACAATTTGCTTGCACCATTTCAGAGAAATTAAATATTTAAAATGGAAATAAATTGGTAACTGCAGTAACAAACAACACTGTACATGCTAATAGTACATCCATGTAAGCAGTACATACATGCTCAGGAGTTGTTTTTTTGGATCGGTATATACTTGTCATTATCCACTTCAACCATTTTAATTCCCCCCTTTTAAATTATTGTACTGGTTGATGTGTATGTATATATATATATATATATATATATATATATATATATATATATATATAGATAGATATATATCTATATATCTATATATATATATATATATATATATTTCAACCATTATCACCTACAGTACAGTAGCATACAGTGCTCCCACTGCAGCAAGGGATTCTGGGAAATGACATGCAATGTTTACTCGCTCATCCCACAACGTGGCGGTATCAAATATAGCGTTTTCCCAGTTATTATATCCCTGCAGGATGTAGGATAATCCCAGCCAAACCCACATACTTACTACATTCCCGTTATGTCACATGTATTATTTCCTGTGAAGGAAGCGCTATGTATATTCCCATTATGGTCACAAATTGGACGATACTGTATTTCCATTATGTCTCCTATTATTTTCCCATGATATCTCATAGAATACTGTCATCCAAAACCACATCATTATTGAATGATTGAAAATGATGCCTCCGTTTTATGTCAAGATTGTCTTGACACTTAGACCCCCAAGATTTCAATAGCGCCTCACTTAAAAGATGACATTATTTTTGATTCAAATGAACTTTTATGGTGCAGAAGCCGCATGGTGCCTGTGCCTACAGTGTATGTATTTGTCAGTGTGTCTCTATCTGCATTTCTGTCTCTTGCTGGCCGCCAGCCTGTGTGATGATGTCAGCCTGTCTGTGATGTAAGAGAGACATTGTGATATCATCACATACTGTAGGCAGGATGGCAGGTGTAAAGCTTCTAAAAGAGAGAGGGAGGGAGAGAGGTAGAGGAGAGAGAGGGAGAAAGAGGGAGAGAGAGAGCAAGCAGCTCCTCCCTCCCATGCAAATGACTGGAGGCAGAGGAGTAGAGGGACAGAAGCCTGTGCTGCTTGTAATGGGACAGGATTTGGGGTGCTGTTTCATGCTCTATCTCCCTCCCTCCCACTGTCTCAGGTGCAGAAAGTTTTCAAGGGAGAGAGGAAAGGAAGAGGAAAATGGAAGCTGAGGAGAGCTGGTCCTGTCCCTCTTGTTGGTAAAGAGGGGGCATCCAGAAAGAGGTAAGGAGATAGTTTTATTTTAATTCAAGAAGGAGTGCCTGGTGGCGAAGCTGGTGTGCTCTGTCACACTACAGACCCCTCCCTGTGTGTGTGTGTGTGTGCGTGCGTGCGTGCGTGCGTCTGCAGGGGGTATCTGTCCCATCCATAGATATCAGGGGTACTGCAGCTGCTGCTGCTGTTCAAACTTTTGCTTTAGGCCCATTCCTTTGATGTTAATAAGCGTTTCTAGTACAATCTTTTTCGCTCTGTTCACCCACATCTTTACATTACCTCGTGTGTGTGTGTGTGTGTGTGTGTGTGTGTGTATGTGTATGTGTGTGTACGTGTGTATAGCATGTGTTTGAAACACTATACTGTATCTGCATAGAAAAAAAGCCTTCTTTTAGTAATGTACAGTTCAAATACTGTATGAACATGACCCCATCTCATCTCATCCCCCTGACTCTGGATACAAAACATTCATGTATTCGTTTGCAACTTTTCATACAATTTGCTTGCACCATTTCAGAGAAATTAAATATTTAAAATGGAAATAAATTGGTAACTGCAGTAACAAACAACACTGTACATGCTAATAGTACATCCATGTAAGCAGTACATACATGCTCAGGAGTTGTTTTTTTGGATCGGTATATACTTGTCATTATCCACTTCAACCATTTTAATTCCCCCCTTTTAAATTATTGTACTGGTTGATGTGTATGTATATATATATATATATATATATATATATATATATATATATATATATAGATAGATATATATCTATATATCTATATATATATATATATATATATATTTCAACCATTATCACCTACAGTACAGTAGCATACAGTGCTCCCACTGCAGCAAGGGATTCTGGGAAATGACATGCAATGTTTACTCGCTCATCCCACAACGTGGCGGTATCAAATATAGCGTTTTCCCAGTTATTATATCCCTGCAGGATGTAGGATAATCCCAGCCAAACCCACATACTTACTACATTCCCGTTATGTCACATGTATTATTTCCTGTGAAGGAAGCGCTATGTATATTCCCATTATGGTCACAAATTGGACGATACTGTATTTCCATTATGTCTCCTATTATTTTCCCATGATATCTCATAGAATACTGTCATCCAAAACCACATCATTATTGAATGATTGAAAATGATGCCTCCGTTTTATGTCAAGATTGTCTTGACACTTAGACCCCCAAGATTTCAATAGCGCCTCACTTAAAAGATGACATTATTTTTGATTCAAATGAACTTTTATGGTGCAGAAGCCGCATGGTGCCTGTGCCTACAGTGTATGTATTTGTCAGTGTGTCTCTATCTGCATTTCTGTCTCTTGCTGGCCGCCAGCCTGTGTGATGATGTCAGCCTGTCTGTGATGTAAGAGAGACATTGTGATATCATCACATACTGTAGGCAGGATGGCAGGTGTAAAGCTTCTAAAAGAGAGAGGGAGGGAGAGAGGTAGAGGAGAGAGAGGGAGAAAGAGGGAGAGAGAGAGCAAGCAGCTCCTCCCTCCCATGCAAATGACTGGAGGCAGAGGAGTAGAGGGACAGAAGCCTGTGCTGCTTGTAATGGGACAGGATTTGGGGTGCTGTTTCATGCTCTATCTCCCTCCCTCCCACTGTCTCAGGTGCAGAAAGTTTTCAAGGGAGAGAGGAAAGGAAGAGGAAAATGGAAGCTGAGGAGAGCTGGTCCTGTCCCTCTTGTTGGTAAAGAGGGGGCATCCAGAAAGAGGTAAGGAGATAGTTTTATTTTAATTCAAGAAGGAGTGCCTGGTGGCGAAGCTGGTGTGCTCTGTCACACTACAGACCCCTCCCTGTGTGTGTGTGTGTGTGCGTGCGTGCGTGCGTGCGTCTGCAGGGGGTATCTGTCCCATCCATAGATATCAGGGGTACTGCAGCTGCTGCTGCTGTTCAAACTTTTGCTTTAGGCCCATTCCTTTGATGTTAATAAGCGTTTCTAGTACAATCTTTTTCGCTCTGTTCACCCACATCTTTACATTACCTCGTGTGTGTGTGTGTGTGTGTGTGTGTGTGTGTATGTGTATGTGTGTGTACGTGTGTATAGCATGTGTTTGAAACACTATACTGTATCTGCATAGAAAAAAAGCCTTCTTTTAGTAATGTACAGTTCAAATACTGTATGAACATGACCCCATCTCATCTCATCCCCCTGACTCTGGATACAAAACATTCATGTATTCGTTTGCAACTTTTCATACAATTTGCTTGCACCATTTCAGAGAAATTAAATATTTAAAATGGAAATAAATTGGTAACTGCAGTAACAAACAACACTGTACATGCTAATAGTACATCCATGTAAGCAGTACATACATGCTCAGGAGTTGTTTTTTTGGATCGGTATATACTTGTCATTATCCACTTCAACCATTTTAATTCCCCCCTTTTAAATTATTGTACTGGTTGATGTGTATGTATATATATATATATATATATATATATATATATATATATATATATATAGATATATATCTATATATCTATATATATATATATATATATATATATATTTCAACCATTATCACCTACAGTACAGTAGCATACAGTGCTCCCACTGCAGCAAGGGATTCTGGGAAATGACATGCAATGTTTACTCGCTCATCCCACGACGTGGCGGTATCAAATATAGCGTTTTCCCAGTTATTATATCCCTGCAGGATGTAGGATAATCCCAGCCAAACCCACATACTTACTACATTCCCGTTATGTCACATGTATTATTTCCTGTGAAGGAAGCGCTATGTATATTCCCATTATGGTCACAAATTGGACGATACTGTATTTCCATTATGTCTCCTATTATTTTCCCATGATATCTCATAGAATACTGTCATCCAAAACCACATCATTATTGAATGATTGAAAATGATGCCTCCGTTTTATGTCAAGATTGTCTTGACACTTAGACCCCCAAGATTTCAATAGCGCCTCACTTAAAAGATGACATTATTTTTGATTCAAATGAACTTTTATGGTGCAGAAGCCGCATGGTGCCTGTGCCTACAGTGTATGTATTTGTCAGTGTGTCTCTATCTGCATTTCTGTCTCTTGCTGGCCGCCAGCCTGTGTGATGATGTCAGCCTGTCTGTGATGTAAGAGAGACATTGTGATATCATCACATACTGTAGGCAGGATGGCAGGTGTAAAGCTTCTAAAAGAGAGAGGGAGGGAGAGAGGTAGAGGAGAGAGAGGGAGAAAGAGGGAGAGAGAGAGCAAGCAGCTCCTCCCTCCCATGCAAATGACTGGAGGCAGAGGAGTAGAGGGACAGAAGCCTGTGCTGCTTGTAATGGGACAGGATTTGGGGTGCTGTTTCATGCTCTATCTCCCTCCCTCCCACTGTCTCAGGTGCAGAAAGTTTTCAAGGGAGAGAGGAAAGGAAGAGGAAAATGGAAGCTGAGGAGAGCTGGTCCTGTCCCTCTTGTTGGTAAAGAGGGGGCATCCAGAAAGAGGTAAGGAGATAGTTTTATTTTAATTCAAGAAGGAGTGCCTGGTGGCGAAGCTGGTGTGCTCTGTCACACTACAGACCCCTCCCTGTGTGTGTGTGTGCGTGCGTGCGTGCGTGCGTCTGCAGGGGGTATCTGTCCCATCCATAGATATCAGGGGTACTGCAGCTGCTGCTGCTGTTCAAACTTTTGCTTTAGGCCCATTCCTTTGATGTTAATAAGCGTTTCTAGTACAATCTTTTTCGCTCTGTTCACCCACATCTTTACATTACCTCGTGTGTGTGTGTGTGTGTGTGTGTGTGTGTATGTGTATGTGTGTGTACGTGTGTATAGCATGTGTTTGAAACACTATACTGTATCTGCATAGAAAAAAAGCCTTCTTTTAGTAATGTACAGTTCAAATACTGTATGAACATGACCCCATCTCATCTCATCCCCCTGACTCTGGATACAAAACATTCATGTATTCGTTTGCAACTTTTCATACAATTTGCTTGCACCATTTCAGAGAAATTAAATATTTAAAATGGAAATAAATTGGTAACTGCAGTAACAAACAACACTGTACATGCTAATAGTACATCCATGTAAGCAGTACATACATGCTCAGGAGTTGTTTTTTTGGATCGGTATATACTTGTCATTATCCACTTCAACCATTTTAATTCCCCCCTTTTAAATTATTGTACTGGTTGATGTGTATGTATATATATATATATATATATATATATATATATATATATATATATATATATATAGATATATATCTATATATCTATATATATATATATATATATATTTCAACCATTATCACCTACAGTACAGTAGCATACAGTGCTCCCACTGCAGCAAGGGATTCTGGGAAATGACATGCAATGTTTACTCGCTCATCCCACGACGTGGCGGTATCAAATATAGCGTTTTCCCAGTTATTATATCCCTGCAGGATGTAGGATAATCCCAGCCAAACCCACATACTTACTACATTCCCGTTATGTCACATGTATTATTTCCTGTGAAGGAAGCGCTATGTATATTCCCATTATGGTCACAAATTGGACGATACTGTATTTCCATTATGTCTCCTATTATTTTCCCATGATATCTCATAGAATACTGTCATCCAAAACCACATCATTATTGAATGATTGAAAATGATGCCTCCGTTTTATGTCAAGATTGTCTTGACACTTAGACCCCCAAGATTTCAATAGCGCCTCACTTAAAAGATGACATTATTTTTGATTCAAATGAACTTTTATGGTGCAGAAGCCGCATGGTGCCTGTGCCTACAGTGTATGTATTTGTCAGTGTGTCTCTATCTGCATTTCTGTCTCTTGCTGGCCGCCAGCCTGTGTGATGATGTCAGCCTGTCTGTGATGTAAGAGAGACATTGTGATATCATCACATACTGTAGGCAGGATGGCAGGTGTAAAGCTTCTAAAAGAGAGAGGGAGGGAGAGAGGTAGAGGAGAGAGAGGGAGAAAGAGGGAGAGAGAGAGCAAGCAGCTCCTCCCTCCCATGCAAATGACTGGAGGCAGAGGAGTAGAGGGACAGAAGCCTGTGCTGCTTGTAATGGGACAGGATTTGGGGTGCTGTTTCATGCTCTATCTCCCTCCCTCCCACTGTCTCAGGTGCAGAAAGTTTTCAAGGGAGAGAGGAAAGGAAGAGGAAAATGGAAGCTGAGGAGAGCTGGTCCTGTCCCTCTTTTTGGTAAAGAGGGGGCATCCAGAAAGAGGTAAGGAGATAGTTTTATTTTAATTCAAGAAGGAGTGCCTGGTGGCGAAGCTGGTGTGCTCTGTCACACTACAGACCCCTCCCTGTGTGTGTGTGTGTGTGCGTGCGTGCGTGCGTGCGTGCGTCTGCAGGGGGTATCTGTCCCATCCATAGATATCAGGGGTACTGCAGCTGCTGCTGCTGTTCAAACTTTTGCTTTAGGCCCATTCCTTTGATGTTAATAAGCGTTTCTAGTACAATCTTTTTCGCTCTGTTCACCCACATCTTTACATTACCTCGTGTGTGTGTGTGTGTGTGTGTGTGTGTGTATGTGTATGTGTGTGTACGTGTGTATAGCATGTGTTTGAAACACTATACTGTATCTGCATAGAAAAAAAGCCTTCTTTTAGTAATGTACAGTTCAAATACTGTATGAACATGACCCCATCTCATCTCATCCCCCTGACTCTGGATACAAAACATTCATGTATTCGTTTGCAACTTTTCATACAATTTGCTTGCACCATTTCAGAGAAATTAAATATTTAAAATGGAAATAAATTGGTAACTGCAGTAACAAACAACACTGTACATGCTAATAGTACATCCATGTAAGCAGTACATACATGCTCAGGAGTTGTTTTTTTGGATCGGTATATACTTGTCATTATCCACTTCAACCATTTTAATTCCCCCCTTTTAAATTATTGTACTGGTTGATGTGTATGTATATATATATATATATATATATATATATATATATATATATAGATATATATCTATATATCTATATATATATATATATATATATATTTCAACCATTATCACCTACAGTACAGTAGCATACAGTGCTCCCACTGCAGCAAGGGATTCTGGGAAATGACATGCAATGTTTACTCGCTCATCCCACAACGTGGCGGTATCAAATATAGCGTTTTCCCAGTTATTATATCCCTGCAGGATGTAGGATAATCCCAGCCAAACCCACATACTTACTACATTCCCGTTATGTCACATGTATTATTTCCTGTGAAGGAAGCGCTATGTATATTCCCATTATGGTCACAAATTGGACGATACTGTATTTCCATTATGTCTCCTATTATTTTCCCATGATATCTCATAGAATACTGTCATCCAAAACCACATCATTATTGAATGATTGAAAATGATGCCTCCGTTTTATGTCAAGATTGTCTTGACACTTAGACCCCCAAGATTTCAATAGCGCCTCACTTAAAAGATGACATTATTTTTGATTCAAATGAACTTTTATGGTGCAGAAGCCGCATGGTGCCTGTGCCTACAGTGTATGTATTTGTCAGTGTGTCTCTATCTGCATTTCTGTCTCTTGCTGGCCGCCAGCCTGTGTGATGATGTCAGCCTGTCTGTGATGTAAGAGAGACATTGTGATATCATCACATACTGTAGGCAGGATGGCAGGTGTAAAGCTTCTAAAAGAGAGAGGGAGGGAGAGAGGTAGAGGAGAGAGAGGGAGAAAGAGGGAGAGAGAGAGCAAGCAGCTCCTCCCTCCCATGCAAATGACTGGAGGCAGAGGAGTAGAGGGACAGAAGCCTGTGCTGCTTGTAATGGGACAGGATTTGGGGTGCTGTTTCATGCTCTATCTCCCTCCCTCCCACTGTCTCAGGTGCAGAAAGTTTTCAAGGGAGAGAGGAAAGGAAGAGGAAAATGGAAGCTGAGGAGAGCTGGTCCTGTCCCTCTTGTTGGTAAAGAGGGGGCATCCAGAAAGAGGTAAGGAGATAGTTTTATTTTAATTCAAGAAGGAGTGCCTGGTGGCGAAGCTGGTGTGCTCTGTCACACTACAGACCCCTCCCTGTGTGTGTGTGTGTGTGCGTGCGTGCGTGCGTGCGTGCGTCTGCAGGGGGTATCTGTCCCATCCATAGATATCAGGGGTACTGCAGCTGCTGCTGCTGTTCAAACTTTTGCTTTAGGCCCATTCCTTTGATGTTAATAAGCGTTTCTAGTACAATCTTTTTCGCTCTGTTCACCCACATCTTTACATTACCTCGTGTGTGTGTGTGTGTGTGTGTGTGTATGTGTATGTGTGTGTACGTGTGTATAGCATGTGTTTGAAACACTATACTGTATCTGCATAGAAAAAAAGCCTTCTTTTAGTAATGTACAGTTCAAATACTGTATGAACATGACCCCATCTCATCTCATCCCCCTGACTCTGGATACAAAACATTCATGTATTCGTTTGCAACTTTTCATACAATTTGCTTGCACCATTTCAGAGAAATTAAATATTTAAAATGGAAATAAATTGGTAACTGCAGTAACAAACAACACTGTACATGCTAATAGTACATCCATGTAAGCAGTACATACATGCTCAGGAGTTGTTTTTTTGGATCGGTATATACTTGTCATTATCCACTTCAACCATTTTAATTCCCCCCTTTTAAATTATTGTACTGGTTGATGTGTATGTATATATATATATATATATATATATATATATATATATATATATATATAGATATATATCTATATATCTATATATATATATATATATATATATTTCAACCATTATCACCTACAGTACAGTAGCATACAGTGCTCCCACTGCAGCAAGGGATTCTGGGAAATGACATGCAATGTTTACTCGCTCATCCCACAACGTGGCGGTATCAAATATAGCGTTTTCCCAGTTATTATATCCCTGCAGGATGTAGGATAATCCCAGCCAAACCCACATACTTACTACATTCCCGTTATGTCACATGTATTATTTCCTGTGAAGGAAGCGCTATGTATATTCCCATTATGGTCACAAATTGGACGATACTGTATTTCCATTATGTCTCCTATTATTTTCCCATGATATCTCATAGAATACTGTCATCCAAAACCACATCATTATTGAATGATTGAAAATGATGCCTCCGTTTTATGTCAAGATTGTCTTGACACTTAGACCCCCAAGATTTCAATAGCGCCTCACTTAAAAGATGACATTATTTTTGATTCAAATGAACTTTTATGGTGCAGAAGCCGCATGGTGCCTGTGCCTACAGTGTATGTATTTGTCAGTGTGTCTCTATCTGCATTTCTGTCTCTTGCTGGCCGCCAGCCTGTGTGATGATGTCAGCCTGTCTGTGATGTAAGAGAGACATTGTGATATCATCACATACTGTAGGCAGGATGGCAGGTGTAAAGCTTCTAAAAGAGAGAGGGAGGGAGAGAGGTAGAGGAGAGAGAGGGAGAAAGAGGGAGAGAGAGAGCAAGCAGCTCCTCCCTCCCATGCAAATGACTGGAGGCAGAGGAGTAGAGGGACAGAAGCCTGTGCTGCTTGTAATGGGACAGGATTTGGGGTGCTGTTTCATGCTCTATCTCCCTCCCTCCCACTGTCTCAGGTGCAGAAAGTTTTCAAGGGAGAGAGGAAAGGAAGAGGAAAATGGAAGCTGAGGAGAGCTGGTCCTGTCCCTCTTGTTGGTAAAGAGGGGGCATCCAGAAAGAGGTAAGGAGATAGTTTTATTTTAATTCAAGAAGGAGTGCCTGGTGGCGAAGCTGGTGTGCTCTGTCACACTACAGACCCCTCCCTGTGTGTGTGTGTGTGTGCGTGCGTGCGTGCGTGCGTGCGTCTGCAGGGGGTATCTGTCCCATCCATAGATATCAGGGGTACTGCAGCTGCTGCTGCTGTTCAAACTTTTGCTTTAGGCCCATTCCTTTGATGTTAATAAGCGTTTCTAGTACAATCTTTTTCGCTCTGTTCACCCACATCTTTACATTACCTCGTGTGTGTGTGTGTGTGTGTGTGTGTATGTGTATGTGTGTGTACGTGTGTATAGCATGTGTTTGAAACACTATACTGTATCTGCATAGAAAAAAAGCCTTCTTTTAGTAATGTACAGTTCAAATACTGTATGAACATGACCCCATCTCATCTCATCCCCCTGACTCTGGATACAAAACATTCATGTATTCGTTTGCAACTTTTCATACAATTTGCTTGCACCATTTCAGAGAAATTAAATATTTAAAATGGAAATAAATTGGTAACTGCAGTAACAAACAACACTGTACATGCTAATAGTACATCCATGTAAGCAGTACATACATGCTCAGGAGTTGTTTTTTTGGATCGGTATATACTTGTCATTATCCACTTCAACCATTTTAATTCCCCCCTTTTAAATTATTGTACTGGTTGATGTGTATGTATATATATATATATATATATATATATATATATATATATATATATATAGATATAGATATATAGATATATATCTATATATCTATATATATATATATATATATATATATTTCAACCATTATCACCTACAGTACAGTAGCATACAGTGCTCCCACTGCAGCAAGGGATTCTGGGAAATGACATGCAATGTTTACTCGCTCATCCCACGACGTGGCGGTATCAAATATAGCGTTTTCCCAGTTATTATATCCCTGCAGGATGTAGGATAATCCCAGCCAAACCCACATACTTACTACATTCCCGTTATGTCACATGTATTATTTCCTGTGAAGGAAGCGCTATGTATATTCCCATTATGGTCACAAATTGGACGATACTGTATTTCCATTATGTCTCCTATTATTTTCCCATGATATCTCATAGAATACTGTCATCCAAAACCACATCATTATTGAATGATTGAAAATGATGCCTCCGTTTTATGTCAAGATTGTCTTGACACTTAGACCCCCAAGATTTCAATAGCGCCTCACTTAAAAGATGACATTATTTTTGATTCAAATGAACTTTTATGGTGCAGAAGCCGCATGGTGCCTGTGCCTACAGTGTATGTATTTGTCAGTGTGTCTCTATCTGCATTTCTGTCTCTTGCTGGCCGCCAGCCTGTGTGATGATGTCAGCCTGTCTGTGATGTAAGAGAGACATTGTGATATCATCACATACTGTAGGCAGGATGGCAGGTGTAAAGCTTCTAAAAGAGAGAGGGAGGGAGAGAGGTAGAGGAGAGAGAGGGAGAAAGAGGGAGAGAGAGAGCAAGCAGCTCCTCCCTCCCATGCAAATGACTGGAGGCAGAGGAGTAGAGGGACAGAAGCCTGTGCTGCTTGTAATGGGACAGGATTTGGGGTGCTGTTTCATGCTCTATCTCCCTCCCTCCCACTGTCTCAGGTGCAGAAAGTTTTCAAGGGAGAGGAAAGGAAGAGGAAAATGGAAGCTGAGGAGAGCTGGTCCTGTCCCTCTTGTTGGTAAAGAGGGGGCATCCAGAAAGAGGTAAGGAGATAGTTTTATTTTAATTCAAGAAGGAGTGCCTGGTGGCGAAGCTGGTGTGCTCTGTCACACTACAGACCCCTCCCTGTGTGTGTGTGCGTGCGTGCGTGCGTGCGTGCGTCTGCAGGGGGTATCTGTCCCATCCATAGATATCAGGGGTACTGCAGCTGCTGCTGCTGTTCAAACTTTTGCTTTAGGCCCATTCCTTTGATGTTAATAAGCGTTTCTAGTACAATCTTTTTCGCTCTGTTCACCCACATCTTTACATTACCTCGTGTGTGTGTGTGTGTGTGTGTGTGTGTGTATGTGTATGTGTGTGTACGTGTGTATAGCATGTGTTTGAAACACTATACTGTATCTGCATAGAAAAAAAGCCTTCTTTTAGTAATGTACAGTTCAAATACTGTATGAACATGACCCCATCTCATCTCATCCCCCTGACTCTGGATACAAAACATTCATGTATTCGTTTGCAACTTTTCATACAATTTGCTTGCACCATTTCAGAGAAATTAAATATTTAAAATGGAAATAAATTGGTAACTGCAGTAACAAACAACACTGTACATGCTAATAGTACATCCATGTAAGCAGTACATACATGCTCAGGAGTTGTTTTTTTGGATCGGTATATACTTGTCATTATCCACTTCAACCATTTTAATTCCCCCCTTTTAAATTATTGTACTGGTTGATGTGTATGTATATATATATATATATATATATATATATATATATATATATAGATATAGATATAGATATATAGATATATATCTATATATCTATATATATATATATATATATATATATTTCAACCATTATCACCTACAGTACAGTAGCATACAGTGCTCCCACTGCAGCAAGGGATTCTGGGAAATGACATGCAATGTTTACTCGCTCATCCCACGACGTGGCGGTATCAAATATAGCGTTTTCCCAGTTATTATATCCCTGCAGGATGTAGGATAATCCCAGCCAAACCCACATACTTACTACATTCCCGTTATGTCACATGTATTATTTCCTGTGAAGGAAGCGCTATGTATATTCCCATTATGGTCACAAATTGGACGATACTGTATTTCCATTATGTCTCCTATTATTTTCCCATGATATCTCATAGAATACTGTCATCCAAAACCACATCATTATTGAATGATTGAAAATGATGCCTCCGTTTTATGTCAAGATTGTCTTGACACTTAGACCCCCAAGATTTCAATAGCGCCTCACTTAAAAGATGACATTATTTTTGATTCAAATTAACTTTTATGGTGCAGAAGCCGCATGGTGCCTGTGCCTACAGTGTATGTATTTGTCAGTGTGTCTCTATCTGCATTTCTGTCTCTTGCTGGCCGCCAGCCTGTGTGATGATGTCAGCCTGTCTGTGATGTAAGAGAGACATTGTGATATCATCACATACTGTAGGCAGGATGGCAGGTGTAAAGCTTCTAAAAGAGAGAGGGAGGGAGAGAGGTAGAGGAGAGAGAGGGAGAAAGAGGGAGAGAGAGAGCAAGCAGCTCCTCCCTCCCATGCAAATGACTGGAGGCAGAGGAGTAGAGGGACAGAAGCCTGTGCTGCTTGTAATGGGACAGGATTTGGGGTGCTGTTTCATGCTCTATCTCCCTCCCTCCCACTGTCTCAGGTGCAGAAAGTTTTCAAGGGAGAGGAAAGGAAGAGGAAAATGGAAGCTGAGGAGAGCTGGTCCTGTCCCTCTTGTTGGTAAAGAGGGGGCATCCAGAAAGAGGTAAGGAGATAGTTTTATTTTAATTCAAGAAGGAGTGCCTGGTGGCGAAGCTGGTGTGCTCTGTCACACTACAGACCCCTCCCTGTGTGTGTGTGCGTGCGTGCGTGCGTGCGTGCGTCTGCAGGGGGTATCTGTCCCATCCATAGATATCAGGGGTACTGCAGCTGCTGCTGCTGTTCAAACTTTTGCTTTAGGCCCATTCCTTTGATGTTAATAAGCGTTTCTAGTACAATCTTTTTCGCTCTGTTCACCCACATCTTTACATTACCTCGTGTGTGTGTGTGTGTGTGTGTGTGTGTGTATGTGTATGTGTGTGTACGTGTGTATAGCATGTGTTTGAAACACTATACTGTATCTGCATAGAAAAAAAGCCTTCTTTTAGTAATGTACAGTTCAAATACTGTATGAACATGACCCCATCTCATCTCATCCCCCTGACTCTGGATACAAAACATTCATGTATTCGTTTGCAACTTTTCATACAATTTGCTTGCACCATTTCAGAGAAATTAAATATTTAAAATGGAAATAAATTGGTAACTGCAGTAACAAACAACACTGTACATGCTAATAGTACATCCATGTAAGCAGTACATACATGCTCAGGAGTTGTTTTTTTGGATCGGTATATACTTGTCATTATCCACTTCAACCATTTTAATTCCCCCCTTTTAAATTATTGTACTGGTTGATGTGTATGTATATATATATATATATATATATATATATATATATATATATATATATATATAGATATATATCTATATATCTATATATATATATATATATATATATTTCAACCATTATCACCTACAGTACAGTAGCATACAGTGCTCCCACTGCAGCAAGGGATTCTGGGAAATGACATGCAATGTTTACTCGCTCATCCCACGACGTGGCGGTATCAAATATAGCGTTTTCCCAGTTATTATATCCCTGCAGGATGTAGGATAATCCCAGCCAAACCCACATACTTACTACATTCCCGTTATGTCACATGTATTATTTCCTGTGAAGGAAGCGCTATGTATATTCCCATTATGGTCACAAATTGGACGATACTGTATTTCCATTATGTCTCCTATTATTTTCCCATGATATCTCATAGAATACTGTCATCCAAAACCACATCATTATTGAATGATTGAAAATGATGCCTCCGTTTTATGTCAAGATTGTCTTGACACTTAGACCCCCAAGATTTCAATAGCGCCTCACTTAAAAGATGACATTATTTTTGATTCAAATGAACTTTTATGGTGCAGAAGCCGCATGGTGCCTGTGCCTACAGTGTATGTATTTGTCAGTGTGTCTCTATCTGCATTTCTGTCTCTTGCTGGCCGCCAGCCTGTGTGATGATGTCAGCCTGTCTGTGATGTAAGAGAGACATTGTGATATCATCACATACTGTAGGCAGGATGGCAGGTGTAAAGCTTCTAAAAGAGAGAGGGAGGGAGAGAGGTAGAGGAGAGAGAGGGAGAAAGAGGGAGAGAGAGAGCAAGCAGCTCCTCCCTCCCATGCAAATGACTGGAGGCAGAGGAGTAGAGGGACAGAAGCCTGTGCTGCTTGTAATGGGACAGGATTTGGGGTGCTGTTTCATGCTCTATCTCCCTCCCTCCCACTGTCTCAGGTGCAGAAAGTTTTCAAGGGAGAGAGGAAAGGAAGAGGAAAATGGAAGCTGAGGAGAGCTGGTCCTGTCCCTCTTGTTGGTAAAGAGGGGGCATCCAGAAAGAGGTAAGGAGATAGTTTTATTTTAATTCAAGAAGGAGTGCCTGGTGGCGAAGCTGGTGTGCTCTGTCACACTACAGACCCCTCCCTGTGTGTGTGTGTGTGTGCGTGCGTGCGTGCGTGCGTCTGCAGGGGGTATCTGTCCCATCCATAGATATCAGGGGTACTGCAGCTGCTGCTGCTGTTCAAACTTTTGCTTTAGGCCCATTCCTTTGATGTTAATAAGCGTTTCTAGTACAATCTTTTTCGCTCTGTTCACCCACATCTTTACATTACCTCGTGTGTGTGTGTGTGTGTGTGTGTGTGTGTGTGTATGTGTATGTGTGTGTACGTGTGTATAGCATGTGTTTGAAACACTATACTGTATCTGCATAGAAAAAAAGCCTTCTTTTAGTAATGTACAGTTCAAATACTGTATGAACATGACCCCATCTCATCTCATCCCCCTGACTCTGGATACAAAACATTCATGTATTCGTTTGCAACTTTTCATACAATTTGCTTGCACCATTTCAGAGAAATTAAATATTTAAAATGGAAATAAATTGGTAACTGCAGTAACAAACAACACTGTACATGCTAATAGTACATCCATGTAAGCAGTACATACATGCTCAGGAGTTGTTTTTTTGGATCGGTATATACTTGTCATTATCCACTTCAACCATTTTAATTCCCCCCTTTTAAATTATTGTACTGGTTGATGTGTATGTATATATATATATATATATATATATATATATATATATATATATATAGATATATAGATATATATCTATATATCTATATATATATATATATATATATATATATATTTCAACCATTATCACCTACAGTACAGTAGCATACAGTGCTCCCACTGCAGCAAGGGATTCTGGGAAATGACATGCAATGTTTACTCGCTCATCCCACGACGTGGCGGTATCAAATATAGCGTTTTCCCAGTTATTATATCCCTGCAGGATGTAGGATAATCCCAGCCAAACCCACATACTTACTACATTCCCGTTATGTCACATGTATTATTTCCTGTGAAGGAAGCGCTATGTATATTCCCATTATGGTCACAAATTGGACGATATTGTATTTCCATTATGTCTCCTATTATTTTCCCATGATATCTCATAGAATACTGTCATCCAAAACCACATCATTATTGAATGATTGAAAATGATGCCTCCGTTTTATGTCAAGATTGTCTTGACACTTAGACCCCCAAGATTTCAATAGCGCCTCACTTAAAAGATGACATTATTTTTGATTCAAATGAACTTTTATGGTGTAGAAGCCGCATGGTGCCTGTGCCTACAGTGTATGTATTTGTCAGTGTGTCTCTATCTGCATTTCTGTCTCTTGCTGGCCGCCAGCCTGTGTGATGATGTCAGCCTGTCTGTGATGTAAGAGAGACATTGTGATATCATCACATACTGTAGGCAGGATGGCAGGTGTAAAGCTTCTAAAAGAGAGAGGGAGGGAGAGAGGTAGAGGAGAGAGAGGGAGAAAGAGGGAGAGAGAGAGCAAGCAGCTCCTCCCTCCCATGCAAATGACTGGAGGCAGAGGAGTAGAGGGACAGAAGCCTGTGCTGCTTGTAATGGGACAGGATTTGGGGTGCTGTTTCATGCTCTATCTCCCTCCCTCCCACTGTCTCAGGTGCAGAAAGTTTTCAAGGGAGAGAGGAAAGGAAGAGGAAAATGGAAGCTGAGGAGAGCTGGCCCTGTCCCTCTTGTTGGTAAAGAGGGGGCATACAGAAAGAGGTAAGGAGATAGTTTTATTTTAATTCAAGAAGGAGTGCCTGGTGGCGAAGCTGGTGTGCTCTGTCACACTACAGACCCCTCCCTGTGTGTGTGTGTGTGCGTGCGTGCGTCTGCAGGGGGTATCTGTCCCATCCATAGATATCAGGGGTACTGCAGCTGCTGCTGCTGTTCAAACTTTTGCTTTAGGCCCATTCCTTTGATGTTAATAAGCGTTTCTAGTACAATCTTTTTCGCTCTGTTCACCCACATCTTTACATTACCTCGTGTGTGTGTGTGTGTGTGTGTGTGTGTGTGTGTGTATGTGTATGTGTGTGTACGTGTGTATAGCATGTGTTTGAAACACTATACTGTATCTGCATAGAAAAAAAGCCTTCTTTTAGTAATGTACAGTTCAAATACTGTATGAACATGACCCCATCTCATCTCATCCCCCTGACTCTGGATACAAAACATTCATGTATTCGTTTGCAACTTTTCATACAATTTGCTTGCACCATTTCAGAGAAATTAAATATTTAAAATGGAAATAAATTGGTAACTGCAGTAACAAACAACACTGTACATGCTAATAGTACATCCATGTAAGCAGTACATAGATGCTCAGGAGTTGTTTTTTTGGATCGGTATATACTTGTCATTATCCACTTCAACCATTTTAATTCCCCCCTTTTAAATTATTGTACTGGTTGATGTGTATGTATATATATATATATATATATATATATATATATATATATATAGATATATATCTATATATCTATATATATATATATATATATATATATTTCAACCATTATCACCTACAGTACAGTAGCATACAGTGCTCCCACTGCAGCAAGGGATTCTGGGAAATGACATGCAATGTTTACTCGCTCATCCCACAACGTGGCGGTATCAAATATAGCGTTTTCCCAGTTATTATATCCCTGCAGGATGTAGGATAATCCCAGCCAAACCCACATACTTACTACATTCCCGTTATGTCACATGTATTATTTCCTGTGAAGGAAGCGCTATGTATATTCCCATTATGGTCACAAATTGGACGATACTGTATTTCCATTATGTCTCCTATTATTTTCCCATGATATCTCATAGAATACTGTCATCCAAAACCACATCATTATTGAATGATTGAAAATGATGCCTCCGTTTTATGTCAAGATTGTCTTGACACTTAGACCCCCAAGATTTCAATAGCGCCTCACTTAAAAGATGACATTATTTTTGATTCAAATGAACTTTTATGGTGCAGAAGCCGCATGGTGCCTGTGCCTACAGTGTATGTATTTGTCAGTGTGTCTCTATCTGCATTTCTGTCTCTTGCTGGCCGCCAGCCTGTGTGATGATGTCAGCCTGTCTGTGATGTAAGAGAGACATTGTGATATCATCACATACTGTAGGCAGGATGGCAGGTGTAAAGCTTCTAAAAGAGAGAGGGAGGGAGAGAGGTAGAGGAGAGAGAGGGAGAAAGAGGGAGAGAGAGAGCAAGCAGCTCCTCCCTCCCATGCAAATGACTGGAGGCAGAGGAGTAGAGGGACAGAAGCCTGTGCTGCTTGTAATGGGACAGGATTTGGGGTGCTGTTTCATGCTCTATCTCCCTCCCTCCCACTGTCTCAGGTGCAGAAAGTTTTCAAGGGAGAGAGGAAAGGAAGAGGAAAATGGAAGCTGAGGAGAGCTGGTCCTGTCCCTCTTGTTGGTAAAGAGGGGGCATCCAGAAAGAGGTAAGGAGATAGTTTTATTTTAATTCAAGAAGGAGTGCCTGGTGGCGAAGCTGGTGTGCTCTGTCACACTACAGACCCCTCCCTGTGTGTGTGTGTGTGTGCGTGCGTGCGTGCGTGCGTCTGCAGGGGGTATCTGTCCCATCCATAGATATCAGGGGTACTGCAGCTGCTGCTGCTGTTCAAACTTTTGCTTTAGGCCCATTCCTTTGATGTTAATAAGCGTTTCTAGTACAATCTTTTTCGCTCTGTTCACCCACATCTTTACATTACCTCGTGTGTGTGTGTGTGTGTGTGTGTGTATGTATGTGTATGTGTGTGTACGTGTGTATAGCATGTGTTTGAAACACTATACTGTATCTGCATAGAAAAAAAGCCTTCTTTTAGTAATGTACAGTTCAAATACTGTATGAACATGACCCCATCTCATCTCATCCCCCTGACTCTGGATACAAAACATTCATGTATTCGTTTGCAACTTTTCATACAATTTGCTTGCACCATTTCAGAGAAATTAAATATTTAAAATGGAAATAAATTGGTAACTGCAGTAACAAACAACACTGTACATGCTAATAGTACATCCATGTAAGCAGTACATACATGCTCAGGAGTTGTTTTTTTGGATCGGTATATACTTGTCATTATCCACTTCAACCATTTTAATTCCCCCCTTTTAAATTATTGTACTGGTTGATGTGTATGTATATATATATATATATATATATATATATATATATATATAGATATATATCTATATATCTATATATATATATATATATATATATATATATATTTCAACCATTATCACCTACAGTACAGTAGCATACAGTGCTCCCACTGCAGCAAGGGATTCTGGGAAATGACATGCAATGTTTACTCGCTCATCCCACGACGTGGCGGTATCAAATATAGCGTTTTCCCAGTTATTATATCCCTGCAGGATGTAGGATAATCCCAGCCAAACCCACATACTTACTACATTCCCGTTATGTCACATGTATTATTTCCTGTGAAGGAAGCGCTATGTATATTCCCATTATGGTCACAAATTGGACGATACTGTATTTCCATTATGTCTCCTATTATTTTCCCATGATATCTCATAGAATACTGTCATCCAAAACCACATCATTATTGAATGATTGAAAATGATGCCTCCGTTTTATGTCAAGATTGTCTTGACACTTAGACCCCCAAGATTTCAATAGCGCCTCACTTAAAAGATGACATTATTTTTGATTCAAATGAACTTTTATGGTGCAGAAGCCGCATGGTGCCTGTGCCTACAGTGTATGTATTTGTCAGTGTGTCTCTATCTGCATTTCTGTCTCTTGCTGGCCGCCAGCCTGTGTGATGATGTCAGCCTGTCTGTGATGTAAGAGAGACATTGTGATATCATCACATACTGTAGGCAGGATGGCAGGTGTAAAGCTTCTAAAAGAGAGAGGGAGGGAGAGAGGTAGAGGAGAGAGAGGGAGAAAGAGGGAGAGAGAGAGCAAGCAGCTCCTCCCTCCCATGCAAATGACTGGAGGCAGAGGAGTAGAGGGACAGAAGCCTGTGCTGCTTGTAATGGGACAGGATTTGGGGTGCTGTTTCATGCTCTATCTCCCTCCCTCCCACTGTCTCAGGTGCAGAAAGTTTTCAAGGGAGAGAGGAAAGGAAGAGGAAAATGGAAGCTGAGGAGAGCTGGTCCTGTCCCTCTTGTTGGTAAAGAGGGGGCATCCAGAAAGAGGTAAGGAGATAGTTTTATTTTAATTCAAGAAGGAGTGCCTGGTAGCGAAGCTGGTGTGCTCTGTCACACTACAGACCCCTCCCTGTGTGTGTGTGTGTGCGTGCGTGCGTCTGCAGGGGGTATCTGTCCCATCCATAGATATCAGGGGTACTGCAGCTGCTGCTGCTGTTCAAACTTTTGCTTTAGGCCCATTCCTTTGATGTTAATAAGCGTTTCTAGTACAATCTTTTTCGCTCTGTTCACCCACATCTTTACATTACCTCGTGTGTGTGTGTGTGTGTGTGTGTGTATGTGTATGTGTGTGTACGTGTGTATAGCATGTGTTTGAAACACTATACTGTATCTGCATAGAAAAAAAGCCTTCTTTTAGTAATGTACAGTTCAAATACTGTATGAACATGACCCCATCTCATCTCATCCCCCTGACTCTGGATACAAAACATTCATGTATTCGTTTGCAACTTTTCATACAATTTGCTTGCACCATTTCAGAGAAATTAAATATTTAAAATGGAAATAAATTGGTAACTGCAGTAACAAACAACACTGTACATGCTAATAGTACATCCATGTAAGCAGTACATACATGCTCAGGAGTTGTTTTTTTGGATCGGTATATACTTGTCATTATCCACTTCAACCATTTTAATTCCCCCCTTTTAAATTATTGTACTGGTTGATGTGTATGTATATATATATATATATATATATATATATATATATATAGATATATAGATATATAGATATATAGATATATATCTATATATCTATATATATATATATATATATATATATATATTTCAACCATTATCACCTACAGTACAGTAGCATACAGTGCTCCCACTGCAGCAAGGGATTCTGGGAAATGACAT
The DNA here is from genome assembly GCF_040206685.1 of Ascaphus truei. Lineage (NCBI taxonomy): Eukaryota > Metazoa > Chordata > Amphibia > Anura > Ascaphidae > Ascaphus > Ascaphus truei. Next base: position 544,640 of record NW_027454521.1, on the reverse strand, counting down.
GCAATGTTTACTCGCTCATCCCACGACGTGGCGGTATCAAATATAGCGTTTTCCCAGTTATTATATCCCTGCAGGATGTAGGATAATCCCAGCCAAACCCACATACTTACTACATTCCCGTTATGTCACATGTATTATTTCCTGTGAAGGAAGCGCTATGTATATTCCCATTATGGTCACAAATTGGACGATATTGTATTTCCATTATGTCTCCTATTATTTTCCCATGATATCTCATAGAATACTGTCATCCAAAACCACATCATTATTGAATGATTGAAAATGATGCCTCCGTTTTATGTCAAGATTGTCTTGACACTTAGACCCCCAAGATTTCAATAGCGCCTCACTTAAAAGATGACATTATTTTTGATTCAAATGAACTTTTATGGTGTAGAAGCCGCATGGTGCCTGTGCCTACAGTGTATGTATTTGTCAGTGTGTCTCTATCTGCATTTCTGTCTCTTGCTGGCCGCCAGCCTGTGTGATGATGTCAGCCTGTCTGTGATGTAAGAGAGACATTGTGATATCATCACATACTGTAGGCAGGATGGCAGGTGTAAAGCTTCTAAAAGAGAGAGGGAGGGAGAGAGGTAGAGGAGAGAGAGGGAGAAAGAGGGAGAGAGAGAGCAAGCAGCTCCTCCCTCCCATGCAAATGACTGGAGGCAGAGGAGTAGAGGGACAGAAGCCTGTGCTGCTTGTAATGGGACAGGATTTGGGGTGCTGTTTCATGCTCTATCTCCCTCCCTCCCACTGTCTCAGGTGCAGAAAGTTTTCAAGGGAGAGAGGAAAGGAAGAGGAAAATGGAAGCTGAGGAGAGCTGGCCCTGTCCCTCTTGTTGGTAAAGAGGGGGCATACAGAAAGAGGTAAGGAGATAGTTTTATTTTAATTCAAGAAGGAGTGCCTGGTGGCGAAGCTGGTGTGCTCTGTCACACTACAGACCCCTCCCTGTGTGTGTGTGTGTGCGTGCGTGCGTCTGCAGGGGGTATCTGTCCCATCCATAGATATCAGGGGTACTGCAGCTGCTGCTGCTGTTCAAACTTTTGCTTTAGGCCCATTCCTTTGATGTTAATAAGCGTTTCTAGTACAATCTTTTTCGCTCTGTTCACCCACATCTTTACATTACCTCGTGTGTGTGTGTGTGTGTGTGTGTGTGTGTATGTGTATGTGTGTGTACGTGTGTATAGCATGTGTTTGAAACACTATACTGTATCTGCATAGAAAAAAAGCCTTCTTTTAGTAATGTACAGTTCAAATACTGTATGAACATGACCCCATCTCATCTCATCCCCCTGACTCTGGATACAAAACATTCATGTATTCGTTTGCAACTTTTCATACAATTTGCTTGCACCATTTCAGAGAAATTAAATATTTAAAATGGAAATAAATTGGTAACTGCAGTAACAAACAACACTGTACATGCTAATAGTACATCCATGTAAGCAGTACATAGATGCTCAGGAGTTGTTTTTTTGGATCGGTATATACTTGTCATTATCCACTTCAACCATTTTAATTCCCCCCTTTTAAATTATTGTACTGGTTGATGTGTATGTATATATATATATATATATATATATATATATATATATAGATATATATCTATATATCTATATATATATATATATATATATATATATTTCAACCATTATCACCTACAGTACAGTAGCATACAGTGCTCCCACTGCAGCAAGGGATTCTGGGAAATGACATGCAATGTTTACTCGCTCATCCCACAACGTGGCGGTATCAAATATAGCGTTTTCCCAGTTATTATATCCCTGCAGGATGTAGGATAATCCCAGCCAAACCCACATACTTACTACATTCCCGTTATGTCACATGTATTATTTCCTGTGAAGGAAGCGCTATGTATATTCCCATTATGGTCACAAATTGGACGATACTGTATTTCCATTATGTCTCCTATTATTTTCCCATGATATCTCATAGAATACTGTCATCCAAAACCACATCATTATTGAATGATTGAAAATGATGCCTCCGTTTTATGTCAAGATTGTCTTGACACTTAGACCCCCAAGATTTCAATAGCGCCTCACTTAAAAGATGACATTATTTTTGATTCAAATGAACTTTTATGGTGCAGAAGCCGCATGGTGCCTGTGCCTACAGTGTATGTATTTGTCAGTGTGTCTCTATCTGCATTTCTGTCTCTTGCTGGCCGCCAGCCTGTGTGATGATGTCAGCCTGTCTGTGATGTAAGAGAGACATTGTGATATCATCACATACTGTAGGCAGGATGGCAGGTGTAAAGCTTCTAAAAGAGAGAGGGAGGGAGAGAGGTAGAGGAGAGAGAGGGAGAAAGAGGGAGAGAGAGAGCAAGCAGCTCCTCCCTCCCATGCAAATGACTGGAGGCAGAGGAGTAGAGGGACAGAAGCCTGTGCTGCTTGTAATGGGACAGGATTTGGGGTGCTGTTTCATGCTCTATCTCCCTCCCTCCCACTGTCTCAGGTGCAGAAAGTTTTCAAGGGAGAGAGGAAAGGAAGAGGAAAATGGAAGCTGAGGAGAGCTGGTCCTGTCCCTCTTGTTGGTAAAGAGGGGGCATCCAGAAAGAGGTAAGGAGATAGTTTTATTTTAATTCAAGAAGGAGTGCCTGGTGGCGAAGCTGGTGTGCTCTGTCACACTACAGACCCCTCCCTGTGTGTGTGTGTGTGTGCGTGCGTGCGTGCGTGCGTCTGCAGGGGGTATCTGTCCCATCCATAGATATCAGGGGTACTGCAGCTGCTGCTGCTGTTCAAACTTTTGCTTTAGGCCCATTCCTTTGATGTTAATAAGCGTTTCTAGTACAATCTTTTTCGCTCTGTTCACCCACATCTTTACATTACCTCGTGTGTGTGTGTGTGTGTGTGTGTGTATGTATGTGTATGTGTGTGTACGTGTGTATAGCATGTGTTTGAAACACTATACTGTATCTGCATAGAAAAAAAGCCTTCTTTTAGTAATGTACAGTTCAAATACTGTATGAACATGACCCCATCTCATCTCATCCCCCTGACTCTGGATACAAAACATTCATGTATTCGTTTGCAACTTTTCATACAATTTGCTTGCACCATTTCAGAGAAATTAAATATTTAAAATGGAAATAAATTGGTAACTGCAGTAACAAACAACACTGTACATGCTAATAGTACATCCATGTAAGCAGTACATACATGCTCAGGAGTTGTTTTTTTGGATCGGTATATACTTGTCATTATCCACTTCAACCATTTTAATTCCCCCCTTTTAAATTATTGTACTGGTTGATGTGTATGTATATATATATATATATATATATATATATATATATATATATAGATATATATCTATATATCTATATATATATATATATATATATATATATTTCAACCATTATCACCTACAGTACAGTAGCATACAGTGCTCCCACTGCAGCAAGGGATTCTGGGAAATGACATGCAATGTTTACTCGCTCATCCCACAACGTGGCGGTATCAAATATAGCGTTTTCCCAGTTATTATATCCCTGCAGGATGTAGGATAATCCCAGCCAAACCCACATACTTACTACATTCCCGTGAAGGAAGCGCTATGTATATTCCCATTATGGTCACAAATTGGACGATACTGTATTTCCATTATGTCTCCTATTATTTTCCCATGATATCTCATAGAATACTGTCATCCAAAACCACATCATTATTGAATGATTGAAAATGATGCCTCCGTTTTATGTCAAGATTGTCTTGACACTTAGACCCCCAAGATTTCAATAGCGCCTCACTTAAAAGATGACATTATTTTTGATTCAAATGAACTTTTATGGTGCAGAAGCCGCATGGTGCCTGTGCCTACAGTGTATGTATTTGTCAGTGTGTCTCTATCTGCATTTCTGTCTCTTGCTGGCCGCCAGCCTGTGTGATGATGTCAGCCTGTCTGTGATGTAAGAGAGACATTGTGATATCATCACATACTGTAGGCAGGATGGCAGGTGTAAAGCTTCTAAAAGAGAGAGGGAGGGAGAGAGGTAGAGGAGAGAGAGGGAGAAAGAGGGAGAGAGAGAGCAAGCAGCTCCTCCCTCCCATGCAAATGACTGGAGGCAGAGGAGTAGAGGGACAGAAGCCTGTGCTGCTTGTAATGGGACAGGATTTGGGGTGCTGTTTCATGCTCTATCTCCCTCCCTCCCACTGTCTCAGGTGCAGAAAGTTTTCAAGGGAGAGAGGAAAGGAAGAGGAAAATGGAAGCTGAGGAGAGCTGGTCCTGTCCCTCTTGTTGGTAAAGAGGGGGCATCCAGAAAGAGGTAAGGAGATAGTTTTATTTTAATTCAAGAAGGAGTGCCTGGTGGCGAAGCTGGTGTGCTCTGTCACACTACAGACCCCTCCCTGTGTGTGTGTGTGTGTGCGTGCGTGCGTGCGTGCGTCTGCAGGGGGTATCTGTCCCATCCATAGATATCAGGGGTACTGCAGCTGCTGCTGCTGTTCAAACTTTTGCTTTAGGCCCATTCCTTTGATGTTAATAAGCGTTTCTAGTACAATCTTTTTCGCTCTGTTCACCCACATCTTTACATTACCTCGTGTGTGTGTGTGTGTGTGTGTGTGTATGTATGTGTATGTGTGTGTACGTGTGTATAGCATGTGTTTGAAACACTATACTGTATCTGCATAGAAAAAAAGCCTTCTTTTAGTAATGTACAGTTCAAATACTGTATGAACATGACCCCATCTCATCTCATCCCCCTGACTCTGGATACAAAACATTCATGTATTCGTTTGCAACTTTTCATACAATTTGCTTGCACCATTTCAGAGAAATTAAATATTTAAAATGGAAATAAATTGGTAACTGCAGTAACAAACAACACTGTACATGCTAATAGTACATCCATGTAAGCAGTACATACATGCTCAGGAGTTGTTTTTTTGGATCGGTATATACTTGTCATTATCCACTTCAACCATTTTAATTCCCCCCTTTTAAATTATTGTACTGGTTGATGTGTATGTATATATATATATATATATATATATATATATATATATATATATAGATATATATCTATATATCTATATATATATATATATATATATATATATTTCAACCATTATCACCTACAGTACAGTAGCATACAGTGCTCCCACTGCAGCAAGGGATTCTGGGAAATGACATGCAATGTTTACTCGCTCATCCCACAACGTGGCGGTATCAAATATAGCGTTTTCCCAGTTATTATATCCCTGCAGGATGTAGGATAATCCCAGCCAAACCCACATACTTACTACATTCCCGTGAAGGAAGCGCTATGTATATTCCCATTATGGTCACAAATTGGACGATACTGTATTTCCATTATGTCTCCTATTATTTTCCCATGATATCTCATAGAATACTGTCATCCAAAACCACATCATTATTGAATGATTGAAAATGATGCCTCCGTTTTATGTCAAGATTGTCTTGACACTTAGACCCCCAAGATTTCAATAGCGCCTCACTTAAAAGATGACATTATTTTTGATTCAAATGAACTTTTATGGTGCAGAAGCCGCATGGTGCCTGTGCCTACAGTGTATGTATTTGTCAGTGTGTCTCTATCTGCATTTCTGTCTCTTGCTGGCCGCCAGCCTGTGTGATGATGTCAGCCTGTCTGTGATGTAAGAGAGACATTGTGATATCATCACATACTGTAGGCAGGATGGCAGGTGTAAAGCTTCTAAAAGAGAGAGGGAGGGAGAGAGGTAGAGGAGAGAGAGGGAGAAAGAGGGAGAGAGAGAGCAAGCAGCTCCTCCCTCCCATGCAAATGACTGGAGGCAGAGGAGTAGAGGGACAGAAGCCTGTGCTGCTTGTAATGGGACAGGATTTGGGGTGCTGTTTCATGCTCTATCTCCCTCCCTCCCACTGTCTCAGGTGCAGAAAGTTTTCAAGGGAGAGAGGAAAGGAAGAGGAAAATGGAAGCTGAGGAGAGCTGGTCCTGTCCCTCTTGTTGGTAAAGAGGGGGCATCCAGAAAGAGGTAAGGAGATAGTTTTATTTTAATTCAAGAAGGAGTGCCTGGTGGCGAAGCTGGTGTGCTCTGTCACACTACAGACCCCTCCCTGTGTGTGTGTGTGTGTGCGTGCGTGCGTGCGTGCGTCTGCAGGGGGTATCTGTCCCATCCATAGATATCAGGGGTACTGCAGCTGCTGCTGCTGTTCAAACTTTTGCTTTAGGCCCATTCCTTTGATGTTAATAAGCGTTTCTAGTACAATCTTTTTCGCTCTGTTCACCCACATCTTTACATTACCTCGTGTGTGTGTGTGTGTGTGTGTGTGTGTATGTGTATGTGTGTGTACGTGTGTATAGCATGTGTTTGAAACACTATACTGTATCTGCATAGAAAAAAAGCCTTCTTTTAGTAATGTACAGTTCAAATACTGTATGAACATGACCCCATCTCATCTCATCCCCCTGACTCTGGATACAAAACATTCATGTATTCGTTTGCAACTTTTCATACAATTTGCTTGCACCATTTCAGAGAAATTAAATATTTAAAATGGAAATAAATTGGTAACTGCAGTAACAAACAACACTGTACATGCTAATAGTACATCCATGTAAGCAGTACATACATGCTCAGGAGTTGTTTTTTTGGATCGGTATATACTTGTCATTATCCACTTCAACCATTTTAATTCCCCCCTTTTAAATTATTGTACTGGTTGATGTGTATGTATATATATATATATATATATATATATATATATATATATATAGATATATATCTATATATCTATATATATATATATATATATATATATATATATTTCAACCATTATCACCTACAGTACAGTAGCATACAGTGCTCCCACTGCAGCAAGGGATTCTGGGAAATGACATGCAATGTTTACTCGCTCATCCCACGACGTGGCGGTATCAAATATAGCGTTTTCCCAGTTATTATATCCCTGCAGGATGTAGGATAATCCCAGCCAAACCCACATACTTACTACATTCCCGTTATGTCACATGTATTATTTCCTGTGAAGGAAGCGCTATGTATATTCCCATTATGGTCACAAATTGGACGATACTGTATTTCCATTATGTCTCCTATTATTTTCCCATGATATCTCATAGAATACTGTCATCCAAAACCACATCATTATTGAATGATTGAAAATGATGCCTCCGTTTTATGTCAAGATTGTCTTGACACTTAGACCCCCAAGATTTCAATAGCGCCTCACTTAAAAGATGACATTATTTTTGATTCAAATGAACTTTTATGGTGCAGAAGCCGCATGGTGCCTGTGCCTACAGTGTATGTATTTGTCAGTGTGTCTCTATCTGCATTTCTGTCTCTTGCTGGCCGCCAGCCTGTGTGATGATGTCAGCCTGTCTGTGATGTAAGAGAGACATTGTGATATCATCACATACTGTAGGCAGGATGGCAGGTGTAAAGCTTCTAAAAGAGAGAGGGAGGGAGAGAGGTAGAGGAGAGAGAGGGAGAAAGAGGGAGAGAGAGAGCAAGCAGCTCCTCCCTCCCATGCAAATGACTGGAGGCAGAGGAGTAGAGGGACAGAAGCCTGTGCTGCTTGTAATGGGACAGGATTTGGGGTGCTGTTTCATGCTCTATCTCCCTCCCTCCCACTGTCTCAGGTGCAGAAAGTTTTCAAGGGAGAGAGGAAAGGAAGAGGAAAATGGAAGCTGAGGAGAGCTGGTCCTGTCCCTCTTGTTGGTAAAGAGGGGGCATCCAGAAAGAGGTAAGGAGATAGTTTTATTTTAATTCAAGAAGGAGTGCCTGGTGGCGAAGCTGGTGTGCTCTGTCACACTACAGACCCCTCCCTGTGTGTGTGTGTGTGTGCGTGCGTGCGTGCGTGCGTCTGCAGGGGGTATCTGTCCCATCCATAGATATCAGGGGTACTGCAGCTGCTGCTGCTGTTCAAACTTTTGCTTTAGGCCCATTCCTTTGATGTTAATAAGCGTTTCTAGTACAATCTTTTTCGCTCTGTTCACCCACATCTTTACATTACCTCGTGTGTGTGTGTGTGTGTGTGTGTGTATGTATGTGTATGTGTGTGTACGTGTGTATAGCATGTGTTTGAAACACTATACTGTATCTGCATAGAAAAAAAGCCTTCTTTTAGTAATGTACAGTTCAAATACTGTATGAACATGACCCCATCTCATCTCATCCCCCTGACTCTGGATACAAAACATTCATGTATTCGTTTGCAACTTTTCATACAATTTGCTTGCACCATTTCAGAGAAATTAAATATTTAAAATGGAAATAAATTGGTAACTGCAGTAACAAACAACACTGTACATGCTAATAGTACATCCATGTAAGCAGTACATACATGCTCAGGAGTTGTTTTTTTGGATCGGTATATACTTGTCATTATCCACTTCAACCATTTTAATTCCCCCCTTTTAAATTATTGTACTGGTTGATGTGTATGTATATATATATATATATATATATATATATATATATATATAGATATATATCTATATATCTATATATATATATATATATATATATATATTTCAACCATTATCACCTACAGTACAGTAGCATACAGTGCTCCCACTGCAGCAAGGGATTCTGGGAAATGACATGCAATGTTTACTCGCTCATCCCACAACGTGGCGGTATCAAATATAGCGTTTTCCCAGTTATTATATCCCTGCAGGATGTAGGATAATCCCAGCCAAACCCACATACTTACTACATTCCCGTGAAGGAAGCGCTATGTATATTCCCATTATGGTCACAAATTGGACGATACTGTATTTCCATTATGTCTCCTATTATTTTCCCATGATATCTCATAGAATACTGTCATCCAAAACCACATCATTATTGAATGATTGAAAATGATGCCTCCGTTTTATGTCAAGATTGTCTTGACACTTAGACCCCCAAGATTTCAATAGCGCCTCACTTAAAAGATGACATTATTTTTGATTCAAATGAACTTTTATGGTGCAGAAGCCGCATGGTGCCTGTGCCTACAGTGTATGTATTTGTCAGTGTGTCTCTATCTGCATTTCTGTCTCTTGCTGGCCGCCAGCCTGTGTGATGATGTCAGCCTGTCTGTGATGTAAGAGAGACATTGTGATATCATCACATACTGTAGGCAGGATGGCAGGTGTAAAGCTTCTAAAAGAGAGAGGGAGGGAGAGAGGTAGAGGAGAGAGAGGGAGAAAGAGGGAGAGAGAGAGCAAGCAGCTCCTCCCTCCCATGCAAATGACTGGAGGCAGAGGAGTAGAGGGACAGAAGCCTGTGCTGCTTGTAATGGGACAGGATTTGGGGTGCTGTTTCATGCTCTATCTCCCTCCCTCCCACTGTCTCAGGTGCAGAAAGTTTTCAAGGGAGAGAGGAAAGGAAGAGGAAAATGGAAGCTGAGGAGAGCTGGTCCTGTCCCTCTTGTTGGTAAAGAGGGGGCATCCAGAAAGAGGTAAGGAGATAGTTTTATTTTAATTCAAGAAGGAGTGCCTGGTGGCGAAGCTGGTGTGCTCTGTCACACTACAGACCCCTCCCTGTGTGTGTGTGTGTGTGCGTGCGTGCGTGCGTGCGTCTGCAGGGGGTATCTGTCCCATCCATAGATATCAGGGGTACTGCAGCTGCTGCTGCTGTTCAAACTTTTGCTTTAGGCCCATTCCTTTGATGTTAATAAGCGTTTCTAGTACAATCTTTTTCGCTCTGTTCACCCACATCTTTACATTACCTCGTGTGTGTGTGTGTGTGTGTGTGTGTGTATGTGTATGTGTGTGTACGTGTGTATAGCATGTGTTTGAAACACTATACTGTATCTGCATAGAAAAAAAGCCTTCTTTTAGTAATGTACAGTTCAAATACTGTATGAACATGACCCCATCTCATCTCATCCCCCTGACTCTGGATACAAAACATTCATGTATTCGTTTGCAACTTTTCATACAATTTGCTTGCACCATTTCAGAGAAATTAAATATTTAAAATGGAAATAAATTGGTAACTGCAGTAACAAACAACACTGTACATGCTAATAGTACATCCATGTAAGCAGTACATACATGCTCAGGAGTTGTTTTTTTGGATCGGTATATACTTGTCATTATCCACTTCAACCATTTTAATTCCCCCCTTTTAAATTATTGTACTGGTTGATGTGTATGTATATATATATATATATATATATATATATATATATATATATAGATATATATCTATATATCTATATATATATATATATATATATATATATATATTTCAACCATTATCACCTACAGTACAGTAGCATACAGTGCTCCCACTGCAGCAAGGGATTCTGGGAAATGACATGCAATGTTTACTCGCTCATCCCACGACGTGGCGGTATCAAATATAGCGTTTTCCCAGTTATTATATCCCTGCAGGATGTAGGATAATCCCAGCCAAACCCACATACTTACTACATTCCCGTTATGTCACATGTATTATTTCCTGTGAAGGAAGCGCTATGTATATTCCCATTATGGTCACAAATTGGACGATACTGTATTTCCATTATGTCTCCTATTATTTTCCCATGATATCTCATAGAATACTGTCATCCAAAACCACATCATTATTGAATGATTGAAAATGATGCCTCCGTTTTATGTCAAGATTGTCTTGACACTTAGACCCCCAAGATTTCAATAGCGCCTCACTTAAAAGATGACATTATTTTTGATTCAAATGAACTTTTATGGTGCAGAAGCCGCATGGTGCCTGTGCCTACAGTGTATGTATTTGTCAGTGTGTCTCTATCTGCATTTCTGTCTCTTGCTGGCCGCCAGCCTGTGTGATGATGTCAGCCTGTCTGTGATGTAAGAGAGACATTGTGATATCATCACATACTGTAGGCAGGATGGCAGGTGTAAAGCTTCTAAAAGAGAGAGGGAGGGAGAGAGGTAGAGGAGAGAGAGGGAGAAAGAGGGAGAGAGAGAGCAAGCAGCTCCTCCCTCCCATGCAAATGACTGGAGGCAGAGGAGTAGAGGGACAGAAGCCTGTGCTGCTTGTAATGGGACAGGATTTGGGGTGCTGTTTCATGCTCTATCTCCCTCCCTCCCACTGTCTCAGGTGCAGAAAGTTTTCAAGGGAGAGAGGAAAGGAAGAGGAAAATGGAAGCTGAGGAGAGCTGGTCCTGTCCCTCTTGTTGGTAAAGAGGGGGCATCCAGAAAGAGGTAAGGAGATAGTTTTATTTTAATTCAAGAAGGAGTGCCTGGTAGCGAAGCTGGTGTGCTCTGTCACACTACAGACCCCTCCCTGTGTGTGTGTGTGTGCGTGCGTGCGTCTGCAGGGGGTATCTGTCCCATCCATAGATATCAGGGGTACTGCAGCTGCTGCTGCTGTTCAAACTTTTGCTTTAGGCCCATTCCTTTGATGTTAATAAGCGTTTCTAGTACAATCTTTTTCGCTCTGTTCACCCACATCTTTACATTACCTCGTGTGTGTGTGTGTGTGTGTGTGTGTGTATGTGTATGTGTGTGTACGTGTGTATAGCATGTGTTTGAAACACTATACTGTATCTGCATAGAAAAAAAGCCTTCTTTTAGTAATGTACAGTTCAAATACTGTATGAACATGACCCCATCTCATCTCATCCCCCTGACTCTGGATACAAAACATTCATGTATTCGTTTGCAACTTTTCATACAATTTGCTTGCACCATTTCAGAGAAATTAAATATTTAAAATGGAAATAAATTGGTAACTGCAGTAACAAACAACACTGTACATGCTAATAGTACATCCATGTAAGCAGTACATACATGCTCAGGAGTTGTTTTTTTGGATCGGTATATACTTGTCATTATCCACTTCAACCATTTTAATTCCCCCCTTTTAAATTATTGTACTGGTTGATGTGTATGTATATATATATATATATATATATATATATATATATATATATAGATATATATCTATATATCTATATATATATATATATATATATATATATATTTCAACCATTATCACCTACAGTACAGTAGCATACAGTGCTCCCACTGCAGCAAGGGATTCTGGGAAATGACATGCAATGTTTACTCGCTCATCCCACAACGTGGCGGTATCAAATATAGCGTTTTCCCAGTTATTATATCCCTGCAGGATGTAGGATAATCCCAGCCAAACCCACATACTTACTACATTCCCGTTATGTCACATGTATTATTTCCTGTGAAGGAAGCGCTATGTATATTCCCATTATGGTCACAAATTGGACGATACTGTATTTCCATTATGTCTCCTATTATTTTCCCATGATATCTCATAGAATACTGTCATCCAAAACCACATCATTATTGAATGATTGAAAATGATGCCTCCGTTTTATGTCAAGATTGTCTTGACACTTAGACCCCCAAGATTTCAATAGCGCCTCACTTAAAAGATGACATTATTTTTGATTCAAATGAACTTTTATGGTGCAGAAGCCGCATGGTGCCTGTGCCTACAGTGTATGTATTTGTCAGTGTGTCTCTATCTGCATTTCTGTCTCTTGCTGGCCGCCAGCCTGTGTGATGATGTCAGCCTGTCTGTGATGTAAGAGAGACATTGTGATATCATCACATACTGTAGGCAGGATGGCAGGTGTAAAGCTTCTAAAAGAGAGAGGGAGGGAGAGAGGTAGAGGAGAGAGAGGGAGAAAGAGGGAGAGAGAGAGCAAGCAGCTCCTCCCTCCCATGCAAATGACTGGAGGCAGAGGAGTAGAGGGACAGAAGCCTGTGCTGCTTGTAATGGGACAGGATTTGGGGTGCTGTTTCATGCTCTATCTCCCTCCCTCCCACTGTCTCAGGTGCAGAAAGTTTTCAAGGGAGAGAGGAAAGGAAGAGGAAAATGGAAGCTGAGGAGAGCTGGTCCTGTCCCTCTTGTTGGTAAAGAGGGGGCATCCAGAAAGAGGTAAGGAGATAGTTTTATTTTAATTCAAGAAGGAGTGCCTGGTAGCGAAGCTGGTGTGCTCTGTCACACTACAGACCCCTCCCTGTGTGTGTGTGTGTGCGTGCGTGCGTCTGCAGGGGGTATCTGTCCCATCCATAGATATCAGGGGTACTGCAGCTGCTGCTGCTGTTCAAACTTTTGCTTTAGGCCCATTCCTTTGATGTTAATAAGCGTTTCTAGTACAATCTTTTTCGCTCTGTTCACCCACATCTTTACATTACCTCGTGTGTGTGTGTGTGTGTGTGTGTGTGTATGTGTATGTGTGTGTACGTGTGTATAGCATGTGTTTGAAACACTATACTGTATCTGCATAGAAAAAAAGCCTTCTTTTAGTAATGTACAGTTCAAATACTGTATGAACATGACCCCATCTCATCTCATCCCCCTGACTCTGGATACAAAACATTCATGTATTCGTTTGCAACTTTTCATACAATTTGCTTGCACCATTTCAGAGAAATTAAATATTTAAAATGGAAATAAATTGGTAACTGCAGTAACAAACAACACTGTACATGCTAATAGTACATCCATGTAAGCAGTACATACATGCTCAGGAGTTGTTTTTTTGGATCGGTATATACTTGTCATTATCCACTTCAACCATTTTAATTCCCCCCTTTTAAATTATTGTACTGGTTGATGTGTATGTATATATATATATATATATATATATATATATATATATATATAGATATATATCTATATATCTATATATATATATATATATATATATATATATTTCAACCATTATCACCTACAGTACAGTAGCATACAGTGCTCCCACTGCAGCAAGGGATTCTGGGAAATGACATGCAATGTTTACTCGCTCATCCCACAACGTGGCGGTATCAAATATAGCGTTTTCCCAGTTATTATATCCCTGCAGGATGTAGGATAATCCCAGCCAAACCCACATACTTACTACATTCCCGTTATGTCACATGTATTATTTCCTGTGAAGGAAGCGCTATGTATATTCCCATTATGGTCACAAATTGGACGATACTGTATTTCCATTATGTCTCCTATTATTTTCCCATGATATCTCATAGAATACTGTCATCCAAAACCACATCATTATTGAATGATTGAAAATGATGCCTCCGTTTTATGTCAAGATTGTCTTGACACTTAGACCCCCAAGATTTCAATAGCGCCTCACTTAAAAGATGACATTATTTTTGATTCAAATGAACTTTTATGGTGCAGAAGCCGCATGGTGCCTGTGCCTACAGTGTATGTATTTGTCAGTGTGTCTCTATCTGCATTTCTGTCTCTTGCTGGCCGCCAGCCTGTGTGATGATGTCAGCCTGTCTGTGATGTAAGAGAGACATTGTGATATCATCACATACTGTAGGCAGGATGGCAGGTGTAAAGCTTCTAAAAGAGAGAGGGAGGGAGAGAGGTAGAGGAGAGAGAGGGAGAAAGAGGGAGAGAGAGAGCAAGCAGCTCCTCCCTCCCATGCAAATGACTGGAGGCAGAGGAGTAGAGGGACAGAAGCCTGTGCTGCTTGTAATGGGACAGGATTTGGGGTGCTGTTTCATGCTCTATCTCCCTCCCTCCCACTGTCTCAGGTGCAGAAAGTTTTCAAGGGAGAGAGGAAAGGAAGAGGAAAATGGAAGCTGAGGAGAGCTGGTCCTGTCCCTCTTGTTGGTAAAGAGGGGGCATCCAGAAAGAGGTAAGGAGATAGTTTTATTTTAATTCAAGAAGGAGTGCCTGGTGGCGAAGCTGGTGTGCTCTGTCACACTACAGACCCCTCCCTGTGTGTGTGTGTGTGTGCGTGCGTGCGTGCGTGCGTCTGCAGGGGGTATCTGTCCCATCCATAGATATCAGGGGTACTGCAGCTGCTGCTGCTGTTCAAACTTTTGCTTTAGGCCCATTCCTTTGATGTTAATAAGCGTTTCTAGTACAATCTTTTTCGCTCTGTTCACCCACATCTTTACATTACCTCGTGTGTGTGTGTGTGTGTGTGTGTATGTGTATGTGTGTGTACGTGTGTATAGCATGTGTTTGAAACACTATACTGTATCTGCATAGAAAAAAAGCCTTCTTTTAGTAATGTACAGTTCAAATACTGTATGAACATGACCCCATCTCATCTCATCCCCCTGACTCTGGATACAAAACATTCATGTATTCGTTTGCAACTTTTCATACAATTTGCTTGCACCATTTCAGAGAAATTAAATATTTAAAATGGAAATAAATTGGTAACTGCAGTAACAAACAACACTGTACATGCTAATAGTACATCCATGTAAGCAGTACATACATGCTCAGGAGTTGTTTTTTTGGATCGGTATATACTTGTCATTATCCACTTCAACCATTTTAATTCCCCCCTTTTAAATTATTGTACTGGTTGATGTGTATGTATATATATATATATATATATATATATATAGATATATATATATAGATATATATCTATATATCTATATATATATATATATATATATATATATATATTTCAACCATTATCACCTACAGTACAGTAGCATACAGTGCTCCCACTGCAGCAAGGGATTCTGGGAAATGACATGCAATGTTTACTCGCTCATCCCACGACGTGGCGGTATCAAATATAGCGTTTTCCCAGTTATTATATCCCTGCAGGATGTAGGATAATCCCAGCCAAACCCACATACTTACTACATTCCCGTTATGTCACATGTATTATTTCCTGTGAAGGAAGCGCTATGTATATTCCCATTATGGTCACAAATTGGACGATACTGTATTTCCATTATGTCTCCTATTATTTTCCCATGATATCTCATAGAATACTGTCATCCAAAACCACATCATTATTGAATGATTGAAAATGATGCCTCCGTTTTATGTCAAGATTGTCTTGACACTTAGACCCCCAAGATTTCAATAGCGCCTCACTTAAAAGATGACATTATTTTTGATTCAAATGAACTTTTATGGTGCAGAAGCCGCATGGTGCCTGTGCCTACAGTGTATGTATTTGTCAGTGTGTCTCTATCTGCATTTCTGTCTCTTGCTGGCCGCCAGCCTGTGTGATGATGTCAGCCTGTCTGTGATGTAAGAGAGACATTGTGATATCATCACATACTGTAGGCAGGATGGCAGGTGTAAAGCTTCTAAAAGAGAGAGGGAGGGAGAGAGGTAGAGGAGAGAGAGGGAGAAAGAGGGAGAGAGAGAGCAAGCAGCTCCTCCCTCCCATGCAAATGACTGGAGGCAGAGGAGTAGAGGAACAGAAGCCTGTGCTGCTTGTAATGGGACAGGATTTGGGGTGCTGTTTCATGCTCTATCTCCCTCCCTCCCACTGTCTCAGGTGCAGAAAGTTTTCAAGGGAGAGAGGAAAGGAAGAGGAAAATGGAAGCTGAGGAGAGCTGGTCCTGTCCCTCTTGTTGGTAAAGAGGGGGCATCCAGAAAGAGGTAAGGAGATAGTTTTATTTTAATTCAAGAAGGAGTGCCTGGTGGCGAAGCTGGTGTGCTCTGTCACACTACAGACCCCTCCCTGTGTGTGTGTGTGCGTGCGTGCGTGCGTGCGTGCGTCTGCAGGGGGTATCTGTCCCATCCATAGATATCAGGGGTACTGCAGCTGCTGCTGCTGTTCAAACTTTTGCTTTAGGCCCATTCCTTTGATGTTAATAAGCGTTTCTAGTACAATCTTTTTCGCTCTGTTCACCCACATCTTTACATTACCTCGTGTGTGTGTGTGTGTGTATGTGTATGTGTGTGTACGTGTGTATAGCATGTGTTTGAAACACTATACTGTATCTGCATAGAAAAAAAGCCTTCTTTTAGTAATGTACAGTTCAAATACTGTATGAACATGACCCCATCTCATCTCATCCCCCTGACTCTGGATACAAAACATTCATGTATTCGTTTGCAACTTTTCATACAATTTGCTTGCACCATTTCAGAGAAATTAAATATTTAAAATGGAAATAAATTGGTAACTGCAGTAACAAACAACACTGTACATGCTAATAGTACATCCATGTAAGCAGTACATACATGCTCAGGAGTTGTTTTTTTGGATCGGTATATACTTGTCATTATCCACTTCAACCATTTTAATTCCCCCCTTTTAAATTATTGTACTGGTTGATGTGTATGTATATATATATATATATATATATATATATATATATATATATATAGATATATATCTATATATCTATATATATATATATATATATATATATATATTTCAACCATTATCACCTACAGTACAGTAGCATACAGTGCTCCCACTGCAGCAAGGGATTCTGGGAAATGACATGCAATGTTTACTCGCTCATCCCACGACGTGGCGGTATCAAATATAGCGTTTTCCCAGTTATTATATCCCTGCAGGATGTAGGATAATCCCAGCCAAACCCACATACTTACTACATTCCCGTTATGTCACATGTATTATTTCCTGTGAAGGAAGCGCTATGTATATTCCCATTATGGTCACAAATTGGACGATACTGTATTTCCATTATGTCTCCTATTATTTTCCCATGATATCTCATAGAATACTGTCATCCAAAACCACATCATTATTGAATGATTGAAAATGATGCCTCCGTTTTATGTCAAGATTGTCTTGACACTTAGACCCCCAAGATTTCAATAGCGCCTCACTTAAAAGATGACATTATTTTTGATTCAAATGAACTTTTATGGTGCAGAAGCCGCATGGTGCCTGTGCCTACAGTGTATGTATTTGTCAGTGTGTCTCTATCTGCATTTCTGTCTCTTGCTGGCCGCCAGCCTGTGTGATGATGTCAGCCTGTCTGTGATGTAAGAGAGACATTGTGATATCATCACATACTGTAGGCAGGATGGCAGGTGTAAAGCTTCTAAAAGAGAGAGGGAGGGAGAGAGGTAGAGGAGAGAGAGGGAGAAAGAGGGAGAGAGAGAGCAAGCAGCTCCTCCCTCCCATGCAAATGACTGGAGGCAGAGGAGTAGAGGGACAGAAGCCTGTGCTGCTTGTAATGGGACAGGATTTGGGGTGCTGTTTCATGCTCTATCTCCCTCCCTCCCACTGTCTCAGGTGCAGAAAGTTTTCAAGGGAGAGAGGAAAGGAAGAGGAAAATGGAAGCTGAGGAGAGCTGGTCCTGTCCCTCTTGTTGGTAAAGAGGGGGCATCCAGAAAGAGGTAAGGAGATAGTTTTATTTTAATTCAAGAAGGAGTGCCTGGTGGCGAAGCTGGTGTGCTCTGTCACACTACAGACCCCTCCCTGTGTGTGTGTGTGCGTGCGTGCGTGCGTGCGTGCGTCTGCAGGGGGTATCTGTCCCATCCATAGATATCAGGGGTACTGCAGCTGCTGCTGCTGTTCAAACTTTTGCTTTAGGCCCATTCCTTTGATGTTAATAAGCGTTTCTAGTACAATCTTTTTCGCTCTGTTCACCCACATCTTTACATTACCTCGTGTGTGTGTGTGTGTGTATGTGTATGTGTGTGTACGTGTGTATAGCATGTGTTTGAAACACTATACTGTATCTGCATAGAAAAAAAGCCTTCTTTTAGTAATGTACAGTTCAAATACTGTATGAACATGACCCCATCTCATCTCATCCCCCTGACTCTGGATACAAAACATTCATGTATTCGTTTGCAACTTTTCATACAATTTGCTTGCACCATTTCAGAGAAATTAAATATTTAAAATGGAAATAAATTGGTAACTGCAGTAACAAACAACACTGTACATGCTAATAGTACATCCATGTAAGCAGTACATACATGCTCAGGAGTTGTTTTTTTGGATCGGTATATACTTGTCATTATCCACTTCAACCATTTTAATTCCCCCCTTTTAAATTATTGTACTGGTTGATGTGTATGTATATATATATATATATATATATATATATATATATATATATATATATATATAGATATATATCTATATATCTATATATATATATATATATATATATATATATATATATATATTTCAACCATTATCACCTACAGTACAGTAGCATACAGTGCTCCCACTGCAGCAAGGGATTCTGGGAAATGACATGCAATGTTTACTCGCTCATCCCACGACGTGGCGGTATCAAATATAGCGTTTTCCCAGTTATTATATCCCTGCAGGATGTAGGATAATCCCAGCCAAACCCACATACTTACTACATTCCCGTTATGTCACATGTATTATTTCCTGTGAAGGAAGCGCTATGTATATTCCCATTATGGTCACAAATTGGACGATACTGTATTTCCATTATGTCTCCTATTATTTTCCCATGATATCTCATAGAATACTGTCATCCAAAACCACATCATTATTGAATGATTGAAAATGATGCCTCCGTTTTATGTCAAGATTGTCTTGACACTTAGACCCCCAAGATTTCAATAGCGCCTCACTTAAAAGATGACATTATTTTTGATTCAAATGAACTTTTATGGTGCAGAAGCCGCATGGTGCCTGTGCCTACAGTGTATGTATTTGTCAGTGTGTCTCTATCTGCATTTCTGTCTCTTGCTGGCCGCCAGCCTGTGTGATGATGTCAGCCTGTCTGTGATGTAAGAGAGACATTGTGATATCATCACATACTGTAGGCAGGATGGCAGGTGTAAAGCTTCTAAAAGAGAGAGGGAGGGAGAGAGGTAGAGGAGAGAGAGGGAGAAAGAGGGAGAGAGAGAGCAAGCAGCTCCTCCCTCCCATGCAAATGACTGGAGGCAGAGGAGTAGAGGGACAGAAGCCTGTGCTGCTTGTAATGGGACAGGATTTGGGGTGCTGTTTCATGCTCTATCTCCCTCCCTCCCACTGTCTCAGGTGCAGAAAGTTTTCAAGGGAGAGAGGAAAGGAAGAGGAAAATGGAAGCTGAGGAGAGCTGGTCCTGTCCCTCTTGTTGGTAAAGAGGGGGCATCCAGAAAGAGGTAAGGAGATAGTTTTATTTTAATTCAAGAAGGAGTGCCTGGTGGCGAAGCTGGTGTGCTCTGTCACACTACAGACCCCTCCCTGTGTGTGTGTGTGTGCGTGCGTGCGTCTGCAGGGGGTATCTGTCCCATCCATAGATATCAGGGGTACTGCAGCTGCTGCTGCTGTTCAAACTTTTGCTTTAGGCCCATTCCTTTGATGTTAATAAGCGTTTCTAGTACAATCTTTTTCGCTCTGTTCACCCACATCTTTACATTACCTCGTGTGTGTGTGTGTGTGTGTGTGTGTGTATGTGTATGTGTGTGTACGTGTGTATAGCATGTGTTTGAAACACTATACTGTATCTGCATAGAAAAAAAGCCTTCTTTTAGTAATGTACAGTTCAAATACTGTATGAACATGACCCCATCTCATCTCATCCCCCTGACTCTGGATACAAAACATTCATGTATTCGTTTGCAACTTTTCATACAATTTGCTTGCACCATTTCAGAGAAATTAAATATTTAAAATGGAAATAAATTGGTAACTGCAGTAACAAACAACACTGTACATGCTAATAGTACATCCATGTAAGCAGTACATACATGCTCAGGAGTTGTTTTTTTGGATCGGTATATACTTGTCATTATCCACTTCAACCATTTTAATTCCCCCCTTTTAAATTATTGTACTGGTTGATGTGTATGTATATATATATATATATATATATATATATATATATATAGATATATATCTATATATCTATATATATATATATATATATATTTCAACCATTATCACCTACAGTACAGTAGCATACAGTGCTCCCACTGCAGCAAGGGATTCTGGGAAATGACATGCAATGTTTACTCGCTCATCCCACAACGTGGCGGTATCAAATATAGCGTTTTCCCAGTTATTATATCCCTGCAGGATGTAGGATAATCCCAGCCAAACCCACATACTTACTACATTCCCGTTATGTCACATGTATTATTTCCTGTGAAGGAAGCGCTATGTATATTCCCATTATGGTCACAAATTGGACGATACTGTATTTCCATTATGTCTCCTATTATTTTCCCATGATATCTCATAGAATACTGTCATCCAAAACCACATCATTATTGAATGATTGAAAATGATGCCTCCGTTTTATGTCAAGATTGTCTTGACACTTAGACCCCCAAGATTTCAATAGCGCCTCACTTAAAAGATGACATTATTTTTGATTCAAATGAACTTTTATGGTGCAGAAGCCGCATGGTGCCTGTGCCTACAGTGTATGTATTTGTCAGTGTGTCTCTATCTGCATTTCTGTCTCTTGCTGGCCGCCAGCCTGTGTGATGATGTCAGCCTGTCTGTGATGTAAGAGAGACATTGTGATATCATCACATACTGTAGGCAGGATGGCAGGTGTAAAGCTTCTAAAAGAGAGAGGGAGGGAGAGAGGTAGAGGAGAGAGAGGGAGAAAGAGGGAGAGAGAGAGCAAGCAGCTCCTCCCTCCCATGCAAATGACTGGAGGCAGAGGAGTAGAGGGACAGAAGCCTGTGCTGCTTGTAATGGGACAGGATTTGGGGTGCTGTTTCATGCTCTATCTCCCTCCCTCCCACTGTCTCAGGTGCAGAAAGTTTTCAAGGGAGAGAGGAAAGGAAGAGGAAAATGGAAGCTGAGGAGAGCTGGTCCTGTCCCTCTTGTTGGTAAAGAGGGGGCATCCAGAAAGAGGTAAGGAGATAGTTTTATTTTAATTCAAGAAGGAGTGCCTGGTGGCGAAGCTGGTGTGCTCTGTCACACTACAGACCCCTCCCTGTGTGTGTGTGTGTGTGCGTGCGTGCGTGCGTGCGTGCGTCTGCAGGGGGTATCTGTCCCATCCATAGATATCAGGGGTACTGCAGCTGCTGCTGCTGTTCAAACTTTTGCTTTAGGCCCATTCCTTTGATGTTAATAAGCGTTTCTAGTACAATCTTTTTCGCTCTGTTCACCCACATCTTTACATTACCTCGTGTGTGTGTGTGTGTGTATGTGTATGTGTGTGTACGTGTGTATAGCATGTGTTTGAAACACTATACTGTATCTGCATAGAAAAAAAGCCTTCTTTTAGTAATGTACAGTTCAAATACTGTATGAACATGACCCCATCTCATCTCATCCCCCTGACTCTGGATACAAAACATTCATGTATTCGTTTGCAACTTTTCATACAATTTGCTTGCACCATTTCAGAGAAATTAAATATTTAAAATGGAAATAAATTGGTAACTGCAGTAACAAACAACACTGTACATGCTAATAGTACATCCATGTAAGCAGTACATACATGCTCAGGAGTTGTTTTTTTGGATCGGTATATACTTGTCATTATCCACTTCAACCATTTTAATTCCCCCCTTTTAAATTATTGTACTGGTTGATGTGTATGTATATATATATATATATATATATATATATATATATATATAGATATATATCTATATATCTATATATATATATATATATATATATATATTTCAACCATTATCACCTACAGTACAGTAGCATACAGTGCTCCCACTGCAGCAAGGGATTCTGGGAAATGACATGCAATGTTTACTCGCTCATCCCACGACGTGGCGGTATCAAATATAGCGTTTTCCCAGTTATTATTTCCCTGCAGGATGTAGGATAATCCCAGCCAAACCCACATACTTACTACATTCCCGTTATGTCACATGTATTATTTCCTGTGAAGGAAGCGCTATGTATATTCCCATTATGGTCACAAATTGGACGATACTGTATTTCCATTATGTCTCCTATTATTTTCCCATGATATCTCATAGAATACTGTCATCCAAAACCACATCATTATTGAATGATTGAAAATGATGCCTCCGTTTTATGTCAAGATTGTCTTGACACTTAGACCCCCAAGATTTCAATAGCGCCTCACTTAAAAGATGACATTATTTTTGATTCAAATGAACTTTTATGGTGCAGAAGCCGCATGGTGCCTGTGCCTACAGTGTATGTATTTGTCAGTGTGTCTCTATCTGCATTTCTGTCTCTTGCTGGCCGCCAGCCTGTGTGATGATGTCAGCCTGTCTGTGATGTAAGAGAGACATTGTGATATCATCACATACTGTAGGCAGGATGGCAGGTGTAAAGCTTCTAAAAGAGAGAGGGAGGGAGAGAGGTAGAGGAGAGAGAGGGAGAAAGAGGGAGAGAGAGAGCAAGCAGCTCCTCCCTCCCATGCAAATGACTGGAGGCAGAGGAGTAGAGGGACAGAAGCCTGTGCTGCTTGTAATGGGACAGGATTTGGGGTGCTGTTTCATGCTCTATCTCCCTCCCTCCCACTGTCTCAGGTGCAGAAAGTTTTCAAGGGAGAGAGGAAAGGAAGAGGAAAATGGAAGCTGAGGAGAGCTGGTCCTGTCCCTCTTGTTGGTAAAGAGGGGGCATCCAGAAAGAGGTAAGGAGATAGTTTTATTTTAATTCAAGAAGGAGTGCCTGGTGGCGAAGCTGGTGTGCTCTGTCACACTACAGACCCCTCCCTGTGTGTGTGTGTGTGCGTGCGTGCGTCTGCAGGGGGTATCTGTCCCATCCATAGATATCAGGGGTACTGCAGCTGCTGCTGCTGTTCAAACTTTTGCTTTAGGCCCATTCCTTTGATGTTAATAAGCGTTTCTAGTACAATCTTTTTCGCTCTGTTCACCCACATCTTTACATTACCTCGTGTGTGTGTGTGTGTGTGTGTGTGTGTGTGTATGTGTATGTGTGTGTACGTGTGTATAGCATGTGTTTGAAACACTATACTGTATCTGCATAGAAAAAAAGCCTTCTTTTAGTAATGTACAGTTCAAATACTGTATGAACATGACCCCATCTCATCTCATCCCCCTGACTCTGGATACAAAACATTCATGTATTCGTTTGCAACTTTTCATACAATTTGCTTGCACCATTTCAGAGAAATTAAATATTTAAAATGGAAATAAATTGGTAACTGCAGTAACAAACAACACTGTACATGCTAATAGTACATCCATGTAAGCAGTACATACATGCTCAGGAGTTGTTTTTTTGGATCGGTATATACTTGTCATTATCCACTTCAACCATTTTAATTCCCCCCTTTTAAATTATTGTACTGGTTGATGTGTATGTATATATATATATATATATATATATATATATATATATATATAGATATATATCTATATATCTATATATATATATATATATATTTCAACCATTATCACCTACAGTACAGTAGCATACAGTGCTCCCACTGCAGCAAGGGATTCTGGGAAATGACATGCAATGTTTACTCGCTCATCCCACAACGTGGCGGTATCAAATATAGCGTTTTCCCAGTTATTATATCCCTGCAGGATGTAGGATAATCCCAGCCAAACCCACATACTTACTACATTCCCGTTATGTCACATGTATTATTTCCTGTGAAGGAAGCGCTATGTATATTCCCATTATGGTCACAAATTGGACGATACTGTATTTCCATTATGTCTCCTATTATTTTCCCATGATATCTCATAGAATACTGTCATCCAAAACCACATCATTATTGAATGATTGAAAATGATGCCTCCGTTTTATGTCAAGATTGTCTTGACACTTAGACCCCCAAGATTTCAATAGCGCCTCACTTAAAAGATGACATTATTTTTGATTCAAATGAACTTTTATGGTGCAGAAGCCGCATGGTGCCTGTGCCTACAGTGTATGTATTTGTCAGTGTGTCTCTATCTGCATTTCTGTCTCTTGCTGGCCGCCAGCCTGTGTGATGATGTCAGCCTGTCTGTGATGTAAGAGAGACATTGTGATATCATCACATACTGTAGGCAGGATGGCAGGTGTAAAGCTTCTAAAAGAGAGAGGGAGGGAGAGAGGTAGAGGAGAGAGAGGGAGAAAGAGGGAGAGAGAGAGCAAGCAGCTCCTCCCTCCCATGCAAATGACTGGAGGCAGAGGAGTAGAGGGACAGAAGCCTGTGCTGCTTGTAATGGGACAGGATTTGGGGTGCTGTTTCATGCTCTATCTCCCTCCCTCCCACTGTCTCAGGTGCAGAAAGTTTTCAAGGGAGAGAGGAAAGGAAGAGGAAAATGGAAGCTGAGGAGAGCTGGTCCTGTCCCTCTTGTTGGTAAAGAGGGGGCATCCAGAAAGAGGTAAGGAGATAGTTTTATTTTAATTCAAGAAGGAGTGCCTGGTGGCGAAGCTGGTGTGCTCTGTCACACTACAGACCCCTCCCTGTGTGTGTGTGTGCGTGCGTGCGTGCGTGCGTGCGTCTGCAGGGGGTATCTGTCCCATCCATAGATATCAGGGGTACTGCAGCTGCTGCTGCTGTTCAAACTTTTGCTTTAGGCCCATTCCTTTGATGTTAATAAGCGTTTCTAGTACAATCTTTTTCGCTCTGTTCACCCACATCTTTACATTACCTCGTGTGTGTGTGTGTGTGTGTGTGTGTATGTGTATGTGTGTGTACGTGTGTATAGCATGTGTTTGAAACACTATACTGTATCTGCATAGAAAAAAAGCCTTCTTTTAGTAATGTACAGTTCAAATACTGTATGAACATGACCCCATCTCATCTCATCCCCCTGACTCTGGATACAAAACATTCATGTATTCGTTTGCAACTTTTCATACAATTTGCTTGCACCATTTCAGAGAAATTAAATATTTAAAATGGAAATAAATTGGTAACTGCAGTAACAAACAACACTGTACATGCTAATAGTACATCCATGTAAGCAGTACATACATGCTCAGGAGTTGTTTTTTTGGATCGGTATATACTTGTCATTATCCACTTCAACCATTTTAATTCCCCCCTTTTAAATTATTGTACTGGTTGATGTGTATGTATATATATATATATATATATATATATATATATATATATATATATATATATATATAGATATATATCTATATATCTATATATATATATATATATATATATATTTCAACCATTATCACCTACAGTACAGTAGCATACAGTGCTCCCACTGCAGCAAGGGATTCTGGGAAATGACATGCAATGTTTACTCGCTCATCCCACGACGTGGCGGTATCAAATATAGCGTTTTCCCAGTTATTATATCCCTGCAGGATGTAGGATAATCCCAGCCAAACCCACATACTTACTACATTCCCGTTATGTCACATGTATTATTTCCTGTGAAGGAAGGGCTATGTATATTCCCATTATGGTCACAAATTGGACGATACTGTATTTCCATTATGTCTCCTATTATTTTCCCATGATATCTCATAGAATACTGTCATCCAAAACCACATCATTATTGAATGATTGAAAATGATGCCTCCGTTTTATGTCAAGATTGTCTTGACACTTAGACCCCCAAGATTTCAATAGCGCCTCACTTAAAAGATGACATTATTTTTGATTCAAATGAACTTTTATGGTGCAGAAGCCGCATGGTGCCTGTGCCTACAGTGTATGTATTTGTCAGTGTGTCTCTATCTGCATTTCTGTCTCTTGCTGGCCGCCAGCCTGTGTGATGATGTCAGCCTGTCTGTGATGTAAGAGAGACATTGTGATATCATCACATACTGTAGGCAGGATGGCAGGTGTAAAGCTTCTAAAAGAGAGAGGGAGGGAGAGAGGTAGAGGAGAGAGAGGGAGAAAGAGGGAGAGAGAGAGCAAGCAGCTCCTCCCTCCCATGCAAATGACTGGAGGCAGAGGAGTAGAGGGACAGAAGCCTGTGCTGCTTGTAATGGGACAGGATTTGGGGTGCTGTTTCATGCTCTATCTCCCTCCCTCCCACTGTCTCAGGTGCAGAAAGTTTTCAAGGGAGAGAGGAAAGGAAGAGGAAAATGGAAGCTGAGGAGAGCTGGTCCTGTCCCTCTTGTTGGTAAAGAGGGGGCATCCAGAAAGAGGTAAGGAGATAGTTTTATTTTAATTCAAGAAGGAGTGCCTGGTGGCGAAGCTGGTGTGCTCTGTCACACTACAGACCCCTCCCTGTGTGTGTGTGTGCGTGCGTGCGTCTGCAGGGGGTATCTGTCCCATCCATAGATATCAGGGGTACTGCAGCTGCTGCTGCTGTTCAAACGTTTGCTTTAGGCCCATTCCTTTGATGTTAATAAGCGTTTCTAGTACAATCTTTTTCGCTCTGTTCACCCACATCTTTACATTACCTCGTGTGTGTGTGTGTGTGTGTGTGTGTGTGTATGTGTATGTGTGTGTACGTGTGTATAGCATGTGTTTGAAACACTATACTGTATCTGCATAGAAAAAAAGCCTTCTTTTAGTAATGTACAGTTCAAATACTGTATGAACATGACCCCATCTCATCTCATCCCCCTGACTCTGGATACAAAACATTCATGTATTCGTTTGCAACTTTTCATACAATTTGCTTGCACCATTTCAGAGAAATTAAATATTTAAAATGGAAATAAATTGGTAACTGCAGTAACAAACAACACTGTACATGCTAATAGTACATCCATGTAAGCAGTACATACATGCTCAGGAGTTGTTTTTTTGGATCGGTATATACTTGTCATTATCCACTTCAACCATTTTAATTCCCCCCTTTTAAATTATTGTACTGGTTGATGTGTATGTATATATATATATATATATATATATATATATATATATATATAGATATATATCTATATATATATATATATATATATATTTCAACCATTATCACCTACAGTACAGTAGCATACAGTGCTCCCACTGCAGCAAGGGATTCTGGGAAATGACATGCAATGTTTACTCGCTCATCCCACAACGTGGCGGTATCAAATATAGCGTTTTCCCAGTTATTATATCCCTGCAGGATGTAGGATAATCCCAGCCAAACCCACATACTTACTACATTCCCGTTATGTCACATGTATTATTTCCTGTGAAGGAAGCGCTATGTATATTCCCATTATGGTCACAAATTGGACGATACTGTATTTCCATTATGTCTCCTATTATTTTCCCATGATATCTCATAGAATACTGTCATCCAAAACCACATCATTATTGAATGATTGAAAATGATGCCTCCGTTTTATGTCAAGATTGTCTTGACACTTAGACCCCCAAGATTTCAATAGCGCCTCACTTAAAAGATGACATTATTTTTGATTCAAATGAACTTTTATGGTGCAGAAGCCGCATGGTGCCTGTGCCTACAGTGTATGTATTTGTCAGTGTGTCTCTATCTGCATTTCTGTCTCTTGCTGGCCGCCAGCCTGTGTGATGATGTCAGCCTGTCTGTGATGTAAGAGAGACATTGTGATATCATCACATACTGTAGGCAGGATGGCAGGTGTAAAGCTTCTAAAAGAGAGAGGGAGGGAGAGAGGTAGAGGAGAGAGAGGGAGAAAGAGGGAGAGAGAGAGCAAGCAGCTCCTCCCTCCCATGCAAATGACTGGAGGCAGAGGAGTAGAGGGACAGAAGCCTGTGCTGCTTGTAATGGGACAGGATTTGGGGTGCTGTTTCATGCTCTATCTCCCTCCCTCCCACTGTCTCAGGTGCAGAAAGTTTTCAAGGGAGAGAGGAAAGGAAGAGGAAAATGGAAGCTGAGGAGAGCTGGTCCTGTCCCTCTTGTTGGTAAAGAGGGGGCATCCAGAAAGAGGTAAGGAGATAGTTTTATTTTAATTCAAGAAGGAGTGCCTGGTGGCGAAGCTGGTGTGCTCTGTCACACTACAGACCCCTCCCTGTGTGTGTGTGTGTGCGTGCGTGCGTCTGCAGGGGGTATCTGTCCCATCCATAGATATCAGGGGTACTGCAGCTGCTGCTGCTGTTCAAACTTTTGCTTTAGGCCCATTCCTTTGATGTTAATAAGCGTTTCTAGTACAATCTTTTTCGCTCTGTTCACCCACATCTTTACATTACCTCGTGTGTGTGTGTGTGTGTGTGTGTGTATGTGTATGTGTGTGTACGTGTGTATAGCATGTGTTTGAAACACTATACTGTATCTGCATAGAAAAAAAGCCTTCTTTTAGTAATGTACAGTTCAAATACTGTATGAACATGACCCCATCTCATCTCATCCCCCTGACTCTGGATACAAAACATTCATGTATTCGTTTGCAACTTTTCATACAATTTGCTTGCACCATTTCAGAGAAATTAAATATTTAAAATGGAAATAAATTGGTAACTGCAGTAACAAACAACACTGTACATGCTAATAGTACATCCATGTAAGCAGTACATACATGCTCAGGAGTTGTTTTTTTGGATCGGTATATACTTGTCATTATCCACTTCAACCATTTTAATTCCCCCCTTTTAAATTATTGTACTGGTTGATGTGTATGTATATATATATATATATATATATATATATATATAGATATATATCTATATATCTATATATATATATATATATATATATATATATTTCAACCATTATCACCTACAGTACAGTAGCATACAGTGCTCCCACTGCAGCAAGGGATTCTGGGAAATGACATGCAATGTTTACTCGCTCATCCCACAACGTGGCGGTATCAAATATAGCGTTTTCCCAGTTATTATATCCCTGCAGGATGTAGGATAATCCCAGCCAAACCCACATACTTACTACATTCCCGTTATGTCACATGTATTATTTCCTGTGAAGGAAGCGCTATGTATATTCCCATTATGGTCACAAATTGGACGATACTGTATTTCCATTATGTCTCCTATTATTTTCCCATGATATCTCATAGAATACTGTCATCCAAAACCACATCATTATTGAATGATTGAAAATGATGCCTCCGTTTTATGTCAAGATTGTCTTGACACTTAGACCCCCAAGATTTCAATAGCGCCTCACTTAAAAGATGACATTATTTTTGATTCAAATGAACTTTTATGGTGCAGAAGCCGCATGGTGCCTGTGCCTACAGTGTATGTATTTGTCAGTGTGTCTCTATCTGCATTTCTGTCTCTTGCTGGCCGCCAGCCTGTGTGATGATGTCAGCCTGTCTGTGATGTAAGAGAGACATTGTGATATCATCACATACTGTAGGCAGGATGGCAGGTGTAAAGCTTCTAAAAGAGAGAGGGAGGGAGAGAGGTAGAGGAGAGAGAGGGAGAAAGAGGGAGAGAGAGAGCAAGCAGCTCCTCCCTCCCATGCAAATGACTGGAGGCAGAGGAGTAGAGGGACAGAAGCCTGTGCTGCTTGTAATGGGACAGGATTTGGGGTGCTGTTTCATGCTCTATCTCCCTCCCTCCCACTGTCTCAGGTGCAGAAAGTTTTCAAGGGAGAGAGGAAAGGAAGAGGAAAATGGAAGCTGAGGAGAGCTGGTCCTGTCCCTCTTGTTGGTAAAGAGGGGGCATCCAGAAAGAGGTAAGGAGATAGTTTTATTTTAATTCAAGAAGGAGTGCCTGGTGGCGAAGCTGGTGTGCTCTGTCACACTACAGACCCCTCCCTGTGTGTGTGTGTGTGTGCGTGCGTGCGTGCGTGCGTCTGCAGGGGGTATCTGTCCCATCCATAGATATCAGGGGTACTGCAGCTGCTGCTGCTGTTCAAACTTTTGCTTTAGGCCCATTCCTTTGATGTTAATAAGCGTTTCTAGTACAATCTGTTTCGCTCTGTTCACCCACATCTTTACATTACCTCGTGTGTGTGTGTGTGTGTGTGTGTGTGTGTGTATGTGTATGTGTGTGTACGTGTGTATAGCATGTGTTTGAAACACTATACTGTATCTGCATAGAAAAAAAGCCTTCTTTTAGTAATGTACAGTTCAAATACTGTATGAACATGACCCCATCTCATCTCATCCCCCTGACTCTGGATACAAAACATTCATGTATTCGTTTGCAACTTTTCATACAATTTGCTTGCACCATTTCAGAGAAATTAAATATTTAAAATGGAAATAAATTGGTAACTGCAGTAACAAACAACACTGTACATGCTAATAGTACATCCATGTAAGCAGTACATACATGCTCAGGAGTTGTTTTTTTGGATCGGTATATACTTGTCATTATCCACTTCAACCATTTTAATTCCCCCCTTTTAAATTATTGTACTGGTTGATGTGTATGTATATATATATATATATATATATATATATATTTATATATATATATATATATATATATATAGATATATATCTATATATCTATATATATATATATATATATATATTTCAACCATTATCACCTACAGTACAGTAGCATACAGTGCTCCCACTGCAGCAAGGGATTCTGGGAAATGACATGCAATGTTTACTCGCTCATCCCACGACGTGGCGGTATCAAATATAGCGTTTTCCCAGTTATTATATCCCTGCAGGATGTAGGATAATCCCAGCCAAACCCACATACTTACTACATTCCCGTTATGTCACATGTATTATTTCCTGTGAAGGAAGCGCTATGTATATTCCCATTATGGTCACAAATTGGACGATACTGTATTTCCATTATGTCTCCTATTATTTTCTCATGATATCTCATAGAATACTGTCATCCAAAACCACATCATTATTGAATGATTGAAAATGATGCCTCCGTTTTATGTCAAGATTGTCTTGACACTTAGACCCCCAAGATTTCAATAGCGCCTCACTTAAAAGATGACATTATTTTTGATTCAAATGAACTTTTATGGTGCAGAAGCCGCATGGTGCCTGTGCCTACAGTGTATGTATTTGTCAGTGTGTCTCTATCTGCATTTCTGTCTCTTGCTGGCCGCCAGCCTGTGTGATGATGTCAGCCTGTCTGTGATGTAAGAGAGACATTGTGATATCATCACATACTGTAGGCAGGATGGCAGGTGTAAAGCTTCTAAAAGAGAGAGGGAGGGAGAGAGGTAGAGGAGAGAGAGGGAGAAAGAGGGAGAGAGAGAGCAAGCAGCTCCTCCCTCCCATGCAAATGACTGGAGGCAGAGGAGTAGAGGGACAGAAGCCTGTGCTGCTTGTAATGGGACAGGATTTGGGGTGCTGTTTCATGCTCTATCTCCCTCCCTCCCACTGTCTCAGGTGCAGAAAGTTTTCAAGGGAGAGAGGAAAGGAAGAGGAAAATGGAAGCTGAGGAGAGCTGGTCCTGTCCCTCTTGTTGGTAAAGAGGGGGCATCCAGAAAGAGGTAAGGAGATAGTTTTATTTTAATTCAAGAAGGAGTGCCTGGTGGCGAAGCTGGTGTGCTCTGTCACACTACAGACCCCTCCCTGTGTGTGTGTGTGCGTGCGTGCGTGCGTGCGTGCGTCTGCAGGGGGTATCTGTCCCATCCATAGATATCAGGGGTACTGCAGCTGCTGCTGCTGTTCAAACTTTTGCTTTAGGCCCATTCCTTTGATGTTAATAAGCGTTTCTAGTACAATCTTTTTCGCTCTGTTCACCCACATCTTTACATTACCTCGTGTGTGTGTGTGTGTGTGTGTGTGTGTGTGTATGTGTATGTGTGTGTACGTGTGTATAGCATGTGTTTGAAACACTATACTGTATCTGCATAGAAAAAAAGCCTTCTTTTAGTAATGTACAGTTCAAATACTGTATGAACATGACCCCATCTCATCTCATCCCCCTGACTCTGGATACAAAACATTCATGTATTCGTTTGCAACTTTTCATACAATTTGCTTGCACCATTTCAGAGAAATTAAATATTTAAAATGGAAATAAATTGGTAACTGCAGTAACAAACAACACTGTACATGCTAATAGTACATCCATGTAAGCAGTACATACATGCTCAGGAGTTGTTTTTTTGGATCGGTATATACTTGTCATTATCCACTTCAACCATTTTAATTCCCCCCTTTTAAATTATTGTACTGGTTGATGTGTATGTATATATATATATATATATATATATATATATATATATAGATATATATCTATATATATATATATATATATATATATATATATATATATTTCAACCATTATCACCTACAGTACAGTAGCATACAGTGCTCCCACTGCAGCAAGGGATTCTGGGAAATGACATGCAATGTTTACTCGCTCATCCCACAACGTGGCGGTATCAAATATAGCGTTTTCCCAGTTATTATATCCCTGCAGGATGTAGGATAATCCCAGCCAAACCCACATACTTACTACATTCCCGTTATGTCACATGTATTATTTCCTGTGAAGGAAGCGCTATGTATATTCCCATTATGGTCACAAATTGGACGATACTGTATTTCCATTATGTCTCCTATTATTTTCCCATGATATCTCATAGAATACTGTCATCCAAAACCACATCATTATTGAATGATTGAAAATGATGCCTCCGTTTTATGTCAAGAT
The DNA here is from genome assembly GCF_040206685.1 of Ascaphus truei. Lineage (NCBI taxonomy): Eukaryota > Metazoa > Chordata > Amphibia > Anura > Ascaphidae > Ascaphus > Ascaphus truei. The sequence continues at coordinate 511,630 of NW_027454521.1, read as the reverse complement.
TGTCTTGACACTTAGACCCCCAAGATTTCAATAGCGCCTCACTTAAAAGATGACATTATTTTTGATTCAAATGAACTTTTATGGTGCAGAAGCCGCATGGTGCCTGTGCCTACAGTGTATGTATTTGTCAGTGTGTCTCTATCTGCATTTCTGTCTCTTGCTGGCCGCCAGCCTGTGTGATGATGTCAGCCTGTCTGTGATGTAAGAGAGACATTGTGATATCATCACATACTGTAGGCAGGATGGCAGGTGTAAAGCTTCTAAAAGAGAGAGGGAGGGAGAGAGGTAGAGGAGAGAGAGGGAGAAAGAGGGAGAGAGAGAGCAAGCAGCTCCTCCCTCCCATGCAAATGACTGGAGGCAGAGGAGTAGAGGGACAGAAGCCTGTGCTGCTTGTAATGGGACAGGATTTGGGGTGCTGTTTCATGCTCTATCTCCCTCCCTCCCACTGTCTCAGGTGCAGAAAGTTTTCAAGGGAGAGAGGAAAGGAAGAGGAAAATGGAAGCTGAGGAGAGCTGGTCCTGTCCCTCTTGTTGGTAAAGAGGGGGCATCCAGAAAGAGGTAAGGAGATAGTTTTATTTTAATTCAAGAAGGAGTGCCTGGTGGCGAAGCTGGTGTGCTCTGTCACACTACAGACCCCTCCCTGTGTGTGTGTGTGTGTGCGTGCGTGCGTGCGTGCGTGCGTCTGCAGGGGGTATCTGTCCCATCCATAGATATCAGGGGTACTGCAGCTGCTGCTGCTGTTCAAACTTTTGCTTTAGGCCCATTCCTTTGATGTTAATAAGCGTTTCTAGTACAATCTTTTTCGCTCTGTTCACCCACATCTTTACATTACCTCGTGTGTGTGTGTGTGTGTGTGTGTGTATGTGTATGTGTGTGTACGTGTGTATAGCATGTGTTTGAAACACTATACTGTATCTGCATAGAAAAAAAGCCTTCTTTTAGTAATGTACAGTTCAAATACTGTATGAACATGACCCCATCTCATCTCATCCCCCTGACTCTGGATACAAAACATTCATGTATTCGTTTGCAACTTTTCATACAATTTGCTTGCACCATTTCAGAGAAATTAAATATTTAAAATGGAAATAAATTGGTAACTGCAGTAACAAACAACACTGTACATGCTAATAGTACATCCATGTAAGCAGTACATACATGCTCAGGAGTTGTTTTTTTGGATCGGTATATACTTGTCATTATCCACTTCAACCATTTTAATTCCCCCCTTTTAAATTATTGTACTGGTTGATGTGTATGTATATATATATATATATATATATATATATATATATATATATATATATATATATATATATATATATATCTATATATCTATATATATATATATATATATATTTCAACCATTATCACCTACAGTACAGTAGCATACAGTGCTCCCACTGCAGCAAGGGATTCTGGGAAATGACATGCAATGTTTACTCGCTCATCCCACGACGTGGCGGTATCAAATATAGCGTTTTCCCAGTTATTATATCCCTGCAGGATGTAGGATAATCCCAGCCAAACCCACATACTTACTACATTCCCGTTATGTCACATGTATTATTTCCTGTGAAGGAAGCGCTATGTATATTCCCATTATGGTCACAAATTGGACGATACTGTATTTCCATTATGTCTCCTATTATTTTCCCATGATATCTCATAGAATACTGTCATCCAAAACCACATCATTATTGAATGATTGAAAATGATGCCTCCGTTTTATGTCAAGATTGTCTTGACACTTAGACCCCCAAGATTTCAATAGCGCCTCACTTAAAAGATGACATTATTTTTGATTCAAATGAACTTTTATGGTGCAGAAGCCGCATGGTGCCTGTGCCTACAGTGTATGTATTTGTCAGTGTGTCTCTATCTGCATTTCTGTCTCTTGCTGGCCGCCAGCCTGTGTGATGATGTCAGCCTGTCTGTGATGTAAGAGAGACATTGTGATATCATCACATACTGTAGGCAGGATGGCAGGTGTAAAGCTTCTAAAAGAGAGAGGGAGGGAGAGAGGTAGAGGAGAGAGAGGGAGAAAGAGGGAGAGAGAGAGCAAGCAGCTCCTCCCTCCCATGCAAATGACTGGAGGCAGAGGAGTAGAGGAACAGAAGCCTGTGCTGCTTGTAATGGGACAGGATTTGGGGTGCTGTTTCATGCTCTATCTCCCTCCCTCCCACTGTCTCAGGTGCAGAAAGTTTTCAAGGGAGAGAGGAAAGGAAGAGGAAAATGGAAGCTGAGGAGAGCTGGTCCTGTCCCTCTTGTTGGTAAAGAGGGGGCATCCAGAAAGAGGTAAGGAGATAGTTTTATTTTAATTCAAGAAGGAGTGCCTGGTGGCGAAGCTGGTGTGCTCTGTCACACTACAGACCCCTCCCTGTGTGTGTGTGCGTGCGTGCGTGCGTGCGTGCGTGCGTCTGCAGGGGGTATCTGTCCCATCCATAGATATCAGGGGTACTGCAGCTGCTGCTGCTGTTCAAACTTTTGCTTTAGGCCCATTCCTTTGATGTTAATAAGCGTTTCTAGTACAATCTTTTTCGCTCTGTTCACCCACATCTTTACATTACCTCGTGTGTGTGTGTGTGTGTATGTGTATGTGTGTGTACGTGTGTATAGCATGTGTTTGAAACACTATACTGTATCTGCATAGAAAAAAAGCCTTCTTTTAGTAATGTACAGTTCAAATACTGTATGAACATGACCCCATCTCATCTCATCCCCCTGACTCTGGATACAAAACATTCATGTATTCGTTTGCAACTTTTCATACAATTTGCTTGCACCATTTCAGAGAAATTAAATATTTAAAATGGAAATAAATTGGTAACTGCAGTAACAAACAACACTGTACATGCTAATAGTACATCCATGTAAGCAGTACATACATGCTCAGGAGTTGTTTTTTTGGATCGGTATATACTTGTCATTATCCACTTCAACCATTTTAATTCCCCCCTTTTAAATTATTGTACTGGTTGATGTGTATGTATATATATATATATATATATATATATATATAGATATATATCTATATATCTATATATATATATATATATATATATATATTTCAACCATTATCACCTACAGTACAGTAGCATACAGTGCTCCCACTGCAGCAAGGGATTCTGGGAAATGACATGCAATGTTTACTCGCTCATCCCACGACGTGGCGGTATCAAATATAGCGTTTTCCCAGTTATTATATCCCTGCAGGATGTAGGATAATCCCAGCCAAACCCACATACTTACTACATTCCCGTTATGTCACATGTATTATTTCCTGTGAAGGAAGCGCTATGTATATTCCCATTATGGTCACAAATTGGACGATACTGTATTTCCATTATGTCTCCTATTATTTTCCCATGATATCTCATAGAATACTGTCATCCAAAACCACATCATTATTGAATGATTGAAAATGATGCCTCCGTTTTATGTCAAGATTGTCTTGACACTTAGACCCCCAAGATTTCAATAGCGCCTCACTTAAAAGATGACATTATTTTTGATTCAAATGAACTTTTATGGTGCAGAAGCCGCATGGTGCCTGTGCCTACAGTGTATGTATTTGTCAGTGTGTCTCTATCTGCATTTCTGTCTCTTGCTGGCCGCCAGCCTGTGTGATGATGTCAGCCTGTCTGTGATGTAAGAGAGACATTGTGATATCATCACATACTGTAGGCAGGATGGCAGGTGTAAAGCTTCTAAAAGAGAGAGGGAGGGAGAGAGGTAGAGGAGAGAGAGGGAGAAAGAGGGAGAGAGAGAGCAAGCAGCTCCTCCCTCCCATGCAAATGACTGGAGGCAGAGGAGTAGAGGGACAGAAGCCTGTGCTGCTTGTAATGGGACAGGATTTGGGGTGCTGTTTCATGCTCTATCTCCCTCCCTCCCACTGTCTCAGGTGCAGAAAGTTTTCAAGGGAGAGAGGAAAGGAAGAGGAAAATGGAAGCTGAGGAGAGCTGGTCCTGTCCCTCTTGTTGGTAAAGAGGGGGCATCCAGAAAGAGGTAAGGAGATAGTTTTATTTTAATTCAAGAAGGAGTGCCTGGTGGCGAAGCTGGTGTGCTCTGTCACACTACAGACCCCTCCCTGTGTGTGTGTGTGTGTGCGTGCGTGCGTCTGCAGGGGGTATCTGTCCCATCCATAGATATCAGGGGTACTGCAGCTGCTGCTGCTGTTCAAACTTTTGCTTTAGGCCCATTCCTTTGATGTTAATAAGCGTTTCTAGTACAATCTTTTTCGCTCTGTTCACCCACATCTTTACATTACCTCGTGTGTGTGTGTGTGTGTGTGTGTGTGTGTGTGTGTATGTGTATGTGTGTGTACGTGTGTATAGCATGTGTTTGAAACACTATACTGTATCTGCATAGAAAAAAAGCCTTCTTTTAGTAATGTACAGTTCAAATACTGTATGAACATGACCCCATCTCATCTCATCCCCCTGACTCTGGATACAAAACATTCATGTATTCGTTTGCAACTTTTCATACAATTTGCTTGCACCATTTCAGAGAAATTAAATATTTAAAATGGAAATAAATTGGTAACTGCAGTAACAAACAACACTGTACATGCTAATAGTACATCCATGTAAGCAGTACATACATGCTCAGGAGTTGTTTTTTTGGATCGGTATATACTTGTCATTATCCACTTCAACCATTTTAATTCCCCCCTTTTAAATTATTGTACTGGTTGATGTGTATGTATATATATATATATATATATATATATATATATATATATATATATAGATATATATCTATATATCTATATATATATATATATATATATATATTTCAACCATTATCACCTACAGTACAGTAGCATACAGTGCTCCCACTGCAGCAAGGGATTCTGGGAAATGACATGCAATGTTTACTCGCTCATCCCACAACGTGGCGGTATCAAATATAGCGTTTTCCCAGTTATTATATCCCTGCAGGATGTAGGATAATCCCAGCCAAACCCACATACTTACTACATTCCCGTTATGTCACATGTATTATTTCCTGTGAAGGAAGCGCTATGTATATTCCCATTATGGTCACAAATTGGACGATACTGTATTTCCATTATGTCTCCTATTATTTTCCCATGATATCTCATAGAATACTGTCATCCAAAACCACATCATTATTGAATGATTGAAAATGATGCCTCCGTTTTATGTCAAGATTGTCTTGACACTTAGACCCCCAAGATTTCAATAGCGCCTCACTTAAAAGATGACATTATTTTTGATTCAAATGAACTTTTATGGTGCAGAAGCCGCATGGTGCCTGTGCCTACAGTGTATGTATTTGTCAGTGTGTCTCTATCTGCATTTCTGTCTCTTGCTGGCCGCCAGCCTGTGTGATGATGTCAGCCTGTCTGTGATGTAAGAGAGACATTGTGATATCATCACATACTGTAGGCAGGATGGCAGGTGTAAAGCTTCTAAAAGAGAGAGGGAGGGAGAGAGGTAGAGGAGAGAGAGGGAGAAAGAGGGAGAGAGAGAGCAAGCAGCTCCTCCCTCCCATGCAAATGACTGGAGGCAGAGGAGTAGAGGGACAGAAGCCTGTGCTGCTTGTAATGGGACAGGATTTGGGGTGCTGTTTCATGCTCTATCTCCCTCCCTCCCACTGTCTCAGGTGCAGAAAGTTTTCAAGGGAGAGAGGAAAGGAAGAGGAAAATGGAAGCTGAGGAGAGCTGGTCCTGTCCCTCTTGTTGGTAAAGAGGGGGCATCCAGAAAGAGGTAAGGAGATAGTTTTATTTTAATTCAAGAAGGAGTGCCTGGTGGCGAAGCTGGTGTGCTCTGTCACACTACAGACCCCTCCCTGTGTGTGTGTGTGTGTGTGCGTGCGTGCGTGCGTGCGTCTGCAGGGGGTATCTGTCCCATCCATAGATATCAGGGGTACTGCAGCTGCTGCTGCTGTTCAAACTTTTGCTTTAGGCCCATTCCTTTGATGTTAATAAGCGTTTCTAGTACAATCTTTTTCGCTCTGTTCACCCACATCTTTACATTACCTCGTGTGTGTGTGTGTGTGTGTGTGTGTGTGTATGTGTATGTGTGTGTACGTGTGTATAGCATGTGTTTGAAACACTATACTGTATCTGCATAGAAAAAAAGCCTTCTTTTAGTAATGTACAGTTCAAATACTGTATGAACATGACCCCATCTCATCTCATCCCCCTGACTCTGGATACAAAACATTCATGTATTCGTTTGCAACTTTTCATACAATTTGCTTGCACCATTTCAGAGAAATTAAATATTTAAAATGGAAATAAATTGGTAACTGCAGTAACAAACAACACTGTACATGCTAATAGTACATCCATGTAAGCAGTACATACATGCTCAGGAGTTGTTTTTTTGGATCGGTATATACTTGTCATTATCCACTTCAACCATTTTAATTCCCCCCTTTTAAATTATTGTACTGGTTGATGTGTATGTATATATATATATATATATATATATATATATATATATATATAGATATATATCTATATATATATATATATATATATATTTCAACCATTATCACCTACAGTACAGTAGCATACAGTGCTCCCACTGCAGCAAGGGATTCTGGGAAATGACATGCAATGTTTACTCGCTCATCCCACAACGTGGCGGTATCAAATATAGCGTTTTCCCAGTTATTATATCCCTGCAGGATGTAGGATAATCCCAGCCAAACCCACATACTTACTACATTCCCGTTATGTCACATGTATTATTTCCTGTGAAGGAAGTGCTATGTATATTCCCATTATGGTCACAAATTGGACGATACTGTATTTCCATTATGTCTCCTATTATTTTCCCATGATATCTCATAGAATACTGTCATCCAAAACCACATCATTATTGAATGATTGAAAATGATGCCTCCGTTTTATGTCAAGATTGTCTTGACACTTAGACCCCCAAGATTTCAATAGCGCCTCACTTAAAAGATGACATTATTTTTGATTCAAATGAACTTTTATGGTGCAGAAGCCGCATGGTGCCTGTGCCTACAGTGTATGTATTTGTCAGTGTGTCTCTATCTGCATTTCTGTCTCTTGCTGGCCGCCAGCCTGTGTGATGATGTCAGCCTGTCTGTGATGTAAGAGAGACATTGTGATATCATCACATACTGTAGGCAGGATGGCAGGTGTAAAGCTTCTAAAAGAGAGAGGGAGGGAGAGAGGTAGAGGAGAGAGAGGGAGAAAGAGGGAGAGAGAGAGCAAGCAGCTCCTCCCTCCCATGCAAATGACTGGAGGCAGAGGAGTAGAGGGACAGAAGCCTGTGCTGCTTGTAATGGGACAGGATTTGGGGTGCTGTTTCATGCTCTATCTCCCTCCCTCCCACTGTCTCAGGTGCAGAAAGTTTTCAAGGGAGAGAGGAAAGGAAGAGGAAAATGGAAGCTGAGGAGAGCTGGTCCTGTCCCTCTTGTTGGTAAAGAGGGGGCATCCAGAAAGAGGTAAGGAGATAGTTTTATTTTAATTCAAGAAGGAGTGCCTGGTGGCGAAGCTGGTGTGCTCTGTCACACTACAGACCCCTCCCTGTGTGTGTGTGTGTGCGTGCGTGCGTCTGCAGGGGGTATCTGTCCCATCCATAGATATCAGGGGTACTGCAGCTGCTGCTGCTGTTCAAACTTTTGCTTTAGGCCCATTCCTTTGATGTTAATAAGCGTTTCTAGTACAATCTTTTTCGCTCTGTTCACCCACATCTTTACATTACCTCGTGTGTGTGTGTGTGTGTGTGTGTGTGTGTGTGTATGTGTATGTGTGTGTACGTGTGTATAGCATGTGTTTGAAACACTATACTGTATCTGCATAGAAAAAAAGCCTTCTTTTAGTAATGTACAGTTCAAATACTGTATGAACATGACCCCATCTCATCTCATCCCCCTGACTCTGGATACAAAACATTCATGTATTCGTTTGCAACTTTTCATACAATTTGCTTGCACCATTTCAGAGAAATTAAATATTTAAAATGGAAATAAATTGGTAACTGCAGTAACAAACAACACTGTACATGCTAATAGTACATCCATGTAAGCAGTACATACATGCTCAGGAGTTGTTTTTTTGGATCGGTATATACTTGTCATTATCCACTTCAACCATTTTAATTCCCCCCTTTTAAATTATTGTACTGGTTGATGTGTATGTATATATATATATATATATATATATATATATATATATATATATATATATATATATATATCTATATATCTATATATATATATATATATATATATATATTTCAACCATTATCACCTACAGTACAGTAGCATACAGTGCTCCCACTGCAGCAAGGGATTCTGGGAAATGACATGCAATGTTTACTCGCTCATCCCACGACGTGGCGGTATCAAATATAGCGTTTTCCCAGTTATTATATCCCTGCAGGATGTAGGATAATCCCAGCCAAACCCACATACTTACTACATTCCCGTTATGTCACATGTATTATTTCCTGTGAAGGAAGCGCTATGTATATTCCCATTATGGTCACAAATTGGACGATACTGTATTTCCATTATGTCTCCTATTATTTTCTCATGATATCTCATAGAATACTGTCATCCAAAACCACATCATTATTGAATGATTGAAAATGATGCCTCCGTTTTATGTCAAGATTGTCTTGACACTTAGACCCCCAAGATTTCAATAGCGCCTCACTTAAAAGATGACATTATTTTTGATTCAAATGAACTTTTATGGTGCAGAAGCCGCATGGTGCCTGTGCCTACAGTGTATGTATTTGTCAGTGTGTCTCTATCTGCATTTCTGTCTCTTGCTGGCCGCCAGCCTGTGTGATGATGTCAGCCTGTCTGTGATGTAAGAGAGACATTGTGATATCATCACATACTGTAGGCAGGATGGCAGGTGTAAAGCTTCTAAAAGAGAGAGGGAGGGAGAGAGGTAGAGGAGAGAGAGGGAGAAAGAGGGAGAGAGAGAGCAAGCAGCTCCTCCCTCCCATGCAAATGACTGGAGGCAGAGGAGTAGAGGGACAGAAGCCTGTGCTGCTTGTAATGGGACAGGATTTGGGGTGCTGTTTCATGCTCTATCTCCCTCCCTCCCACTGTCTCAGGTGCAGAAAGTTTTCAAGGGAGAGAGGAAAGGAAGAGGAAAATGGAAGCTGAGGAGAGCTGGTCCTGTCCCTCTTGTTGGTAAAGAGGGGGCATCCAGAAAGAGGTAAGGAGATAGTTTTATTTTAATTCAAGAAGGAGTGCCTGGTGGCGAAGCTGGTGTGCTCTGTCACACTACAGACCCCTCCCTGTGTGTGTGTGTGTGCGTGCGTGCGTCTGCAGGGGGTATCTGTCCCATCCATAGATATCAGGGGTACTGCAGCTGCTGCTGCTGTTCAAACTTTTGCTTTAGGCCCATTCCTTTGATGTTAATAAGCGTTTCTAGTACAATCTTTTTCGCTCTGTTCACCCACATCTTTACATTACCTCGTGTGTGTGTGTGTGTGTGTGTGTGTGTGTATGTGTATGTGTGTGTACGTGTGTATAGCATGTGTTTGAAACACTATACTGTATCTGCATAGAAAAAAAGCCTTCTTTTAGTAATGTACAGTTCAAATACTGTATGAACATGACCCCATCTCATCTCATCCCCCTGACTCTGGATACAAAACATTCATGTATTCGTTTGCAACTTTTCATACAATTTGCTTGCACCATTTCAGAGAAATTAAATATTTAAAATGGAAATAAATTGGTAACTGCAGTAACAAACAACACTGTACATGCTAATAGTACATCCATGTAAGCAGTACATACATGCTCAGGAGTTGTTTTTTTGGATCGGTATATACTTGTCATTATCCACTTCAACCATTTTAATTCCCCCCTTTTAAATTATTGTACTGGTTGATGTGTATGTATATATATATATATATATATATATATAGATATATATCTATATATCTATATATATATATATATATATATATATTTCAACCATTATCACCTACAGTACAGTAGCATACAGTGCTCCCACTGCAGCAAGGGATTCTGGGAAATGACATGCAATGTTTACTCGCTCATCCCACGACGTGGCGGTATCAAATATAGCGTTTTCCCAGTTATTATATCCCTGCAGGATGTAGGATAATCCCAGCCAAACCCACATACTTACTACATTCCCGTTATGTCACATGTATTATTTCCTGTGAAGGAAGCGCTATGTATATTCCCATTATGGTCACAAATTGGACGATACTGTATTTCCATTATGTCTCCTATTATTTTCTCATGATATCTCATAGAATACTGTCATCCAAAACCACATCATTATTGAATGATTGAAAATGATGCCTCCGTTTTATGTCAAGATTGTCTTGACACTTAGACCCCCAAGATTTCAATAGCGCCTCACTTAAAAGATGACATTATTTTTGATTCAAATGAACTTTTATGGTGCAGAAGCCGCATGGTGCCTGTGCCTACAGTGTATGTATTTGTCAGTGTGTCTCTATCTGCATTTCTGTCTCTTGCTGGCCGCCAGCCTGTGTGATGATGTCAGCCTGTCTGTGATGTAAGAGAGACATTGTGATATCATCACATACTGTAGGCAGGATGGCAGGTGTAAAGCTTCTAAAAGAGAGAGGGAGGGAGAGAGGTAGAGGAGAGAGAGGGAGAAAGAGGGAGAGAGAGAGCAAGCAGCTCCTCCCTCCCATGCAAATGACTGGAGGCAGAGGAGTAGAGGGACAGAAGCCTGTGCTGCTTGTAATGGGACAGGATTTGGGGTGCTGTTTCATGCTCTATCTCCCTCCCTCCCACTGTCTCAGGTGCAGAAAGTTTTCAAGGGAGAGAGGAAAGGAAGAGGAAAATGGAAGCTGAGGAGAGCTGGTCCTGTCCCTCTTGTTGGTAAAGAGGGGGCATCCAGAAAGAGGTAAGGAGATAGTTTTATTTTAATTCAAGAAGGAGTGCCTGGTGGCGAAGCTGGTGTGCTCTGTCACACTACAGACCCCTCCCTGTGTGTGTGTGTGCGTGCGTGCGTGCGTGCGTGCGTCTGCAGGGGGTATCTGTCCCATCCATAGATATCAGGGGTACTGCAGCTGCTGCTGCTGTTCAAACTTTTGCTTTAGGCCCATTCCTTTGATGTTAATAAGCGTTTCTAGTACAATCTTTTTCGCTCTGTTCACCCACATCTTTACATTACCTCGTGTGTGTGTGTGTGTGTGTGTGTGTGTGTGTGTGTATGTGTATGTGTGTGTACGTGTGTATAGCATGTGTTTGAAACACTATACTGTATCTGCATAGAAAAAAAGCCTTCTTTTAGTAATGTACAGTTCAAATACTGTATGAACATGACCCCATCTCATCTCATCCCCCTGACTCTGGATACAAAACATTCATGTATTCGTTTGCAACTTTTCATACAATTTGCTTGCACCATTTCAGAGAAATTAAATATTTAAAATGGAAATAAATTGGTAACTGCAGTAACAAACAACACTGTACATGCTAATAGTACATCCATGTAAGCAGTACATACATGCTCAGGAGTTGTTTTTTTGGATCGGTATATACTTGTCATTATCCACTTCAACCATTTTAATTCCCCCCTTTTAAATTATTGTACTGGTTGATGTGTATGTATATATATATATATATATATATATATATATATATATATATATATATAGATATATATAGATATATATCTATATATATATATATATATATATATATATATATATTTCAACCATTATCACCTACAGTACAGTAGCATACAGTGCTCCCACTGCAGCAAGGGATTCTGGGAAATGACATGCAATGTTTACTCGCTCATCCCACGACGTGGCGGTATCAAATATAGCGTTTTCCCAGTTATTATATCCCTGCAGGATGTAGGATAATCCCAGCCAAACCCACATACTTACTACATTCCCGTTATGTCACATGTATTATTTCCTGTGAAGGAAGCGCTATGTATATTCCCATTATGGTCACAAATTGGACGATACTGTATTTCCATTATGTCTCCTATTATTTTCCCATGATATCTCATAGAATACTGTCATCCAAAACCACATCATTATTGAATGATTGAAAATGATGCCTCCGTTTTATGTCAAGATTGTCTTGACACTTAGACCCCCAAGATTTCAATAGCGCCTCACTTAAAAGATGACATTATTTTTGATTCAAATGAACTTTTATGGTGCAGAAGCCGCATGGTGCCTGTGCCTACAGTGTATGTATTTGTCAGTGTGTCTCTATCTGCATTTCTGTCTCTTGCTGGCCGCCAGCCTGTGTGATGATGTCAGCCTGTCTGTGATGTAAGAGAGACATTGTGATATCATCACATACTGTAGGCAGGATGGCAGGTGTAAAGCTTCTAAAAGAGAGAGGGAGGGAGAGAGGTAGAGGAGAGAGAGGGAGAAAGAGGGAGAGAGAGAGCAAGCAGCTCCTCCCTCCCATGCAAATGACTGGAGGCAGAGGAGTAGAGGGACAGAAGCCTGTGCTGCTTGTAATGGGACAGGATTTGGGGTGCTGTTTCATGCTCTATCTCCCTCCCTCCCACTGTCTCAGGTGCAGAAAGTTTTCAAGGGAGAGAGGAAAGGAAGAGGAAAATGGAAGCTGAGGAGAGCTGGTCCTGTCCCTCTTGTTGGTAAAGAGGGGGCATCCAGAAAGAGGTAAGGAGATAGTTTTATTTTAATTCAAGAAGGAGTGCCTGGTGGCGAAGCTGGTGTGCTCTGTCACACTACAGACCCCTCCCTGTGTGTGTGTGTGTGCGTGCGTGCGTGCGTCTGCAGGGGGTATCTGTCCCATCCATAGATATCAGGGGTACTGCAGCTGCTGCTGCTGTTCAAACTTTTGCTTTAGGCCCATTCCTTTGATGTTAATAAGCGTTTCTAGTACAATCTTTTTCGCTCTGTTCACCCACATCTTTACATTACCTCGTGTGTGTGTGTGTGTGTGTGTGTGTGTGTGTATGTGTATGTGTGTGTACGTGTGTATAGCATGTGTTTGAAACACTATACTGTATCTGCATAGAAAAAAAGCCTTCTTTTAGTAATGTACAGTTCAAATACTGTATGAACATGACCCCATCTCATCTCATCCCCCTGACTCTGGATACAAAACATTCATGTATTCGTTTGCAACTTTTCATACAATTTGCTTGCACCATTTCAGAGAAATTAAATATTTAAAATGGAAATAAATTGGTAACTGCAGTAACAAACAACACTGTACATGCTAATAGTACATCCATGTAAGCAGTACATACATGCTCAGGAGTTGTTTTTTTGGATCGGTATATACTTGTCATTATCCACTTCAACCATTTTAATTCCCCCCTTTTAAATTATTGTACTGGTTGATGTGTATGTATATATATATATATATATATATATATATATATATATATATATATAGATATATATCTATATATCTATATATATATATATATATATATATATATATATATTTCAACCATTATCACCTACAGTACAGTAGCATACAGTGCTCCCACTGCAGCAAGGGATTCTGGGAAATGACATGCAATGTTTACTCGCTCATCCCACGACGTGGCGGTATCAAATATAGCGTTTTCCCAGTTATTATATCCCTGCAGGATGTAGGATAATCCCAGCCAAACCCACATACTTACTACATTCCCGTTATGTCACATGTATTATTTCCTGTGAAGGAAGCGCTATGTATATTCCCATTATGGTCACAAATTGGACGATACTGTATTTCCATTATGTCTCCTATTATTTTCCCATGATATCTCATAGAATACTGTCATCCAAAACCACATCATTATTGAATGATTGAAAATGATGCCTCCGTTTTATGTCAAGATTGTCTTGACACTTAGACCCCCAAGATTTCAATAGCGCCTCACTTAAAAGATGACATTATTTTTGATTCAAATGAACTTTTATGGTGCAGAAGCCGCATGGTGCCTGTGCCTACAGTGTATGTATTTGTCAGTGTGTCTCTATCTGCATTTCTGTCTCTTGCTGGCCGCCAGCCTGTGTGATGATGTCAGCCTGTCTGTGATGTAAGAGAGACATTGTGATATCATCACATACTGTAGGCAGGATGGCAGGTGTAAAGCTTCTAAAAGAGAGAGGGAGGGAGAGAGGTAGAGGAGAGAGAGGGAGAAAGAGGGAGAGAGAGAGCAAGCAGCTCCTCCCTCCCATGCAAATGACTGGAGGCAGAGGAGTAGAGGGACAGAAGCCTGTGCTGCTTGTAATGGGACAGGATTTGGGGTGCTGTTTCATGCTCTATCTCCCTCCCTCCCACTGTCTCAGGTGCAGAAAGTTTTCAAGGGAGAGAGGAAAGGAAGAGGAAAATGGAAGCTGAGGAGAGCTGGTCCTGTCCCTCTTGTTGGTAAAGAGGGGGCATCCAGAAAGAGGTAAGGAGATAGTTTTATTTTAATTCAAGAAGGAGTGCCTGGTGGCGAAGCTGGTGTGCTCTGTCACACTACAGACCCCTCCCTGTGTGTGTGTGTGCGTGCGTGCGTGCGTGCGTGCGTGCGTGCGTCTGCAGGGGGTATCTGTCCCATCCATAGATATCAGGGGTACTGCAGCTGCTGCTGCTGTTCAAACTTTTGCTTTAGGCCCATTCCTTTGATGTTAATAAGCGTTTCTAGTACAATCTTTTTCGCTCTGTTCACCCACATCTTTACATTACCTCGTGTGTGTGTGTGTGTGTGTGTGTGTGTGTGTGTGTGTATGTGTATGTGTGTGTACGTGTGTATAGCATGTGTTTGAAACACTATACTGTATCTGCATAGAAAAAAAGCCTTCTTTTAGTAATGTACAGTTCAAATACTGTATGAACATGACCCCATCTCATCTCATCCCCCTGACTCTGGATACAAAACATTCATGTATTCGTTTGCAACTTTTCATACAATTTGCTTGCACCATTTCAGAGAAATTAAATATTTAAAATGGAAATAAATTGGTAACTGCAGTAACAAACAACACTGTACATGCTAATAGTACATCCATGTAAGCAGTACATACATGCTCAGGAGTTGTTTTTTTGGATCGGTATATACTTGTCATTATCCACTTCAACCATTTTAATTCCCCCCTTTTAAATTATTGTACTGGTTGATGTGTATGTATATATATATATATATATATATATATATATATATATATATATATATATATATATATATATATATATAGATATATATCTATATATCTATATATATATATATATATATATATATATTTCAACCATTATCACCTACAGTACAGTAGCATACAGTGCTCCCACTGCAGCAAGGGATTCTGGGAAATGACATGCAATGTTTACTCGCTCATCCCACGACGTGGCGGTATCAAATATAGCGTTTTCCCAGTTATTATATCCCTGCAGGATGTAGGATAATCCCAGCCAAACCCACATACTTACTACATTCCCGTTATGTCACATGTATTATTTCCTGTGAAGGAAGCGCTATGTATATTCCCATTATGGTCACAAATTGGACGATACTGTATTTCCATTATGTCTCCTATTATTTTCCCATGATATCTCATAGAATACTGTCATCCAAAACCACATCATTATTGAATGATTGAAAATGATGCCTCCGTTTTATGTCAAGATTGTCTTGACACTTAGACCCCCAAGATTTCAATAGCGCCTCACTTAAAAGATGACATTATTTTTGATTCAAATGAACTTTTATGGTGCAGAAGCCGCATGGTGCCTGTGCCTACAGTGTATGTATTTGTCAGTGTGTCTCTATCTGCATTTCTGTCTCTTGCTGGCCGCCAGCCTGTGTGATGATGCCAGCCTGTGTGATGATGTCAGCCTGTCTGTGATGTAAGAGAGACATTGTGATATCATCACATACTGTAGGCAGGATGGCAGGTGTAAAGCTTCTAAAAGAGAGAGGGAGGGAGAGAGGTAGAGGAGAGAGAGGGAGAAAGAGGGAGAGAGAGAGCAAGCAGCTCCTCCCTCCCATGCAAATGACTGGAGGCAGAGGAGTAGAGGGACAGAAGCCTGTGCTGCTTGTAATGGGACAGGATTTGGGGTGCTGTTTCATGCTCTATCTCCCTCCCTCCCACTGTCTCAGGTGCAGAAAGTTTTCAAGGGAGAGAGGAAAGGAAGAGGAAAATGGAAGCTGAGGAGAGCTGGTCCTGTCCCTCTTGTTGGTAAAGAGGGGGCATCCAGAAAGAGGTAAGGAGATAGTTTTATTTTAATTCAAGAAGGAGTGCCTGGTGGCGAAGCTGGTGTGCTCTGTCACACTACAGACCCCTCCCTGTGTGTGTGTGTGTGCGTGCGTGCGTCTGCAGGGGGTATCTGTCCCATCCATAGATATCAGGGGTACTGCAGCTGCTGCTGCTGTTCAAACTTTTGCTTTAGGCCCATTCCTTTGATGTTAATAAGCGTTTCTAGTACAATCTTTTTCGCTCTGTTCACCCACATCTTTACATTACCTCGTGTGTGTGTGTGTGTGTGTGTGTGTATGTGTATGTGTGTGTACGTGTGTATAGCATGTGTTTGAAACACTATACTGTATCTGCATAGAAAAAAAGCCTTCTTTTAGTAATGTACAGTTCAAATACTGTATGAACATGACCCCATCTCATCTCATCCCCCTGACTCTGGATACAAAACATTCATGTATTCGTTTGCAACTTTTCATACAATTTGCTTGCACCATTTCAGAGAAATTAAATATTTAAAATGGAAATAAATTGGTAACTGCAGTAACAAACAACACTGTACATGCTAATAGTACATCCATGTAAGCAGTACATACATGCTCAGGAGTTGTTTTTTTGGATCGGTATATACTTGTCATTATCCACTTCAACCATTTTAATTCCCCCCTTTTAAATTATTGTACTGGTTGATGTGTATGTATATATATATATATATATATATATATAGATATATATCTATATATCTATATATATATATATATATATATATATTTCAACCATTATCACCTACAGTACAGTAGCATACAGTGCTCCCACTGCAGCAAGGGATTCTGGGAAATGACATGCAATGTTTACTCGCTCATCCCACAACGTGGCGGTATCAAATATAGCGTTTTCCCAGTTATTATATCCCTGCAGGATGTAGGATAATCCCAGCCAAACCCACATACTTACTACATTCCCGTTATGTCACATGTATTATTTCCTGTGAAGGAAGCGCTATGTATATTCCCATTATGGTCACAAATTGGACGATACTGTATTTCCATTATGTCTCCTATTATTTTCCCATGATATCTCATAGAATACTGTCATCCAAAACCACATCATTATTGAATGATTGAAAATGATGCCTCCGTTTTATGTCAAGATTGTCTTGACACTTAGACCCCCAAGATTTCAATAGCGCCTCACTTAAAAGATGACATTATTTTTGATTCAAATGAACTTTTATGGTGCAGAAGCCGCATGGTGCCTGTGCCTACAGTGTATGTATTTGTCAGTGTGTCTCTATCTGCATTTCTGTCTCTTGCTGGCCGCCAGCCTGTGTGATGATGTCAGCCTGTCTGTGATGTAAGAGAGACATTGTGATATCATCACATACTGTAGGCAGGATGGCAGGTGTAAAGCTTCTAAAAGAGAGAGGGAGGGAGAGAGGTAGAGGAGAGAGAGGGAGAAAGAGGGAGAGAGAGAGCAAGCAGCTCCTCCCTCCCATGCAAATGACTGGAGGCAGAGGAGTAGAGGGACAGAAGCCTGTGCTGCTTGTAATGGGACAGGATTTGGGGTGCTGTTTCATGCTCTATCTCCCTCCCTCCCACTGTCTCAGGTGCAGAAAGTTTTCAAGGGAGAGAGGAAAGGAAGAGGAAAATGGAAGCTGAGGAGAGCTGGTCCTGTCCCTCTTGTTGGTAAAGAGGGGGCATCCAGAAAGAGGTAAGGAGATAGTTTTATTTTAATTCAAGAAGGAGTGCCTGGTGGCGAAGCTGGTGTGCTCTGTCACACTACAGACCCCTCCCTGTGTGTGTGTGTGTGTGCGTGCGTGCGTGCGTGCGTCTGCAGGGGGTATCTGTCCCATCCATAGATATCAGGGGTACTGCAGCTGCTGCTGCTGTTCAAACTTTTGCTTTAGGCCCATTCCTTTGATGTTAATAAGCGTTTCTAGTACAATCTTTTTCGCTCTGTTCACCCACATCTTTACATTACCTCGTGTGTGTGTGTGTGTGTGTGTGTGTGTGTGTGTATGTGTATGTGTGTGTACGTGTGTATAGCATGTGTTTGAAACACTATACTGTATCTGCATAGAAAAAAAGCCTTCTTTTAGTAATGTACAGTTCAAATACTGTATGAACATGACCCCATCTCATCTCATCCCCCTGACTCTGGATACAAAACATTCATGTATTCGTTTGCAACTTTTCATACAATTTGCTTGCACCATTTCAGAGAAATTAAATATTTAAAATGGAAATAAATTGGTAACTGCAGTAACAAACAACACTGTACATGCTAATAGTACATCCATGTAAGCAGTACATACATGCTCAGGAGTTGTTTTTTTGGATCGGTATATACTTGTCATTATCCACTTCAACCATTTTAATTCCCCCCTTTTAAATTATTGTACTGGTTGATGTGTATGTATATATATATATATATATATATATATATATATATATATATATATATATATATATAGATATATATCTATATATCTATATATATATATATATATATATATTTCAACCATTATCACCTACAGTACAGTAGCATACAGTGCTCCCACTGCAGCAAGGGATTCTGGGAAATGACATGCAATGTTTACTCGCTCATCCCACGACGTGGCGGTATCAAATATAGCGTTTTCCCAGTTATTATATCCCTGCAGGATGTAGGATAATCCCAGCCAAACCCACATACTTACTACATTCCCGTTATGTCACATGTATTATTTCCTGTGAAGGAAGCGCTATGTATATTCCCATTATGGTCACAAATTGGACGATACTGTATTTCCATTATGTCTCCTATTATTTTCTCATGATATCTCATAGAATACTGTCATCCAAAACCACATCATTATTGAATGATTGAAAATGATGCCTCCGTTTTATGTCAAGATTGTCTTGACACTTAGACCCCCAAGATTTCAATAGCGCCTCACTTAAAAGATGACATTATTTTTGATTCAAATGAACTTTTATGGTGCAGAAGCCGCATGGTGCCTGTGCCTACAGTGTATGTATTTGTCAGTGTGTCTCTATCTGCATTTCTGTCTCTTGCTGGCCGCCAGCCTGTGTGATGATGTCAGCCTGTCTGTGATGTAAGAGAGACATTGTGATATCATCACATACTGTAGGCAGGATGGCAGGTGTAAAGCTTCTAAAAGAGAGAGGGAGGGAGAGAGGTAGAGGAGAGAGAGGGAGAAAGAGGGAGAGAGAGAGCAAGCAGCTCCTCCCTCCCATGCAAATGACTGGAGGCAGAGGAGTAGAGGGACAGAAGCCTGTGCTGCTTGTAATGGGACAGGATTTGGGGTGCTGTTTCATGCTCTATCTCCCTCCCTCCCACTGTCTCAGGTGCAGAAAGTTTTCAAGGGAGAGAGGAAAGGAAGAGGAAAATGGAAGCTGAGGAGAGCTGGTCCTGTCCCTCTTGTTGGTAAAGAGGGGGCATCCAGAAAGAGGTAAGGAGATAGTTTTATTTTAATTCAAGAAGGAGTGCCTGGTGGCGAAGCTGGTGTGCTCTGTCACACTACAGACCCCTCCCTGTGTGTGTGTGTGCGTGCGTGCGTGCGTGCGTGCGTCTGCAGGGGGTATCTGTCCCATCCATAGATATCAGGGGTACTGCAGCTGCTGCTGCTGTTCAAACTTTTGCTTTAGGCCCATTCCTTTGATGTTAATAAGCGTTTCTAGTACAATCTTTTTCGCTCTGTTCACCCACATCTTTACATTACCTCGTGTGTGTGTGTGTGTGTGTGTGTGTGTGTGTGTGTGTATGTGTATGTGTGTGTACGTGTGTATAGCATGTGTTTGAAACACTATACTGTATCTGCATAGAAAAAAAGCCTTCTTTTAGTAATGTACAGTTCAAATACTGTATGAACATGACCCCATCTCATCTCATCCCCCTGACTCTGGATACAAAACATTCATGTATTCGTTTGCAACTTTTCATACAATTTGCTTGCACCATTTCAGAGAAATTAAATATTTAAAATGGAAATAAATTGGTAACTGCAGTAACAAACAACACTGTACATGCTAATAGTACATCCATGTAAGCAGTACATACATGCTCAGGAGTTGTTTTTTTGGATCGGTATATACTTGTCATTATCCACTTCAACCATTTTAATTCCCCCCTTTTAAATTATTGTACTGGTTGATGTGTATGTATATATATATATATATATATATATATATATATATATATATATATATAGATATATATAGATATATATCTATATATCTATATATATATATATATATATATATATATATTTCAACCATTATCACCTACAGTACAGTAGCATACAGTGCTCCCACTGCAGCAAGGGATTCTGGGAAATGACATGCAATGTTTACTCGCTCATCCCACGACGTGGCGGTATCAAATATAGCGTTTTCCCAGTTATTATATCCCTGCAGGATGTAGGATAATCCCAGCCAAACCCACATACTTACTACATTCCCGTTATGTCACATGTATTATTTCCTGTGAAGGAAGCGCTATGTATATTCCCATTATGGTCACAAATTGGACGATACTGTATTTCCATTATGTCTCCTATTATTTTCCCATGATATCTCATAGAATACTGTCATCCAAAACCACATCATTATTGAATGATTGAAAATGATGCCTCCGTTTTATGTCAAGATTGTCTTGACACTTAGACCCCCAAGATTTCAATAGCGCCTCACTTAAAAGATGACATTATTTTTGATTCAAATGAACTTTTATGGTGCAGAAGCCGCATGGTGCCTGTGCCTACAGTGTATGTATTTGTCAGTGTGTCTCTATCTGCATTTCTGTCTCTTGCTGGCCGCCAGCCTGTGTGATGATGTCAGCCTGTCTGTGATGTAAGAGAGACATTGTGATATCATCACATACTGTAGGCAGGATGGCAGGTGTAAAGCTTCTAAAAGAGAGAGGGAGGGAGAGAGGTAGAGGAGAGAGAGGGAGAAAGAGGGAGAGAGAGAGCAAGCAGCTCCTCCCTCCCATGCAAATGACTGGAGGCAGAGGAGTAGAGGGACAGAAGCCTGTGCTGCTTGTAATGGGACAGGATTTGGGGTGCTGTTTCATGCTCTATCTCCCTCCCTCCCACTGTCTCAGGTGCAGAAAGTTTTCAAGGGAGAGAGGAAAGGAAGAGGAAAATGGAAGCTGAGGAGAGCTGGTCCTGTCCCTCTTGTTGGTAAAGAGGGGGCATCCAGAAAGAGGTAAGGAGATAGTTTTATTTTAATTCAAGAAGGAGTGCCTGGTGGCGAAGCTGGTGTGCTCTGTCACACTACAGACCCCTCCCTGTGTGTGTGTGTGTGCGTGCGTGCGTGCGTCTGCAGGGGGTATCTGTCCCATCCATAGATATCAGGGGTACTGCAGCTGCTGCTGCTGTTCAAACTTTTGCTTTAGGCCCATTCCTTTGATGTTAATAAGCGTTTCTAGTACAATCTTTTTCGCTCTGTTCACCCACATCTTTACATTACCTCGTGTGTGTGTGTGTGTGTGTGTGTGTGTGTGTATGTGTATGTGTGTGTACGTGTGTATAGCATGTGTTTGAAACACTATACTGTATCTGCATAGAAAAAAAGCCTTCTTTTAGTAATGTACAGTTCAAATACTGTATGAACATGACCCCATCTCATCTCATCCCCCTGACTCTGGATACAAAACATTCATGTATTCGTTTGCAACTTTTCATACAATTTGCTTGCACCATTTCAGAGAAATTAAATATTTAAAATGGAAATAAATTGGTAACTGCAGTAACAAACAACACTGTACATGCTAATAGTACATCCATGTAAGCAGTACATACATGCTCAGGAGTTGTTTTTTTGGATCGGTATATACTTGTCATTATCCACTTCAACCATTTTAATTCCCCCCTTTTAAATTATTGTACTGGTTGATGTGTATGTATATATATATATATATATATATATATATATATATATATATAGATATATATCTATATATCTATATATATATATATATATATATATATATATTTCAACCATTATCACCTACAGTACAGTAGCATACAGTGCTCCCACTGCAGCAAGGGATTCTGGGAAATGACATGCAATGTTTACTCGCTCATCCCACGACGTGGCGGTATCAAATATAGCGTTTTCCCAGTTATTATATCCCTGCAGGATGTAGGATAATCCCAGCCAAACCCACATACTTACTACATTCCCGTTATGTCACATGTATTATTTCCTGTGAAGGAAGCGCTATGTATATTCCCATTATGGTCACAAATTGGACGATACTGTATTTCCATTATGTCTCCTATTATTTTCCCATGATATCTCATAGAATACTGTCATCCAAAACCACATCATTATTGAATGATTGAAAATGATGCCTCCGTTTTATGTCAAGATTGTCTTGACACTTAGACCCCCAAGATTTCAATAGCGCCTCACTTAAAAGATGACATTATTTTTGATTCAAATGAACTTTTATGGTGCAGAAGCCGCATGGTGCCTGTGCCTACAGTGTATGTATTTGTCAGTGTGTCTCTATCTGCATTTCTGTCTCTTGCTGGCCGCCAGCCTGTGTGATGATGTCAGCCTGTCTGTGATGTAAGAGAGACATTGTGATATCATCACATACTGTAGGCAGGATGGCAGGTGTAAAGCTTCTAAAAGAGAGAGGGAGGGAGAGAGGTAGAGGAGAGAGAGGGAGAAAGAGGGAGAGAGAGAGCAAGCAGCTCCTCCCTCCCATGCAAATGACTGGAGGCAGAGGAGTAGAGGGACAGAAGCCTGTGCTGCTTGTAATGGGACAGGATTTGGGGTGCTGTTTCATGCTCTATCTCCCTCCCTCCCACTGTCTCAGGTGCAGAAAGTTTTCAAGGGAGAGAGGAAAGGAAGAGGAAAATGGAAGCTGAGGAGAGCTGGTCCTGTCCCTCTTGTTGGTAAAGAGGGGGCATCCAGAAAGAGGTAAGGAGATAGTTTTATTTTAATTCAAGAAGGAGTGCCTGGTGGCGAAGCTGGTGTGCTCTGTCACACTACAGACCCCTCCCTGTGTGTGTGTGTGCGTGCGTGCGTGCGTGCGTGCGTGCGTGCGTCTGCAGGGGGTATCTGTCCCATCCATAGATATCAGGGGTACTGCAGCTGCTGCTGCTGTTCAAACTTTTGCTTTAGGCCCATTCCTTTGATGTTAATAAGCGTTTCTAGTACAATCTTTTTCGCTCTGTTCACCCACATCTTTACATTACCTCGTGTGTGTGTGTGTGTGTGTGTGTGTGTGTGTATGTGTATGTGTGTGTACGTGTGTATAGCATGTGTTTGAAACACTATACTGTATCTGCATAGAAAAAAAGCCTTCTTTTAGTAATGTACAGTTCAAATACTGTATGAACATGACCCCATCTCATCTCATCCCCCTGACTCTGGATACAAAACATTCATGTATTCGTTTGCAACTTTTCATACAATTTGCTTGCACCATTTCAGAGAAATTAAATATTTAAAATGGAAATAAATTGGTAACTGCAGTAACAAACAACACTGTACATGCTAATAGTACATCCATGTAAGCAGTACATACATGCTCAGGAGTTGTTTTTTTGGATCGGTATATACTTGTCATTATCCACTTCAACCATTTTAATTCCCCCCTTTTAAATTATTGTACTGGTTGATGTGTATGTATATATATATATATAAATATATATATATATATATATATATATATATATATATAGATATATATCTATATATCTATATATATATATATATATATATATATATTTCAACCATTATCACCTACAGTACAGTAGCATACAGTGCTCCCACTGCAGCAAGGGATTCTGGGAAATGACATGCAATGTTTACTCGCTCATCCCACGACGTGGCGGTATCAAATATAGCGTTTTCCCAGTTATTATATCCCTGCAGGATGTAGGATAATCCCAGCCAAACCCACATACTTACTACATTCCCGTTATGTCACATGTATTATTTCCTGTGAAGGAAGCGCTATGTATATTCCCATTATGGTCACAAATTGGACGATACTGTATTTCCATTATGTCTCCTATTATTTTCCCATGATATCTCATAGAATACTGTCATCCAAAACCACATCATTATTGAATGATTGAAAATGATGCCTCCGTTTTATGTCAAGATTGTCTTGACACTTAGACCCCCAAGAT
This sequence comes from Ascaphus truei, assembly GCF_040206685.1. Classification (NCBI taxonomy): domain Eukaryota; kingdom Metazoa; phylum Chordata; class Amphibia; order Anura; family Ascaphidae; genus Ascaphus; species Ascaphus truei. The sequence goes on along the minus strand of NW_027454521.1, from coordinate 487,312 downwards.
TTCAATAGCGCCTCACTTAAAAGATGACATTATTTTTGATTCAAATGAACTTTTATGGTGCAGAAGCCGCATGGTGCCTGTGCCTACAGTGTATGTATTTGTCAGTGTGTCTCTATCTGCATTTCTGTCTCTTGCTGGCCGCCAGCCTGTGTGATGATGTCAGCCTGTCTGTGATGTAAGAGAGACATTGTGATATCATCACATACTGTAGGCAGGATGGCAGGTGTAAAGCTTCTAAAAGAGAGAGGGAGGGAGAGAGGTAGAGGAGAGAGAGGGAGAAAGAGGGAGAGAGAGAGCAAGCAGCTCCTCCCTCCCATGCAAATGACTGGAGGCAGAGGAGTAGAGGGACAGAAGCCTGTGCTGCTTGTAATGGGACAGGATTTGGGGTGCTGTTTCATGCTCTATCTCCCTCCCTCCCACTGTCTCAGGTGCAGAAAGTTTTCAAGGGAGAGAGGAAAGGAAGAGGAAAATGGAAGCTGAGGAGAGCTGGTCCTGTCCCTCTTGTTGGTAAAGAGGGGGCATCCAGAAAGAGGTAAGGAGATAGTTTTATTTTAATTCAAGAAGGAGTGCCTGGTGGCGAAGCTGGTGTGCTCTGTCACACTACAGACCCCTCCCTGTGTGTGTGTGTGTGCGTGCGTGCGTCTGCAGGGGGTATCTGTCCCATCCATAGATATCAGGGGTACTGCAGCTGCTGCTGCTGTTCAAACTTTTGCTTTAGGCCCATTCCTTTGATGTTAATAAGCGTTTCTAGTACAATCTTTTTCGCTCTGTTCACCCACATCTTTACATTACCTCGTGTGTGTGTGTGTGTGTGTGTGTGTGTGTGTATGTGTATGTGTGTGTACGTGTGTATAGCATGTGTTTGAAACACTATACTGTATCTGCATAGAAAAAAAGCCTTCTTTTAGTAATGTACAGTTCAAATACTGTATGAACATGACCCCATCTCATCTCATCCCCCTGACTCTGGATACAAAACATTCATGTATTCGTTTGCAACTTTTCATACAATTTGCTTGCACCATTTCAGAGAAATTAAATATTTAAAATGGAAATAAATTGGTAACTGCAGTAACAAACAACACTGTACATGCTAATAGTACATCCATGTAAGCAGTACATACATGCTCAGGAGTTGTTTTTTTGGATCGGTATATACTTGTCATTATCCACTTCAACCATTTTAATTCCCCCCTTTTAAATTATTGTACTGGTTGATGTGTATGTATATATATATATATATATATATATATAGATATATATCTATATATCTATATATATATATATATATATATATATTTCAACCATTATCACCTACAGTACAGTAGCATACAGTGCTCCCACTGCAGCAAGGGATTCTGGGAAATGACATGCAATGTTTACTCGCTCATCCCACAACGTGGCGGTATCAAATATAGCGTTTTCCCAGTTATTATATCCCTGCAGGATGTAGGATAATCCCAGCCAAACCCACATACTTACTACATTCCCGTTATGTCACATGTATTATTTCCTGTGAAGGAAGCGCTATGTATATTCCCATTATGGTCACAAATTGGACGATACTGTATTTCCATTATGTCTCCTATTATTTTCCCATGATATCTCATAGAATACTGTCATCCAAAACCACATCATTATTGAATGATTGAAAATGATGCCTCCGTTTTATGTCAAGATTGTCTTGACACTTAGACCCCCAAGATTTCAATAGCGCCTCACTTAAAAGATGACATTATTTTTGATTCAAATGAACTTTTATGGTGCAGAAGCCGCATGGTGCCTGTGCCTACAGTGTATGTATTTGTCAGTGTGTCTCTATCTGCATTTCTGTCTCTTGCTGGCCGCCAGCCTGTGTGATGATGTCAGCCTGTCTGTGATGTAAGAGAGACATTGTGATATCATCACATACTGTAGGCAGGATGGCAGGTGTAAAGCTTCTAAAAGAGAGAGGGAGGGAGAGAGGTAGAGGAGAGAGAGGGAGAAAGAGGGAGAGAGAGAGCAAGCAGCTCCTCCCTCCCATGCAAATGACTGGAGGCAGAGGAGTAGAGGGACAGAAGCCTGTGCTGCTTGTAATGGGACAGGATTTGGGGTGCTGTTTCATGCTCTATCTCCCTCCCTCCCACTGTCTCAGGTGCAGAAAGTTTTCAAGGGAGAGAGGAAAGGAAGAGGAAAATGGAAGCTGAGGAGAGCTGGTCCTGTCCCTCTTGTTGGTAAAGAGGGGGCATCCAGAAAGAGGTAAGGAGATAGTTTTATTTTAATTCAAGAAGGAGTGCCTGGTGGCGAAGCTGGTGTGCTCTGTCACACTACAGACCCCTCCCTGTGTGTGTGTGTGTGTGCGTGCGTGCGTGCGTGCGTCTGCAGGGGGTATCTGTCCCATCCATAGATATCAGGGGTACTGCAGCTGCTGCTGCTGTTCAAACTTTTGCTTTAGGCCCATTCCTTTGATGTTAATAAGCGTTTCTAGTACAATCTTTTTCGCTCTGTTCACCCACATCTTTACATTACCTCGTGTGTGTGTGTGTGTGTGTGTGTGTGTGTATGTGTATGTGTGTGTACGTGTGTATAGCATGTGTTTGAAACACTATACTGTATCTGCATAGAAAAAAAGCCTTCTTTTAGTAATGTACAGTTCAAATACTGTATGAACATGACCCCATCTCATCTCATCCCCCTGACTCTGGATACAAAACATTCATGTATTCGTTTGCAACTTTTCATACAATTTGCTTGCACCATTTCAGAGAAATTAAATATTTAAAATGGAAATAAATTGGTAACTGCAGTAACAAACAACACTGTACATGCTAATAGTACATCCATGTAAGCAGTACATACATGCTCAGGAGTTGTTTTTTTGGATCGGTATATACTTGTCATTATCCACTTCAACCATTTTAATTCCCCCCTTTTAAATTATTGTACTGGTTGATGTGTATGTATATATATATATATATATATATATATATATATATATATATATATATATATATATATAGATATATATCTATATATCTATATATATATATATATATATATATTTCAACCATTATCACCTACAGTACAGTAGCATACAGTGCTCCCACTGCAGCAAGGGATTCTGGGAAATGACATGCAATGTTTACTCGCTCATCCCACGACGTGGCGGTATCAAATATAGCGTTTTCCCAGTTATTATATCCCTGCAGGATGTAGGATAATCCCAGCCAAACCCACATACTTACTACATTCCCGTTATGTCACATGTATTATTTCCTGTGAAGGAAGCGCTATGTATATTCCCATTATGGTCACAAATTGGACGATACTGTATTTCCATTATGTCTCCTATTATTTTCTCATGATATCTCATAGAATACTGTCATCCAAAACCACATCATTATTGAATGATTGAAAATGATGCCTCCGTTTTATGTCAAGATTGTCTTGACACTTAGACCCCCAAGATTTCAATAGCGCCTCACTTAAAAGATGACATTATTTTTGATTCAAATGAACTTTTATGGTGCAGAAGCCGCATGGTGCCTGTGCCTACAGTGTATGTATTTGTCAGTGTGTCTCTATCTGCATTTCTGTCTCTTGCTGGCCGCCAGCCTGTGTGATGATGTCAGCCTGTCTGTGATGTAAGAGAGACATTGTGATATCATCACATACTGTAGGCAGGATGGCAGGTGTAAAGCTTCTAAAAGAGAGAGGGAGGGAGAGAGGTAGAGGAGAGAGAGGGAGAAAGAGGGAGAGAGAGAGCAAGCAGCTCCTCCCTCCCATGCAAATGACTGGAGGCAGAGGAGTAGAGGGACAGAAGCCTGTGCTGCTTGTAATGGGACAGGATTTGGGGTGCTGTTTCATGCTCTATCTCCCTCCCTCCCACTGTCTCAGGTGCAGAAAGTTTTCAAGGGAGAGAGGAAAGGAAGAGGAAAATGGAAGCTGAGGAGAGCTGGTCCTGTCCCTCTTGTTGGTAAAGAGGGGGCATCCAGAAAGAGGTAAGGAGATAGTTTTATTTTAATTCAAGAAGGAGTGCCTGGTGGCGAAGCTGGTGTGCTCTGTCACACTACAGACCCCTCCCTGTGTGTGTGTGTGCGTGCGTGCGTGCGTGCGTGCGTCTGCAGGGGGTATCTGTCCCATCCATAGATATCAGGGGTACTGCAGCTGCTGCTGCTGTTCAAACTTTTGCTTTAGGCCCATTCCTTTGATGTTAATAAGCGTTTCTAGTACAATCTTTTTCGCTCTGTTCACCCACATCTTTACATTACCTCGTGTGTGTGTGTGTGTGTGTGTGTGTGTGTGTATGTGTATGTGTGTGTACGTGTGTATAGCATGTGTTTGAAACACTATACTGTATCTGCATAGAAAAAAAGCCTTCTTTTAGTAATGTACAGTTCAAATACTGTATGAACATGACCCCATCTCATCTCATCCCCCTGACTCTGGATACAAAACATTCATGTATTCGTTTGCAACTTTTCATACAATTTGCTTGCACCATTTCAGAGAAATTAAATATTTAAAATGGAAATAAATTGGTAACTGCAGTAACAAACAACACTGTACATGCTAATAGTACATCCATGTAAGCAGTACATACATGCTCAGGAGTTGTTTTTTTGGATCGGTATATACTTGTCATTATCCACTTCAACCATTTTAATTCCCCCCTTTTAAATTATTGTACTGGTTGATGTGTATGTATATATATATATATATATATATATATATATATAGATATATAGATATATATAGATATATATCTATATATCTATATATATATATATATATATATATATTTCAACCATTATCACCTACAGTACAGTAGCATACAGTGCTCCCACTGCAGCAAGGGATTCTGGGAAATGACATGCAATGTTTACTCGCTCATCCCACGACGTGGCGGTATCAAATATAGCGTTTTCCCAGTTATTATATCCCTGCAGGATGTAGGATAATCCCAGCCAAACCCACATACTTACTACATTCCCGTTATGTCACATGTATTATTTCCTGTGAAGGAAGCGCTATGTATATTCCCATTATGGTCACAAATTGGACGATACTGTATTTCCATTATGTCTCCTATTATTTTCCCATGATATCTCATAGAATACTGTCATCCAAAACCACATCATTATTGAATGATTGAAAATGATGCCTCCGTTTTATGTCAAGATTGTCTTGACACTTAGACCCCCAAGATTTCAATAGCGCCTCACTTAAAAGATGACATTATTTTTGATTCAAATGAACTTTTATGGTGCAGAAGCCGCATGGTGCCTGTGCCTACAGTGTATGTATTTGTCAGTGTGTCTCTATCTGCATTTCTGTCTCTTGCTGGCCGCCAGCCTGTGTGATGATGTCAGCCTGTCTGTGATGTAAGAGAGACATTGTGATATCATCACATACTGTAGGCAGGATGGCAGGTGTAAAGCTTCTAAAAGAGAGAGGGAGGGAGAGAGATAGAGGAGAGAGAGGGAGAAAGAGGGAGAGAGAGAGCAAGCAGCTCCTCCCTCCCATGCAAATGACTGGAGGCAGAGGAGTAGAGGGACAGAAGCCTGTGCTGCTTGTAATGGGACAGGATTTGGGGTGCTGTTTCATGCTCTATCTCCCTCCCTCCCACTGTCTCAGGTGCAGAAAGTTTTCAAGGGAGAGAGGAAAGGAAGAGGAAAATGGAAGCTGAGGAGAGCTGGTCCTGTCCCTCTTGTTGGTAAAGAGGGGGCATCCAGAAAGAGGTAAGGAGATAGTTTTATTTTAATTCAAGAAGGAGTGCCTGGTGGCGAAGCTGGTGTGCTCTGTCACACTACAGACCCCTCCCTGTGTGTGTGTGTGTGCGTGCGTGCGTGCGTCTGCAGGGGGTATCTGTCCCATCCATAGATATCAGGGGTACTGCAGCTGCTGCTGCTGTTCAAACTTTTGCTTTAGGCCCATTCCTTTGATGTTAATAAGCGTTTCTAGTACAATCTTTTTCGCTCTGTTCACCCACATCTTTACATTACCTCGTGTGTGTGTGTGTGTGTGTGTGTGTGTGTATGTGTATGTGTGTGTACGTGTGTATAGCATGTGTTTGAAACACTATACTGTATCTGCATAGAAAAAAAGCCTTCTTTTAGTAATGTACAGTTCAAATACTGTATGAACATGACCCCATCTCATCTCATCCCCCTGACTCTGGATACAAAACATTCATGTATTCGTTTGCAACTTTTCATACAATTTGCTTGCACCATTTCAGAGAAATTAAATATTTAAAATGGAAATAAATTGGTAACTGCAGTAACAAACAACACTGTACATGCTAATAGTACATCCATGTAAGCAGTACATACATGCTCAGGAGTTGTTTTTTTGGATCGGTATATACTTGTCATTATCCACTTCAACCATTTTAATTCCCCCCTTTTAAATTATTGTACTGGTTGATGTGTATGTATATATATATATATATATATATATATATATATATATATAGATATATATATATCTATATATCTATATATATATATATATATATATATATATATTTCAACCATTATCACCTACAGTACAGTAGCATACAGTGCTCCCACTGCAGCAAGGGATTCTGGGAAATGACATGCAATGTTTACTCGCTCATCCCACGACGTGGCGGTATCAAATATAGCGTTTTCCCAGTTATTATATCCCTGCAGGATGTAGGATAATCCCAGCCAAACCCACATACTTACTACATTCCCGTTATGTCACATGTATTATTTCCTGTGAAGGAAGCGCTATGTATATTCCCATTATGGTCACAAATTGGACGATACTGTATTTCCATTATGTCTCCTATTATTTTCCCATGATATCTCATAGAATACTGTCATCCAAAACCACATCATTATTGAATGATTGAAAATGATGCCTCCGTTTTATGTCAAGATTGTCTTGACACTTAGACCCCCAAGATTTCAATAGCGCCTCACTTAAAAGATGACATTATTTTTGATTCAAATGAACTTTTATGGTGCAGAAGCCGCATGGTGCCTGTGCCTACAGTGTATGTATTTGTCAGTGTGTCTCTATCTGCATTTCTGTCTCTTGCTGGCCGCCAGCCTGTGTGATGATGTCAGCCTGTCTGTGATGTAAGAGAGACATTGTGATATCATCACATACTGTAGGCAGGATGGCAGGTGTAAAGCTTCTAAAAGAGAGAGGGAGGGAGAGAGGTAGAGGAGAGAGAGGGAGAAAGAGGGAGAGAGAGAGCAAGCAGCTCCTCCCTCCCATGCAAATGACTGGAGGCAGAGGAGTAGAGGGACAGAAGCCTGTGCTGCTTGTAATGGGACAGGATTTGGGGTGCTGTTTCATGCTCTATCTCCCTCCCTCCCACTGTCTCAGGTGCAGAAAGTTTTCAAGGGAGAGAGGAAAGGAAGAGGAAAATGGAAGCTGAGGAGAGCTGGTCCTGTCCCTCTTGTTGGTAAAGAGGGGGCATCCAGAAAGAGGTAAGGAGATAGTTTTATTTTAATTCAAGAAGGAGTGCCTGGTGGCGAAGCTAGTGTGCTCTGTCACACTACAGACCCCTCCCTGTGTGTGTGTGTGCGTGCGTGCGTGCGTGCGTGCGTGCGTCTGCAGGGGGTATCTGTCCCATCCATAGATATCAGGGGTACTGCAGCTGCTGCTGCTGTTCAAACTTTTGCTTTAGGCCCATTCCTTTGATGTTAATAAGCGTTTCTAGTACAATCTTTTTCGCTCTGTTCACCCACATCTTTACATTACCTCGTGTGTGTGTGTGTGTGTGTGTGTGTGTATGTGTATGTGTGTGTACGTGTGTATAGCATGTGTTTGAAACACTATACTGTATCTGCATAGAAAAAAAGCCTTCTTTTAGTAATGTACAGTTCAAATACTGTATGAACATGACCCCATCTCATCTCATCCCCCTGACTCTGGATACAAAACATTCATGTATTCGTTTGCAACTTTTCATACAATTTGCTTGCACCATTTCAGAGAAATTAAATATTTAAAATGGAAATAAATTGGTAACTGCAGTAACAAACAACACTGTACATGCTAATAGTACATCCATGTAAGCAGTACATACATGCTCAGGAGTTGTTTTTTTGGATCGGTATATACTTGTCATTATCCACTTCAACCATTTTAATTCCCCCCTTTTAAATTATTGTACTGGTTGATGTGTATGTATATATATATATATATATATATATATATATAGATATATATCTATATATCTATATATATATATATATATATATATTTCAACCATTATCACCTACAGTACAGTAGCATACAGTGCTCCCACTGCAGCAAGGGATTCTGGGAAATGACATGCAATGTTTACTCGCTCATCCCACGACGTGGCGGTATCAAATATAGCGTTTTCCCAGTTATTATATCCCTGCAGGATGTAGGATAATCCCAGCCAAACCCACATACTTACTACATTCCCGTTATGTCACATGTATTATTTCCTGTGAAGGAAGCGCTATGTATATTCCCATTATGGTCACAAATTGGACGATACTGTATTTCCATTATGTCTCCTATTATTTTCCCATGATATCTCATAGAATACTGTCATCCAAAACCACATCATTATTGAATGATTGAAAATGATGCCTCCGTTTTATGTCAAGATTGTCTTGACACTTAGACCCCCAAGATTTCAATAGCGCCTCACTTAAAAGATGACATTATTTTTGATTCAAATGAACTTTTATGGTGCAGAAGCCGCATGGTGCCTGTGCCTACAGTGTATGTATTTGTCAGTGTGTCTCTATCTGCATTTCTGTCTCTTGCTGGCCGCCAGCCTGTGTGATGATGTCAGCCTGTCTGTGATGTAAGAGAGACATTGTGATATCATCACATACTGTAGGCAGGATGGCAGGTGTAAAGCTTCTAAAAGAGAGAGGGAGGGAGAGAGGTAGAGGAGAGAGAGGGAGAAAGAGGGAGAGAGAGAGCAAGCAGCTCCTCCCTCCCATGCAAATGACTGGAGGCAGAGGAGTAGAGGGACAGAAGCCTGTGCTGCTTGTAATGGGACAGGATTTGGGGTGCTGTTTCATGCTCTATCTCCCTCCCTCCCACTGTCTCAGGTGCAGAAAGTTTTCAAGGGAGAGAGGAAAGGAAGAGGAAAATGGAAGCTGAGGAGAGCTGGTCCTGTCCCTCTTGTTGGTAAAGAGGGGGCATCCAGAAAGAGGTAAGGAGATAGTTTTATTTTAATTCAAGAAGGAGTGCCTGGTGGCGAAGCTGGTGTGCTCTGTCACACTACAGACCCCTCCCTGTGTGTGTGTGTGTGCGTGCGTGCGTGCGTCTGCAGGGGGTATCTGTCCCATCCATAGATATCAGGGGTACTGCAGCTGCTGCTGCTGTTCAAACTTTTGCTTTAGGCCCATTCCTTTGATGTTAATAAGCGTTTCTAGTACAATCTTTTTCGCTCTGTTCACCCACATCTTTACATTACCTCGTGTGTGTGTGTGTGTGTGTGTGTGTGTGTATGTGTATGTGTGTGTACGTGTGTATAGCATGTGTTTGAAACACTATACTGTATCTGCATAGAAAAAAAGCCTTCTTTTAGTAATGTACAGTTCAAATACTGTATGAACATGACCCCATCTCATCTCATCCCCCTGACTCTGGATACAAAACATTCATGTATTCGTTTGCAACTTTTCATACAATTTGCTTGCACCATTTCAGAGAAATTAAATATTTAAAATGGAAATAAATTGGTAACTGCAGTAACAAACAACACTGTACATGCTAATAGTACATCCATGTAAGCAGTACATACATGCTCAGGAGTTGTTTTTTTGGATCGGTATATACTTGTCATTATCCACTTCAACCATTTTAATTCCCCCCTTTTAAATTATTGTACTGGTTGATGTGTATGTATATATATATATATATATATATATATATATATATATATATATATATATATAGATATATATCTATATATCTATATATATATATATATATATATATATTTCAACCATTATCACCTACAGTACAGTAGCATACAGTGCTCCCACTGCAGCAAGGGATTCTGGGAAATGACATGCAATGTTTACTCGCTCATCCCACAACGTGGCGGTATCAAATATAGCGTTTTCCCAGTTATTATATCCCTGCAGGATGTAGGATAATCCCAGCCAAACCCACATACTTACTACATTCCCGTTATGTCACATGTATTATTTCCTGTGAAGGAAGCGCTATGTATATTCCCATTATGGTCACAAATTGGACGATACTGTATTTCCATTATGTCTCCTATTATTTTCCCATGATATCTCATAGAATACTGTCATCCAAAACCACATCATTATTGAATGATTGAAAATGATGCCTCCGTTTTATGTCAAGATTGTCTTGACACTTAGACCCCCAAGATTTCAATAGCGCCTCACTTAAAAGATGACATTATTTTTGATTCAAATGAACTTTTATGGTGCAGAAGCCGCATGGTGCCTGTGCCTACAGTGTATGTATTTGTCAGTGTGTCTCTATCTGCATTTCTGTCTCTTGCTGGCCGCCAGCCTGTGTGATGATGTCAGCCTGTCTGTGATGTAAGAGAGACATTGTGATATCATCACATACTGTAGGCAGGATGGCAGGTGTAAAGCTTCTAAAAGAGAGAGGGAGGGAGAGAGGTAGAGGAGAGAGAGGGAGAAAGAGGGAGAGAGAGAGCAAGCAGCTCCTCCCTCCCATGCAAATGACTGGAGGCAGAGGAGTAGAGGGACAGAAGCCTGTGCTGCTTGTAATGGGACAGGATTTGGGGTGCTGTTTCATGCTCTATCTCCCTCCCTCCCACTGTCTCAGATGCAGAAAGTTTTCAAGGGAGAGAGGAAAGGAAGAGGAAAATGGAAGCTGAGGAGAGCTGGTCCTGTCCCTCTTGTTGGTAAAGAGGGGGCATCCAGAAAGAGGTAAGGAGATAGTTTTATTTTAATTCAAGAAGGAGTGCCTGGTGGCGAAGCTGGTGTGCTCTGTCACACTACAGACCCCTCCCTGTGTGTGTGTGTGTGCGTGCGTGCGTGCGTCTGCAGGGGGTATCTGTCCCATCCATAGATATCAGGGGTACTGCAGCTGCTGCTGCTGTTCAAACTTTTGCTTTAGGCCCATTCCTTTGATGTTAATAAGCGTTTCTAGTACAATCTTTTTCGCTCTGTTCACCCACATCTTTACATTACCTCGTGTGTGTGTGTGTGTGTGTGTGTGTGTGTGTGTATGTGTATGTGTGTGTACGTGTGTATAGCATGTGTTTGAAACACTATACTGTATCTGCATAGAAAAAAAGCCTTCTTTTAGTAATGTACAGTTCAAATACTGTATGAACATGACCCCATCTCATCTCATCCCCCTGACTCTGGATACAAAACATTCATGTATTCGTTTGCAACTTTTCATACAATTTGCTTGCACCATTTCAGAGAAATTAAATATTTAAAATGGAAATAAATTGGTAACTGCAGTAACAAACAACACTGTACATGCTAATAGTACATCCATGTAAGCAGTACATACATGCTCAGGAGTTGTTTTTTTGGATCGGTATATACTTGTCATTATCCACTTCAACCATTTTAATTCCCCCCTTTTAAATTATTGTACTGGTTGATGTGTATGTATGTATATATATATATATATATATATATATATATATATATATATATATATATATATAGATATATATCTATATATCTATATATATATATATATATATATATATATATTTCAACCATTATCACCTACAGTACAGTAGCATACAGTGCTCCCACTGCAGCAAGGGATTCTGGGAAATGACATGCAATGTTTACTCGCTCATCCCACAACGTGGCGGTATCAAATATAGCGTTTTCCCAGTTATTATATCCCTGCAGGATGTAGGATAATCCCAGCCAAACCCACATACTTACTACATTCCCGTTATGTCACATGTATTATTTCCTGTGAAGGAAGCGCTATGTATATTCCCATTATGGTCACAAATTGGACGATACTGTATTTCCATTATGTCTCCTATTATTTTCCCATGATATCTCATAGAATACTGTCATCCAAAACCACATCATTATTGAATGATTGAAAATGATGCCTCCGTTTTATGTCAAGATTGTCTTGACACTTAGACCCCCAAGATTTCAATAGCGCCTCACTTAAAAGATGACATTATTTTTGATTCAAATGAACTTTTATGGTGCAGAAGCCGCATGGTGCCTGTGCCTACAGTGTATGTATTTGTCAGTGTGTCTCTATCTGCATTTCTGTCTCTTGCTGGCCGCCAGCCTGTGTGATGATGTCAGCCTGTCTGTGATGTAAGAGAGACATTGTGATATCATCACATACTGTAGGCAGGATGGCAGGTGTAAAGCTTCTAAAAGAGAGAGGGAGGGAGAGAGGTAGAGGAGAGAGAGGGAGAAAGAGGGAGAGAGAGAGCAAGCAGCTCCTCCCTCCCATGCAAATGACTGGAGGCAGAGGAGTAGAGGGACAGAAGCCTGTGCTGCTTGTAATGGGACAGGATTTGGGGTGCTGTTTCATGCTCTATCTCCCTCCCACTGTCTCAGGTGCAGAAAGTTTTCAAGGGAGAGAGGAAAGGAAGAGGAAAATGGAAGCTGAGGAGAGCTGGTCCTGTCCCTCTTGTTGGTAAAGAGGGGGCATCCAGAAAGAGGTAAGGAGATAGTTTTATTTTAATTCAAGAAGGAGTGCCTGGTGGCGAAGCTGGTGTGCTCTGTCACACTACAGACCCCTCCCTGTGTGTGTGTGTGTGCGTGCGTGCGTGCGTCTGCAGGGGGTATCTGTCCCATCCATAGATATCAGGGGTACTGCAGCTGCTGCTGCTGTTCAAACTTTTGCTTTAGGCCCATTCCTTTGATGTTAATAAGCGTTTCTAGTACAATCTTTTTCGCTCTGTTCACCCACATCTTTACATTACCTCGTGTGTGTGTGTGTGTGTGTGTGTATGTGTATGTGTGTGTACGTGTGTATAGCATGTGTTTGAAACACTATACTGTATCTGCATAGAAAAAAAGCCTTCTTTTAGTAATGTACAGTTCAAATACTGTATGAACATGACCCCATCTCATCTCATCCCCCTGACTCTGGATACAAAACATTCATGTATTCGTTTGCAACTTTTCATACAATTTGCTTGCACCATTTCAGAGAAATTAAATATTTAAAATGGAAATAAATTGGTAACTGCAGTAACAAACAACACTGTACATGCTAATAGTACATCCATGTAAGCAGTACATACATGCTCAGGAGTTGTTTTTTTGGATCGGTATATACTTGTCATTATCCACTTCAACCATTTTAATTCCCCCCTTTTAAATTATTGTACTGGTTGATGTGTATGTATATATATATATATATATATATATATATATATATATATATATATATATATAGATATATATCTATATATCTATATATATATATATATATATATATATATATATTTCAACCATTATCACCTACAGTACAGTAGCATACAGTGCTCCCACTGCAGCAAGGGATTCTGGGAAATGACATGCAATGTTTACTCGCTCATCCCACAACGTGGCGGTATCAAATATAGCGTTTTCCCAGTTATTATATCCCTGCAGGATGTAGGATAATCCCAGCCAAACCCACATACTTACTACATTCCCGTTATGTCACATGTATTATTTCCTGTGAAGGAAGCGCTATGTATATTCCCATTATGGTCACAAATTGGACGATACTGTATTTCCATTATGTCTCCTATTATTTTCCCATGATATCTCATAGAATACTGTCATCCAAAACCACATCATTATTGAATGATTGAAAATGATGCCTCCGTTTTATGTCAAGATTGTCTTGACACTTAGACCCCCAAGATTTCAATAGCGCCTCACTTAAAAGATGACATTATTTTTGATTCAAATGAACTTTTATGGTGCAGAAGCCGCATGGTGCCTGTGCCTACAGTGTATGTATTTGTCAGTGTGTCTCTATCTGCATTTCTGTCTCTTGCTGGCCGCCAGCCTGTGTGATGATGTCAGCCTGTCTGTGATGTAAGAGAGACATTGTGATATCATCACATACTGTAGGCAGGATGGCAGGTGTAAAGCTTCTAAAAGAGAGAGGAAGGGAGAGAGGTAGAGGAGAGAGAGGGAGAAAGAGGGAGAGAGAGAGCAAGCAGCTCCTCCCTCCCATGCAAATGACTGGAGGCAGAGGAGTAGAGGGACAGAAGCCTGTGCTGCTTGTAATGGGACAGGATTTGGGGTGCTGTTTCATGCTCTATCTCCCTCCCTCCCACTGTCTCAGGTGCAGAACGTTTTCAAGGGAGAGAGGAAAGGAAGAGGAAAATGGAAGCTGAGGAGAGCTGGTCCTGTCCCTCTTGTTGGTAAAGAGGGGGCATCCAGAAAGAGGTAAGGAGATAGTTTTATTTTAATTCAAGAAGGAGTGCCTGGTGGCGAAGCTGGTGTGCTCTGTCACACTACAGACCCCTCCCTGTGTGTGTGTGTGCGTGCGTGCGTGCGTGCGTGCGTCTGCAGGGGGTATCTGTCCCATCCATAGATATCAGGGGTACTGCAGCTGCTGCTGCTGTTCAAACTTTTGCTTTAGGCCCATTCCTTTGATGTTAATAAGCGTTTCTAGTACAATCTTTTTCGCTCTGTTCACCCACATCTTTACATTACCTCGTGTGTGTGTGTGTGTGTGTGTGTGTGTGTGTATGTGTATGTGTGTGTACGTGTGTATAGCATGTGTTTGAAACACTATACTGTATCTGCATAGAAAAAAAGCCTTCTTTTAGTAATGTACAGTTCAAATACTGTATGAACATGACCCCATCTCATCTCATCCCCCTGACTCTGGATACAAAACATTCATGTATTCGTTTGCAACTTTTCATACAATTTGCTTGCACCATTTCAGAGAAATTAAATATTTAAAATGGAAATAAATTGGTAACTGCAGTAACAAACAACACTGTACATGCTAATAGTACATCCATGTAAGCAGTACATACAGCAGCGGCAGCTCTTATTCGAGCAAATGCCGCTGGCTGAATGAGGCTGGGAAGCGGGTAGCCGCGGCGCGTGGCGGCGCACTGTGACGTCACGGTCACAAGCGCGCCCGGCTTCCCCGTCTTCCCCGGCTTCCCCAGGCTTCCCCGACACCCCTGGAGTTCAAATCTAGGTAAGCGGGGGTGCGGGGAAGCAGAGGGGCAGAGTAGAAGCCGGGTTCGGGGTGTCTTTGGGGGGGTAATTGCGCGCGATGTGGAGGGGAGGTGCGTGGGGGAAACGCGGCGGCGCGCGTTTCTGACTGGCGGCAGCTGGGGTAGATCCCGGCATGCCGCCGGCATTTACTCGAATAAAAGATGTCGCTACTGTACATGCTCAGGAGTTGTTTTTTTGGATCGGTATATACTTGTCATTATCCACTTCAACCATTTTAATTCCCCCCTTTTAAATTATTGTACTGGTTGATGTGTATGTATATATATATATATATATATATATATATATATATATATATATAGATATATATCTATATATCTATATATATATATATATATATATTTCAACCATTATCACCTACAGTACAGTAGCATACAGTGCTCCCACTGCAGCAAGGGATTCTGGGAAATGACATGCAATGTTTACTCGCTCATCCCACGACGTGGCGGTATCAAATATAGCGTTTTCCCAGTTATTATATCCCTGCAGGATGTAGGATAATCCCAGCCAAACCCACATACTTACTACATTCCCGTTATGTCACATGTATTATTTCCTGTGAAGGAAGCGCTATGTATATTCCCATTATGGTCACAAATTGGACGATACTGTATTTCCATTATGTCTCCTATTATTTTCCCATGATATCTCATAGAATACTGTCATCCAAAACCACATCATTATTGAATGATTGAAAATGATGCCTCCGTTTTATGTCAAGATTGTCTTGACACTTAGACCCCCAAGATTTCAATAGCGCCTCACTTAAAAGATGACATTATTTTTGATTCAAATGAACTTTTATGGTGCAGAAGCCGCATGGTGCCTGTGCCTACAGTGTATGTATTTGTCAGTGTGTCTCTATCTGCATTTCTGTCTCTTGCTGGCCGCCAGCCTGTGTGATGATGTCAGCCTGTCTGTGATGTAAGAGAGACATTGTGATATCATCACATACTGTAGGCAGGATGGCAGGTGTAAAGCTTCTAAAAGAGAGAGGGAGGGAGAGAGGTAGAGGAGAGAGAGGGAGAAAGAGGGAGAGAGAGAGCAAGCAGCTCCTCCCTCCCATGCAAATGACTGGAGGCAGAGGAGTAGAGGGACAGAAGCCTGTGCTGCTTGTAATGGGACAGGATTTGGGGTGCTGTTTCATGCTCTATCTCCCTCCCTCCCACTGTCTCAGGTGCAGAAAGTTTTCAAGGGAGAGAGGAAAGGAAGAGGAAAATGGAAGCTGAGGAGAGCTGGTCCTGTCCCTCTTGTTGGTAAAGAGGGGGCATCCAGAAAGAGGTAAGGAGATAGTTTTATTTTAATTCAAGAAGGAGTGCCTGGTGGCGAAGCTGGTGTGCTCTGTCACACTACAGACCCCTCCCTGTGTGTGTGTGTGTGCGTGCGTGCGTGCGTCTGCAGGGGGTATCTGTCCCATCCATAGATATCAGGGGTACTGCAGCTGCTGCTGCTGTTCAAACTTTTGCTTTAGGCCCATTCCTTTGATGTTAATAAGCGTTTCTAGTACAATCTTTTTCGCTCTGTTCACCCACATCTTTACATTACCTCGTGTGTGTGTGTGTGTGTGTGTGTGTGTATGTGTATGTGTGTGTACGTGTGTATAGCATGTGTTTGAAACACTATACTGTATCTGCATAGAAAAAAAGCCTTCTTTTAGTAATGTACAGTTCAAATACTGTATGAACATGACCCCATCTCATCTCATCCCCCTGACTCTGGATACAAAACATTCATGTATTCGTTTGCAACTTTTCATACAATTTGCTTGCACCATTTCAGAGAAATTAAATATTTAAAATGGAAATAAATTGGTAACTGCAGTAACAAACAACACTGTACATGCTAATAGTACATCCATGTAAGCAGTACATACATGCTCAGGAGTTGTTTTTTTGGATCGGTATATACTTGTCATTATCCACTTCAACCATTTTAATTCCCCCCTTTTAAATTATTGTACTGGTTGATGTGTATGTATATATATATATATATATATATATATATATATATATAGATATATATCTATATATCTATATATATATATATATATATATATATATTTCAACCATTATCACCTACAGTACAGTAGCATACAGTGCTCCCACTGCAGCAAGGGATTCTGGGAAATGACATGCAATGTTTACTCGCTCATCCCACAACGTGGCGGTATCAAATATAGCGTTTTCCCAGTTATTATATCCCTGCAG
Organism: Ascaphus truei; assembly: GCF_040206685.1. NCBI lineage: Eukaryota > Metazoa > Chordata > Amphibia > Anura > Ascaphidae > Ascaphus > Ascaphus truei. Next base: position 469,920 of record NW_027454521.1, on the reverse strand, counting down.
GATGTAGGATAATCCCAGCCAAACCCACATACTTACTACATTCCCGTTATGTCACATGTATTATTTCCTGTGAAGGAAGCGCTATGTATATTCCCATTATGGTCACAAATTGGACGATACTGTATTTCCATTATGTCTCCTATTATTTTCCCATGATATCTCATAGAATACTGTCATCCAAAACCACATCATTATTGAATGATTGAAAATGATGCCTCCGTTTTATGTCAAGATTGTCTTGACACTTAGACCCCCAAGATTTCAATAGCGCCTCACTTAAAAGATGACATTATTTTTGATTCAAATGAACTTTTATGGTGCAGAAGCCGCATGGTGCCTGTGCCTACAGTGTATGTATTTGTCAGTGTGTCTCTATCTGCATTTCTGTCTCTTGCTGGCCGCCAGCCTGTGTGATGATGTCAGCCTGTCTGTGATGTAAGAGAGACATTGTGATATCATCACATACTGTAGGCAGGATGGCAGGTGTAAAGCTTCTAAAAGAGAGAGGGAGGGAGAGAGGTAGAGGAGAGAGAGGGAGAAAGAGGGAGAGAGAGAGCAAGCAGCTCCTCCCTCCCATGCAAATGACTGGAGGCAGAGGAGTAGAGGGACAGAAGCCTGTGCTGCTTGTAATGGGACAGGATTTGGGGTGCTGTTTCATGCTCTATCTCCCTCCCTCCCACTGTCTCAGGTGCAGAAAGTTTTCAAGGGAGAGAGGAAAGGAAGAGGAAAATGGAAGCTGAGGAGAGCTGGTCCTGTCCCTCTTGTTGGTAAAGAGGGGGCATCCAGAAAGAGGTAAGGAGATAGTTTTATTTTAATTCAAGAAGGAGTGCCTGGTGGCGAAGCTGGTGTGCTCTGTCACACTACAGACCCCTCCCTGTGTGTGTGTGTGTGCGTGCGTGCGTGCGTCTGCAGGGGGTATCTGTCCCATCCATAGATATCAGGGGTACTGCAGCTGCTGCTGCTGTTCAAACTTTTGCTTTAGGCCCATTCCTTTGATGTTAATAAGCGTTTCTAGTACAATCTTTTTCGCTCTGTTCACCCACATCTTTACATTACCTCGTGTGTGTGTGTGTGTGTGTGTGTGTGTGTGTGTATGTGTATGTGTGTGTGTGTGTACGTGTGTATAGCATGTGTTTGAAACACTATACTGTATCTGCATAGAAAAAAAGCCTTCTTTTAGTAATGTACAGTTCAAATACTGTATGAACATGACCCCATCTCATCTCATCCCCCTGACTCTGGATACAAAACATTCATGTATTCGTTTGCAACTTTTCATACAATTTGCTTGCACCATTTCAGAGAAATTAAATATTTAAAATGGAAATAAATTGGTAACTGCAGTAACAAACAACACTGTACATGCTAATAGTACATCCATGTAAGCAGTACATACATGCTCAGGAGTTGTTTTTTTGGATCGGTATATACTTGTCATTATCCACTTCAACCATTTTAATTCCCCCCTTTTAAATTATTGTACTGGTTGATGTGTATGTATATATATATATATATATATATATATATATAGATATATATCTATATATCTATATATATATATATATATATATATATACAGTAGCGACATACTTTATTAAAGTAAATGCCGGCGGCATGCCGGGATCTACCCCAGCTGCCGCCAGTCAGAAACGCGCGCCGCCGCGTTTCCCCCACGCACCCCCCCTCCACATCGCGCGCAATTACCCCCCCAAAGACACCCCGAACCCGGCTTCTACACTGCCCCTCTGCTTCCCCGCACCCCCGCTTACCTAGATTTGAACTCCAGGGGTGTCGGGGAAGCCTGGGGAAGCCGGGGAAGACGGGGAAGCCGGGCGCGCTTGTGACCGTGACGTCACAGTGCGCCGCCACGCGCCGCGGCTACCCGCTTCCCAGCCTCATACAGCCAGCGGCATTTGCTCGAATAAGAGCTGCCGCTGCTGTATATATATTTCAACCATTATCACCTACAGTACAGTAGCATACAGTGCTCCCACTGCAGCAAGGGATTCTGGGAAATGACATGCAATGTTTACTCGCTCATCCCACAACGTGGCGGTATCAAATATAGCGTTTTCCCAGTTATTATATCCCTGCAGGATGTAGGATAATCCCAGCCAAACCCACATACTTACTACATTCCCGTTATGTCACATGTATTATTTCCTGTGAAGGAAGCGCTATGTATATTCCCATTATGGTCACAAATTGGACGATACTGTATTTCCATTATGTCTCCTATTATTTTCCCATGATATCTCATAGAATACTGTCATCCAAAACCACATCATTATTGAATGATTGAAAATGATGCCTCCGTTTTATGTCAAGATTGTCTTGACACTTAGACCCCCAAGATTTCAATAGCGCCTCACTTAAAAGATGACATTATTTTTGATTCAAATGAACTTTTATGGTGCAGAAGCCGCATGGTGCCTGTGCCTACAGTGTATGTATTTGTCAGTGTGTCTCTATCTGCATTTCTGTCTCTTGCTGGCCGCCAGCCTGTGTGATGATGTCAGCCTGTCTGTGATGTAAGAGAGACATTGTGATATCATCACATACTGTAGGCAGGATGGCAGGTGTAAAGCTTCTAAAAGAGAGAGGAAGGGAGAGAGGTAGAGGAGAGAGAGGGAGAAAGAGGGAGAGAGAGAGCAAGCAGCTCCTCCCTCCCATGCAAATGACTGGAGGCAGAGGAGTAGAGGGACAGAAGCCTGTGCTGCTTGTAATGGGACAGGATTTGGGGTGCTGTTTCATGCTCTATCTCCCTCCCTCCCACTGTCTCAGGTGCAGAAAGTTTTCAAGGGAGAGAGGAAAGGAAGAGGAAAATGGAAGCTGAGGAGAGCTGGTCCTGTCCCTCTTGTTGGTAAAGAGGGGGCATCCAGAAAGAGGTAAGGAGATAGTTTTATTTTAATTCAAGAAGGAGTGCCTGGTGGCGAAGCTGGTGTGCTCTGTCACACTACAGACCCCTCCCTGTGTGTGTGTGTGTGCGTGCGTGCGTGCGTCTGCAGGGGGTATCTGTCCCATCCATAGATATCAGGGGTACTGCAGCTGCTGCTGCTGTTCAAACTTTTGCTTTAGGCCCATTCCTTTGATGTTAATAAGCGTTTCTAGTACAATCTTTTTCGCTCTGTTCACCCACATCTTTACATTACCTCGTGTGTGTGTGTGTGTGTGTGTGTGTATGTGTATGTGTGTGTACGTGTGTATAGCATGTGTTTGAAACACTATACTGTATCTGCATAGAAAAAAAGCCTTCTTTTAGTAATGTACAGTTCAAATACTGTATGAACATGACCCCATCTCATCTCATCCCCCTGACTCTGGATACAAAACATTCATGTATTCGTTTGCAACTTTTCATACAATTTGCTTGCACCATTTCAGAGAAATTAAATATTTAAAATGGAAATAAATTGGTAACTGCAGTAACAAACAACACTGTACATGCTAATAGTACATCCATGTAAGCAGTACATACATGCTCAGGAGTTGTTTTTTTGGATCGGTATATACTTGTCATTATCCACTTCAACCATTTTAATTCCCCCCTTTTAAATTATTGTACTGGTTGATGTGTATGTATATATATATATATATATATATATATATATATATATATATATATATATATATATATATAGATATATATCTATATATCTATATATATATATATATATATATATATATATATATATATATATTTCAACCATTATCACCTACAGTACAGTAGCATACAGTGCTCCCACTGCAGCAAGGGATTCTGGGAAATGACATGCAATGTTTACTCGCTCATCCCACAACGTGGCGGTATCAAATATAGCGTTTTCCCAGTTATTATATCCCTGCAGGATGTAGGATAATCCCAGCCAAACCCACATACTTACTACATTCCCGTTATGTCACATGTATTATTTCCTGTGAAGGAAGCGCTATGTATATTCCCATTATGGTCACAAATTGGACGATACTGTATTTCCATTATGTCTCCTATTATTTTCCCATGATATCTCATAGAATACTGTCATCCAAAACCACATCATTATTGAATGATTGAAAATGATGCCTCCGTTTTATGTCAAGATTGTCTTGACACTTAGACCCCCAAGATTTCAATAGCGCCTCACTTAAAAGATGACATTATTTTTGATTCAAATGAACTTTTATGGTGCAGAAGCCGCATGGTGCCTGTGCCTACAGTGTATGTATTTGTCAGTGTGTCTCTATCTGCATTTCTGTCTCTTGCTGGCCGCCAGCCTGTGTGATGATGTCAGCCTGTCTGTGATGTAAGAGAGACATTGTGATATCATCACATACTGTAGGCAGGATGGCAGGTGTAAAGCTTCTAAAAGAGAGAGGGAGGGAGAGAGGTAGAGGAGAGAGAGGGAGAAAGAGGGAGAGAGAGAGCAAGCAGCTCCTCCCTCCCATGCAAATGACTGGAGGCAGAGGAGTAGAGGGACAGAAGCCTGTGCTGCTTGTAATGGGACAGGATTTGGGGTGCTGTTTCATGCTCTATCTCCCTCCCTCCCACTGTCTCAGGTGCAGAAAGTTTTCAAGGGAGAGAGGAAAGGAAGAGGAAAATGGAAGCTGAGGAGAGCTGGTCCTGTCCCTCTTGTTGGTAAAGAGGGGGCATCCAGAAAGAGGTAAGGAGATAGTTTTATTTTAATTCAAGAAGGAGTGCCTGGTGGCGAAGCTGGTGTGCTCTGTCACACTACAGACCCCTCCCTGTGTGTGTGTGTGCGTGCGTGCGTGCGTGCGTGCGTCTGCAGTTGGTATCTGTCCCATCCATAGATATCAGGGGTACTGCAGCTGCTGCTGCTGTTCAAACTTTTGCTTTAGGCCCATTCCTTTGATGTTAATAAGCGTTTCTAGTACAATCTTTTTCGCTCTGTTCACCCACATCTTTACATTACCTCGTGTGTGTGTGTGTGTGTGTGTGTGTATGTGTATGTGTGTGTACGTGTGTATAGCATGTGTTTGAAACACTATACTGTATCTGCATAGAAAAAAAGCCTTCTTTTAGTAATGTACAGTTCAAATACTGTATGAACATGACCCCATCTCATCCCCCTGACTCTGGATACAAAACATTCATGTATTCGTTTGCAACTTTTCATACAATTTGCTTGCACCATTTCAGAGAAATTAAATATTTAAAATGGAAATAAATTGGTAACTGCAGTAACAAACAACACTGTACATGCTAATAGTACATCCATGTAAGCAGTACATACATGCTCAGGAGTTGTTTTTTTGGATCGGTATATACTTGTCATTATCCACTTCAACCATTTTAATTCCCCCCTTTTAAATTATTGTACTGGTTGATGTGTATGTATATATATATATATATATATATATATATATATAGATATATATCTATATATATATATATATATATATATATTTCAACCATTATCACCTACAGTACAGTAGCATACAGTGCTCCCACTGCAGCAAGGGATTCTGGGAAATGACATGCAATGTTTACTCGCTCATCCCACAACGTGGCGGTATCAAATATAGCGTTTTCCCAGTTATTATATCCCTGCAGGATGTAGGATAATCCCAGCCAAACCCACATACTTACTACATTCCCGTTATGTCACATGTATTATTTCCTGTGAAGGAAGCGCTATGTATATTCCCATTATGGTCACAAATTGGACGATACTGTATTTCCATTATGTCTCCTATTATTTTCCCATGATATCTCATAGAATACTGTCATCCAAAACCACATCATTATTGAATGATTGAAAATGATGCCTCCGTTTTATGTAAAGATTGTCTTGACACTTAGACCCCCAAGATTTCAATAGCGCCTCACTTAAAAGATGACATTATTTTTGATTCAAATGAACTTTTATGGTGCAGAAGCCGCATGGTGCCTGTGCCTACAGTGTATGTATTTGTCAGTGTGTCTCTATCTGCATTTCTGTCTCTTGCTGGCCGCCAGCCTGTGTGATGATGTCAGCCTGTCTGTGATGTAAGAGAGACATTGTGATATCATCACATACTGTAGGCAGGATGGCAGGTGTAAAGCTTCTAAAAGAGAGAGGAAGGGAGAGAGGTAGAGGAGAGAGAGGGAGAAAGAGGGAGAGAGAGAGCAAGCAGCTCCTCCCTCCCATGCAAATGACTGGAGGCAGAGGAGTAGAGGGACAGAAGCCTGTGCTGCTTGTAATGGGACAGGATTTGGGGTGCTGTTTCATGCTCTATCTCCCTCCCTCCCACTGTCTCAGGTGCAGAAAGTTTTCAAGGGAGAGAGGAAAGGAAGAGGAAAATGGAAGCTGAGGAGAGCTGGTCCTGTCCCTCTTGTTGGTAAAGAGGGGGCATCCAGAAAGAGGTAAGGAGATAGTTTTATTTTAATTCAAGAAGGAGTGCCTGGTGGCGAAGCTGGTGTGCTCTGTCACACTACAGACCCCTCCCTGTGTGTGTGTGTGTGCGTGCGTGCGTGCGTCTGCAGGGGGTATCTGTCCCATCCATAGATATCAGGGGTACTGCAGCTGCTGCTGCTGTTCAAACTTTTGCTTTAGGCCCATTCCTTTGATGTTAATAAGCGTTTCTAGTACAATCTTTTTCGCTCTGTTCACCCACATCTTTACATTACCTCGTGTGTGTGTGTGTGTGTGTGTGTGTATGTGTATGTGTGTGTACGTGTGTATAGCATGTGTTTGAAACACTATACTGTATCTGCATAGAAAAAAAGCCTTCTTTTAGTAATGTACAGTTCAAATACTGTATGAACATGACCCCATCTCATCTCATCCCCCTGACTCTGGATACAAAACATTCATGTATTCGTTTGCAACTTTTCATACAATTTGCTTGCACCATTTCAGAGAAATTAAATATTTAAAATGGAAATAAATTGGTAACTGCAGTAACAAACAACACTGTACATGCTAATAGTACATCCATGTAAGCAGTACATACATGCTCAGGAGTTGTTTTTTTGGATCGGTATATACTTGTCATTATCCACTTCAACCATTTTAATTCCCCCCTTTTAAATTATTGTACTGGTTGATGTGTATGTATATATATATATATATATATATATATATATATATATATATATATATATATATATATATATAGATATATATCTATATATCTATATATATATATATATATATATATATATATATATATATTTCAACCATTATCACCTACAGTACAGTAGCATACAGTGCTCCCACTGCAGCAAGGGATTCTGGGAAATGACATGCAATGTTTACTCGCTCATCCCACAACGTGGCGGTATCAAATATAGCGTTTTCCCAGTTATTATATCCCTGCAGGATGTAGGATAATCCCAGCCAAACCCACATACTTACTACATTCCCGTTATGTCACATGTATTATTTCCTGTGAAGGAAGCGCTATGTATATTCCCATTATGGTCACAAATTGGACGATACTGTATTTCCATTATGTCTCCTATTATTTTCCCATGATATCTCATAGAATACTGTCATCCAAAACCACATCATTATTGAATGATTGAAAATGATGCCTCCGTTTTATGTCAAGATTGTCTTGACACTTAGACCCCCAAGATTTCAATAGCGCCTCACTTAAAAGATGACATTATTTTTGATTCAAATGAACTTTTATGGTGCAGAAGCCGCATGGTGCCTGTGCCTACAGTGTATGTATTTGTCAGTGTGTCTCTATCTGCATTTCTGTCTCTTGCTGGCCGCCAGCCTGTGTGATGATGTCAGCCTGTCTGTGATGTAAGAGAGACATTGTGATATCATCACATACTGTAGGCAGGATGGCAGGTGTAAAGCTTCTAAAAGAGAGAGGGAGGGAGAGAGGTAGAGGAGAGAGAGGGAGAAAGAGGGAGAGAGAGAGCAAGCAGCTCCTCCCTCCCATGCAAATGACTGGAGGCAGAGGAGTAGAGGGACAGAAGCCTGTGCTGCTTGTAATGGGACAGGATTTGGGGTGCTGTTTCATGCTCTATCTCCCTCCCTCCCACTGTCTCAGGTGCAGAAAGTTTTCAAGGGAGAGAGGAAAGGAAGAGGAAAATGGAAGCTGAGGAGAGCTGGTCCTGTCCCTCTTGTTGGTAAAGAGGGGGCATCCAGAAAGAGGTAAGGAGATAGTTTTATTTTAATTCAAGAAGGAGTGCCTGGTGGCGAAGCTGGTGTGCTCTGTCACACTACAGACCCCTCCCTGTGTGTGTGTGTGCGTGCGTGCGTGCGTGCGTGCGTGCGTCTGCAGTTGGTATCTGTCCCATCCATAGATATCAGGGGTACTGCAGCTGCTGCTGCTGTTCAAACTTTTGCTTTAGGCCCATTCCTTTGATGTTAATAAGCGTTTCTAGTACAATCTTTTTCGCTCTGTTCACCCACATCTTTACATTACCTCGTGTGTGTGTGTGTGTGTGTGTGTGTATGTGTATGTGTGTGTACGTGTGTATAGCATGTGTTTGAAACACTATACTGTATCTGCATAGAAAAAAAGCCTTCTTTTAGTAATGTACAGTTCAAATACTGTATGAACATGACCCCATCTCATCCCCCTGACTCTGGATACAAAACATTCATGTATTCGTTTGCAACTTTTCATACAATTTGCTTGCACCATTTCAGAGAAATTAAATATTTAAAATGGAAATAAATTGGTAACTGCAGTAACAAACAACACTGTACATGCTAATAGTACATCCATGTAAGCAGTACATACATGCTCAGGAGTTGTTTTTTTGGATCGGTATATACTTGTCATTATCCACTTCAACCATTTTAATTCCCCCCTTTTAAATTATTGTACTGGTTGATGTGTATGTATATATATATATATATATATATATATATATATATAGATATATATCTATATATATATATATATATATATATATTTCAACCATTATCACCTACAGTACAGTAGCATACAGTGCTCCCACTGCAGCAAGGGATTCTGGGAAATGACATGCAATGTTTACTCGCTCATCCCACAACGTGGCGGTATCAAATATAGCGTTTTCCCAGTTATTATATCCCTGCAGGATGTAGGATAATCCCAGCCAAACCCACATACTTACTACATTCCCGTTATGTCACATGTATTATTTCCTGTGAAGGAAGCGCTATGTATATTCCCATTATGGTCACAAATTGGACGATACTGTATTTCCATTATGTCTCCTATTATTTTCCCATGATATCTCATAGAATACTGTCATCCAAAACCACATCATTATTGAATGATTGAAAATGATGCCTCCGTTTTATGTCAAGATTGTCTTGACACTTAGACCCCCAAGATTTCAATAGCGCCTCACTTAAAAGATGACATTATTTTTGATTCAAATGAACTTTTATGGTGCAGAAGCCGCATGGTGCCTGTGCCTACAGTGTATGTATTTGTCAGTGTGTCTCTATCTGCATTTCTGTCTCTTGCTGGCCGCCAGCCTGTGTGATGATGTCAGCCTGTCTGTGATGTAAGAGAGACATTGTGATATCATCACATACTGTAGGCAGGATGGCAGGTGTAAAGCTTCTAAAAGAGAGAGGGAGGGAGAGAGGTAGAGGAGAGAGAGGGAGAAAGAGGGAGAGAGAGAGCAAGCAGCTCCTCCCTCCCATGCAAATGACTGGAGGCAGAGGAGTAGAGGGACAGAAGCCTGTGCTGCTTGTAATGGGACAGGATTTGGGGTGCTGTTTCATGCTCTATCTCCCTCCCTCCCACTGTCTCAGGTGCAGAAAGTTTTCAAGGGAGAGAGGAAAGGAAGAGGAAAATGGAAGCTGAGGAGAGCTGGTCCTGTCCCTCTTGTTGGTAAAGAGGGGGCATCCAGAAAGAGGTAAGGAGATAGTTTTATTTTAATTCAAGAAGGAGTGCCTGGTGGCGAAGCTGGTGTGCTCTGTCACACTACAGACCCCTCCCTGTGTGTGTGTGTGTGCGTGCGTGCGTGCGTGCGTCTGCAGGGGGTATCTGTCCCATCCATAGATATCAGGGGTACTGCAGCTGCTGCTGCTGTTCAAACTTTTGCTTTAGGCCCATTCCTTTGATGTTAATAAGCGTTTCTAGTACAATCTTTTTCGCTCTGTTCACCCACATCTTTACATTACCTCGTGTGTGTGTGTGTGTGTGTGTGTGTGTGTGTGTGTATGTGTATGTGTGTGTACGTGTGTATAGCATGTGTTTGAAACACTATACTGTATCTGCATAGAAAAAAAGCCTTCTTTTAGTAATGTACAGTTCAAATACTGTATGAACATGACCCCATCTCATCTCATCCCCCTGACTCTGGATACAAAACATTCATGTATTCGTTTGCAACTTTTCATACAATTTGCTTGCACCATTTCAGAGAAATTAAATATTTAAAATGGAAATAAATTGGTAACTGCAGTAACAAACAACACTGTACATGCTAATAGTACATCCATGTAAGCAGTACATACATGCTCAGGAGTTGTTTTTTTGGATCGGTATATACTTGTCATTATCCACTTCAACCATTTTAATTCCCCCCTTTTAAATTATTGTACTGGTTGATGTGTATGTATATATATATATATATATATATATATATATATATATATATATTTCAACCATTATCACCTACAGTACAGTAGCATACAGTGCTCCCACTGCAGCAAGGGATTCTGGGAAATGACATGCAATGTTTACTCGCTCATCCCACAACGTGGCGGTATCAAATATAGCGTTTTCCCAGTTATTATATCCCTGCAGGATGTAGGATAATCCCAGCCAAACCCACATACTTACTACATTCCCGTTATGTCACATGTATTATTTCCTGTGAAGGAAGCGCTATGTATATTCCCATTATGGTCACAAATTGGACGATACTGTATTTCCATTATGTCTCCTATTATTTTCCCATGATATCTCATAGAATACTGTCATCCAAAACCACATCATTATTGAATGATTGAAAATGATGCCTCCGTTTTATGTCAAGATTGTCTTGACACTTAGACCCCCAAGATTTCAATAGCGCCTCACTTAAAAGATGACATTATTTTTGATTCAAATGAACTTTTATGGTGCAGAAGCCGCATGGTGCCTGTGCCTACAGTGTATGTATTTGTCAGTGTGTCTCTATCTGCATTTCTGTCTCTTGCTGGCCGCCAGCCTGTGTGATGATGTCAGCCCGTCTGTGATGTAAGAGAGACATTGTGATATCATCACATACTGTAGGCAGGATGGCAGGTGTAAAGCTTCTAAAAGAGAGAGGGAGGGAGAGAGGTAGAGGAGAGAGAGGGAGAAAGAGGGAGAGAGAGAGCAAGCAGCTCCTCCCTCCCATGCAAATGACTGGAGGCAGAGGAGTAGAGGGACAGAAGCCTGTGCTGCTTGTAATGGGACAGGATTTGGGGTGCTGTTTCATGCTCTATCTCCCTCCCTCCCACTGTCTCAGGTGCAGAAAGTTTTCAAGGGAGAGAGGAAAGGAAGAGGAAAATGGAAGCTGAGGAGAGCTGGTCCTGTCCCTCTTGTTGGTAAAGAGGGGGCATCCAGAAAGAGGTAAGGAGATAGTTTTATTTTAATTCAAGAAGGAGTGCCTGGTGGCGAAGCTGGTGTGCTCTGTCACACTACAGACCCCTCCCTGTGTGTGTGCGTGCGTGCGTGCGTGCGTGCGTCTGCAGGGGGTATCTGTCCCATCCATAGATATCAGGGGTACTGCAGCTGCTGCTGCTGTTCAAACTTTTGCTTTAGGCCCATTCCTTTGATGTTAATAAGCGTTTCTAGTACAATCTTTTTCGCTCTGTTCACCCACATCTTTACATTACCTCGTGTGTGTGTGTGTGTGTGTGTGTGTGTGTATGTGTATGTGTGTGTACGTGTGTATAGCATGTGTTTGAAACACTATACTGTATCTGCATAGAAAAAAAGCCTTCTTTTAGTAATGTACAGTTCAAATACTGTATGAACATGACCCCATCTCATCTCATCCCCCTGACTCTGGATACAAAACATTCATGTATTCGTTTGCAACTTTTCATACAATTTGCTTGCACCATTTCAGAGAAATTAAATATTTAAAATGGAAATAAATTGGTAACTGCAGTAACAAACAACACTGTACATGCTAATAGTACATCCATGTAAGCAGTACATACATGCTCAGGAGTTGTTTTTTTGGATCGGTATATACTTGTCATTATCCACTTCAACCATTTTAATTCCCCCCTTTTAAATTATTGTACTGGTTGATGTGTATGTATATATATATATATATATATATATATATATATAGATATATATCTATATATCTATATATATATATATATATATATATATATATTTCAACCATTATCACCTACAGTACAGTAGCATACAGTGCTCCCACTGCAGCAAGGGATTCTGGGAAATGACATGCAATGTTTACTCGCTCATCCCACAACGTGGCGGTATCAAATATAGCGTTTTCCCAGTTATTATATCCCTGCAGGATGTAGGATAATCCCAGCCAAACCCACATACTTACTACATTCCCGTTATGTCACATGTATTATTTCCTGTGAAGGAAGCGCTATGTATATTCCCATTATGGTCACAAATTGGACGATACTGTATTTCCATTATGTCTCCTATTATTTTCCCATGATATCTCATAGAATACTGTCATCCAAAACCACATCATTATTGAATGATTGAAAATGATGCCTCCGTTTTATGTCAAGATTGTCTTGACACTTAGACCCCCAAGATTTCAATAGCGCCTCACTTAAAAGATGACATTATTTTTGATTCAAATGAACTTTTATGGTGCAGAAGCCGCATGGTGCCTGTGCCTACAGTGTATGTATTTGTCAGTGTGTCTCTATCTGCATTTCTGTCTCTTGCTGGCCGCCAGCCTGTGTGATGATGTCAGCCTGTCTGTGATGTAAGAGAGACATTGTGATATCATCACATACTGTAGGCAGGATGGCAGGTGTAAAGCTTCTAAAAGAGAGAGGGAGGGAGAGAGGTAGAGGAGAGAGAGGGAGAAAGAGGGAGAGAGAGAGCAAGCAGCTCCTCCCTCCCATGCAAATGACTGGAGGCAGAGGAGTAGAGGGACAGAAGCCTGTGCTGCTTGTAATGGGACAGGATTTGGGGTGCTGTTTCATGCTCTATCTCCCTCCCTCCCACTGTCTCAGGTGCAGAAAGTTTTCAAGGGAGAGAGGAAAGGAAGAGGAAAATGGAAGCTGAGGAGAGCTGGTCCTGTCCCTCTTGTTGGTAAAGAGGGGGCATCCAGAAAGAGGTAAGGAGATAGTTTTATTTTAATTCAAGAAGGAGTGCCTGGTGGCGAAGCTGGTGTGCTCTGTCACACTACAGACCCCTCCCTGTGTGTGTGCGTGCGTGCGTGCGTGCGTGCGTGCGTGCGTGCGTCTGCAGGGGGTATCTGTCCCATCCATAGATATCAGGGGTACTGCAGCTGCTGCTGCTGTTCAAACTTTTGCTTTAGGCCCATTCCTTTGATGTTAATAAGCGTTTCTAGTACAATCTTTTTCGCTCTGTTCACCCACATCTTTACATTACCTCGTGTGTGTGTGTGTGTGTGTGTGTGTGTGTGTATGTGTATGTGTGTGTACGTGTGTATAGCATGTGTTTGAAACACTATACTGTATCTGCATAGAAAAAAAGCCTTCTTTTAGTAATGTACAGTTCAAATACTGTATGAACATGACCCCATCTCATCTCATCCCCCTGACTCTGGATACAAAACATTCATGTATTCGTTTGCAACTTTTCATACAATTTGCTTGCACCATTTCAGAGAAATTAAATATTTAAAATGGAAATAAATTGGTAACTGCAGTAACAAACAACACTGTACATGCTAATAGTACATCCATGTAAGCAGTACATACATGCTCAGGAGTTGTTTTTTTGGATCGGTATATACTTGTCATTATCCACTTCAACCATTTTAATTCCCCCCTTTTAAATTATTGTACTGGTTGATGTGTATGTATATATATATATATATATATATATATATATATAGATATATCTATATATCTATATATATATATATATATATATATATATTTCAACCATTATCACCTACAGTACAGTAGCATACAGTGCTCCCACTGCAGCAAGGGATTCTGGGAAATGACATGCAATGTTTACTCGCTCATCCCACAACGTGGCGGTATCAAATATAGCGTTTTCCCAGTTATTATATCCCTGCAGGATGTAGGATAATCCCAGCCAAACCCACATACTTACTACATTCCCGTTATGTCACATGTATTATTTCCTGTGAAGGAAGCGCTATGTATATTCCCATTATGGTCACAAATTGGACGATACTGTATTTCCATTATGTCTCCTATTATTTTCCCATGATATCTCATAGAATACTGTCATCCAAAACCACATCATTATTGAATGATTGAAAATGATGCCTCCGTTTTATGTCAAGATTGTCTTGACACTTAGACCCCCAAGATTTCAATAGCGCCTCACTTAAAAGATGACATTATTTTTGATTCAAATGAACTTTTATGGTGCAGAAGCCGCATGGTGCCTGTGCCTACAGTGTATGTATTTGTCAGTGTGTCTCTATCTGCATTTCTGTCTCTTGCTGGCCGCCAGCCTGTGTGATGATGTCAGCCTGTCTGTGATGTAAGAGAGACATTGTGATATCATCACATACTGTAGGCAGGATGGCAGGTGTAAAGCTTCTAAAAGAGAGAGGGAGGGAGAGAGGTAGAGGAGAGAGAGGGAGAAAGAGGGAGAGAGAGAGCAAGCAGCTCCTCCCTCCCATGCAAATGACTGGAGGCAGAGGAGTAGAGGGACAGAAGCCTGTGCTGCTTGTAATGGGACAGGATTTGGGGTGCTGTTTCATGCTCTATCTCCCTCCCTCCCACTGTCTCAGGTGCAGAAAGTTTTCAAGGGAGAGAGGAAAGGAAGAGGAAAATGGAAGCTGAGGAGAGCTGGTCCTGTCCCTCTTGTTGGTAAAGAGGGGGCATCCAGAAAGAGGTAAGGAGATAGTTTTATTTTAATTCAAGAAGGAGTGCCTGGTGGCGAAGCTGGTGTGCTCTGTCACACTACAGACCCCTCCCTGTGTGTGTGTGTGCGTGCGTGCGTGCGTGCGTGCGTCTGCAGGGGGTATCTGTCCCATCCATAGATATCAGGGGTACTGCAGCTGCTGCTGCTGTTCAAACTTTTGCTTTAGGCCCATTCCTTTGATGTTAATAAGCGTTTCTAGTACAATCTTTTTCGCTCTGTTCACCCACATCTTTACATTACCTCGTGTGTGTGTGTGTGTGTGTGTGTGTATGTGTATGTGTGTGTACGTGTGTATAGCATGTGTTTGAAACACTATACTGTATCTGCATAGAAAAAAAGCCTTCTTTTAGTAATGTACAGTTCAAATACTGTATGAACATGACCCCATCTCATCTCATCCCCCTGACTCTGGATACAAAACATTCATGTATTCGTTTGCAACTTTTCATACAATTTGCTTGCACCATTTCAGAGAAATTAAATATTTAAAATGGAAATAAATTGGTAACTGCAGTAACAAACAACACTGTACATGCTACTGCACCGACACACTTTATTCGAGCAAATACCCAGTATGTACCTGGCAGATACCTGGAATGCGCCGCTCCTCACCTCTGACAAGCCCCGTTGCATTTGCCTTCCCAGCCTGGGTTCATGCCTGGCTGATGGGCGGCTGATCTGTTAAATGATAATGATTAGGATTTAATAGGCTGCAATGCTTCGCGTGTCTACCAGATGGCATAAATTCATGAATTGTAATGCAGTATATATATATATATACTGTGCAGTATTGCAGCCAGCGGGAATAAAATGCTTCAATCCCTGCCTGAAAATACCTCAATGCACTCGGGCAGAAAACAGTCACAAACCTCAATACACCCGGGTATACCCGAATTCGTGGGACTAGCCGAGCTCGAATAAAGTGTGTCGCCAGTGTAATAGTACATCCATGTAAGCAGTACATACATGCTCAGGAGTTGTTTTTTTGGATCGGTATATACTTGTCATTATCCACTTCAACCATTTTAATTCCCCCCTTTTAAATTATTGTACTGGTTGATGTGTATGTATATATATATATATATAGATATATATCTATATCTATATATATATATATATATTTCAACCATTATCACCTACAGTACAGTAGCATACAGTGCTCCCACTGCAGCAAGGGATTCTGGGAAATGACATGCAATGTTTACTCGCTCATCCCACAACGTGGCGGTATCAAATATAGCGTTTTCCCAGTTATTATATCCCTGCAGGATGTAGGATAATCCCAGCCAAACCCACATACTTACTACATTCCCGTTATGTCACATGTATTATTTCCTGTGAAGGAAGCGCTATGTATATTCCCATTATGGTCACAAATTGGACGATACTGTATTTCCATTATGTCTCCTATTATTTTCCCATGATATCTCATAGAATACTGTCATCCAAAACCACATCATTATTGAATGATTGAAAATGATGCCTCCGTTTTATGTCAAGATTGTCTTGACACTTAGACCCCCAAGATTTCAATAGCGCCTCACTTAAAAGATGACATTATTTTTGATTCAAATGAACTTTTATGGTGCAGAAGCCGCATGGTGCCTGTGCCTACAGTGTATGTATTTGTCAGTGTGTCTCTATCTGCATTTCTGTCTCTTGCTGGCCGCCAGCCTGTGTGATGATGTCAGCCTGTCTGTGATGTAAGAGAGACATTGTGATATCATCACATACTGTAGGCAGGATGGCAGGTGTAAAGCTTCTAAAAGAGAGAGGGAGGGAGAGAGGTAGAGGAGAGAGAGGGAGAGAGAGAGCAAGCAGCTCCTCCCTCCCATGCAAATGACTGGAGGCAGAGGAGTAGAGGGACAGAAGCCTGTGCTGCTTGTAATGGGACAGGATTTGGGGTGCTGTTTCATGCTCTATCTCCCTCCCTCCCACTGTCTCAGGTGCAGAAAGTTTTCAAGGGAGAGAGGAAAGGAAGAGGAAAATGGAAGCTGAGGAGAGCTGGTCCTGTCCCTCTTGTTGGTAAAGAGGGGGCATCCAGAAAGAGGTAAGGAGATAGTTTTATTTTAATTCAAGAAGGAGTGCCTGGTGGCGAAGCTGGTGTGCTCTGTCACACTACAGACCCCTCCCTGTGTGTGTGTGTGTGCGTGCGTGCGTGCGTGCGTGCGTCTGCAGGGGGTATCTGTCCCATCCATAGATATCAGGGGTACTGCAGCTGCTGCTGCTGTTCAAACTTTTGCTTTAGGCCCATTCCTTTGATGTTAATAAGCGTTTCTAGTACAATCTTTTTCGCTCTGTTCACCCACATCTTTACATTACCTCGTGTGTGTGTGTGTGTGTGTGTGTGTGTGTGTATGTGTATGTGTGTGTACGTGTGTATAGCATGTGTTTGAAACACTATACTGTATCTGCATAGAAAAAAAGCCTTCTTTTAGTAATGTACAGTTCAAATACTGTATGAACATGACCCCATCTCATCTCATCCCCCTGACTCTGGATACAAAACATTCATGTATTCGTTTGCAACTTTTCATACAATTTGCTTGCACCATTTCAGAGAAATTAAATATTTAAAATGGAAATAAATTGGTACAGCAGCGGCAGCTCTTATTCGAGCAAATGCCGCTGGCTGAATGAGGCTGGGAAGCGGGTAGCCGCGGCGCGTGGCGGCGCACTGTGACGTCACGGTCACAAGCGCGCCCGGCTTCCCCGTCTTCCCCGGCTTCCCCAGGCTTCCCCGACACCCCTGGAGTTCAAATCTAGGTAAGCGGGGGTGCGGGGAAGCAGAGGGGCAGAGTAGAAGCCGGGTTCGGGGTGTCTTTGGGGGGGTAATTGCGCGCGATGTGGAGGGGGGGTGCGTGGGGGAAACGCGGCGGCGCGCGTTTCTGACTGGCGGCAGCTGGGGTAGATCCCGGCATGCCGCCGGCATTTAGTCGAATAAAAGATGTCGCTACTGTAACTGCAGTAACAAACAACACTGTACATGCTAATAGTACATCCATGTAAGCAGTACATACATGCTCAGAAGTTGTTTTTTTGGATCGGTATATACTTGTCATTATCCACTTCAACCATTTTAATTCCCCCCTTTTAAATTATTGTACTGGTTGATGTGTATGTATATATATATATATATATATATATATATATATATATATATAGATATATATCTATATATCTATATATATATATATATATATAAATTTCAACCATTATCACCTACAGTACAGTAGCATACAGTGCTCCCACTGCAGCAAGGGATTCTGGGAAATGACATGCAATGTTTACTCGCTCATCCCACAACGTGGCGGTATCAAATATAGCGTTTTCCCAGTTATTATATCCCTGCAGGATGTAGGATAATCCCAGCCAAACCCACATACTTACTACATTCCCGTTATGTCACATGTATTATTTCCTGTGAAGGAAGCGCTATGTATATTCCCATTATGGTCACAAATTGGACGATACTGTATTTCCATTATGTCTCCTATTATTTTCCCATGATATCTCATAGAATACTGTCATCCAAAACCACATCATTATTGAATGATTGAAAATGATGCCTCCGTTTTATGTCAAGATTGTCTTGACACTTAGACCCCCAAGATTTCAATAGCGCCTCACTTAAAAGATGACATTATTTTTGATTCAAATGAACTTTTATGGTGCAGAAGCCGCATGGTGCCTGTACCTACAGTGTATGTATTTGTCAGTGTGTCTCTATCTGCATTTCTGTCTCTTGCTGGCCGCCAGCCTGTGTGATGATGTCAGCCTGTCTGTGATGTAAGAGAGACATTGTGATATCATCACATACTGTAGGCAGGATGGCAGGTGTAAAGCTTCTAAAAGAGAGAGGGAGGGAGAGAGGTAGAGGAGAGAGAGGGAGAAAGAGGGAGAGAGAGAGCAAGCAGCTCCTCCCTCCCATGCAAATGACTGGAGGCAGAGGAGTAGAGGGACAGAAGCCTGTGCTGCTTGTAATGGGACAGGATTTGGGGTGCTGTTTCATGCTCTATCTCCCTCCCTCCCACTGTCTCAGGTGCAGAAAGTTTTCAAGGGAGAGAGGAAAGGAAGAGGAAAATGGAAGCTGAGGAGAGCTGGTCCTGTCCCTCTTGTTGGTAAAGAGGGGGCATCCAGAAAGAGGTAAGGAGATAGTTTTATTTTAATTCAAGAAGGAGTGCCTGGTGGCGAAGCTGGTGTGCTCTGTCACACTACAGACCCCTCCCTGTGTGTGTGTGTGTGCGTGCGTGCGTCTGCAGGGGGTATCTGTCCCATCCATAGATATCAGGGGTACTGCAGCTGCTGCTGCTGTTCAAACTTTTGCTTTAGGCCCATTCCTTTGATGTTAATAAGCGTTTCTAGTACAATCTTTTTCGCTCTGTTCACCCACATCTTTACATTACCTCGTGTGTGTGTGTGTGTGTGTGTGTGTGTATGTGTATGTGTGTGTACGTGTGTATAGCATGTGTTTGAAACACTATACTGTATCTGCATAGAAAAAAAGCCTTCTTTTAGTAATGTACAGTTCAAATACTGTATGAACATGACCCCATCTCATCTCATCCCCCTGACTCTGGATACAATACATTCATGTATTCGTTTGCAACTTTTCATACAATTTGCTTGCACCATTTCAGAGAAATTAAATATTTAAAATGGAAATAAATTGGTAACTGCAGTAACAAACAACACTGTACATGCTAATAGTACATCCATGTAAGCAGTACATACATGCTCAGGAGTTGTTTTTTTGGATCGGTATATACTTGTCATTATCCACTTCAACCATTTTAATTCCCCCCTTTTAAATTATTGTACTGGTTGATGTGTATGTATATATATATATATATATATATATATATATATATATATATATATATATATATATATATATATATATATATAGATAGATATATATCTATATATCTATATATATATATATATATATATATATATATATATATATATATATATTTCAACCATTATCACCTACAGTACAGTAGCATACAGTGCTCCCACTGCAGCAAGGGATTCTGGGAAATGACATGCAATGTTTACTCGCTCATCCCACAACGTGGCGGTATCAAATATAGCGTTTTCCCAGTTATTATATCCCTGCAGGATGTAGGATAATCCCAGCCAAACCCACATACTTACTACATTCCCGTTATGTCACATGTATTATTTCCTGTGAAGGAAGCGCTATGTATATTCCCATTATGGTCACAAATTGGACGATACTGTATTTCCATTATGTCTCCTATTATTTTCCCATGATATCTCATAGAATACTGTCATCCAAAACCACATCATTATTGAATGATTGAAAATGATGCCTCCGTTTTATGTCAAGATTGTCTTGACACTTAGACCCCCAAGATTTCAATAGCGCCTCACTTAAAAGATGACATTATTTTTGATTCAAATGAACTTTTATGGTGCAGAAGCCGCATGGTGCCTGTGCCTACAGTGTATGTATTTGTCAGTGTGTCTCTATCTGCATTTCTGTCTCTTGCTGGCCGCCAGCCTGTGTGATGATGTCAGCCTGTCTGTGATGTAAGAGAGACATTGTGATATCATCACATACTGTAGGCAGGATGGCAGGTGTAAAGCTTCTAAAAGAGAGAGGGAGGGAGAGAGGTAGAGGAGAGAGAGGGAGAAAGAGGGAGAGAGAGAGCAAGCAGCTCCTCCCTCCCATGCAAATGACTGGAGGCAGAGGAGTAGAGGGACAGAAGCCTGTGCTGCTTGTAATGGGACAGGATTTGGGGTGCTGTTTCATGCTCTATCTCCCTCCCTCCCACTGTCTCAGGTGCAGAAAGTTTTCAAGGGAGAGAGGAAAGGAAGAGGAAAATGGAAGCTGAGGAGAGCTGGTCCTGTCCCTCTTGTTGGTAAAGAGGGGGCATCCAGAAAGAGGTAAGGAGATAGTTTTATTTTAATTCAAGAAGGAGTGCCTGGTGGCGAAGCTGGTGTGCTCTGTCACACTACAGACCCCTCCCTGTGTGTGTGTGTGCGTGCGTGCGTGCGTGCGTGCGTCTGCAGGGGGTATCTGTCCCATCCATAGATATCAGGGGTACTGCAGCTGCTGCTGCTGTTCAAACTTTTGCTTTAGGCCCATTCCTTTGATGTTAATAAGCGTTTCTAGTACAATCTTTTTCGCTCTGTTCACCCACATCTTTACATTACCTCGTGTGTGTGTGTGTGTGTGTGTGTGTGTGTGTGTGTGTGTGTATGTGTATGTGTGTGTACGTGTGTATAGCATGTGTTTGAAACACTATACTGTATCTGCATAGAAAAAAAGCCTTCTTTTAGTAATGTACAGTTCAAATACTGTATGAACATGACCCCATCTCATCTCATCCCCCTGACTCTGGATACAAAACATTCATGTATTCGTTTGCAACTTTTCATACAATTTGCTTGCACCATTTCAGAGAAATTAAATATTTAAAATGGAAATAAATTGGTAACTGCAGTAACAAACAACACTGTACATGCTAATAGTACATCCATGTAAGCAGTACATACATGCTCAGGAGTTGTTTTTTTGGATCGGTATATACTTGTCATTATCCACTTCAACCATTTTAATTCCCCCCTTTTAAATTATTGTACTGGTTGATGTGTATGTATATATATATATATATATATATATATATATATATTGATATATATCTATATATCTATATATATATATATATATATATATATATTTCAACCATTATCACCTACAGTACAGTAGCATACAGTGCTCCCACTGCAGCAAGGGATTCTGGGAAATGACATGCAATGTTTACTCGCTCATCCCACAACGTGGCGGTATCAAATATAGCGTTTTCCCAGTTATTATATCCCTGCAGGATGTAGGATAATCCCAGCCAAACCCACATACTTACTACATTCCCGTTATGTCACATGTATTATTTCCTGTGAAGGAAGCGCTATGTATATTCCCATTATGGTCACAAATTGGACGATACTGTATTTCCATTATGTCTCCTATTATTTTCCCATGATATCTCATAGAATACTGTCATCCAAAACCACATCATTATTGAATGATTGAAAATGATGCCTCCGTTTTATGTCAAGATTGTCTTGACACTTAGACCCCCAAGATTTCAATAGCGCCTCACTTAAAAGATGACATTATTTTTGATTCAAATGAACTTTTATGGTGCAGAAGCCGCATGGTGCCTGTGCCTACAGTGTATGTATTTGTCAGTGTGTCTCTATCTGCATTTCTGTCTCTTGCTGGCCGCCAGCCTGTGTGATGATGTCAGCCTGTCTGTGATGTAAGAGAGACATTGTGATATCATCACATACTGTAGGCAGGATGGCAGGTGTAAAGCTTCTAAAAGAGAGAGGGAGGGAGAGAGGTAGAGGAGAGAGAGGGAGAAAGAGGGAGAGAGAGAGCAAGCAGCTCCTCCCTCCCATGCAAATGACTGGAGGCAGAGGAGTAGAGGGACAGAAGCCTGTGCTGCTTGTAATGGGACAGGATTTGGGGTGCTGTTTCATGCTCTATCTCCCTCCCTCCCACTGTCTCAGGTGCAGAAAGTTTTCAAGGGAGAGAGGAAAGGAAGAGGAAAATGGAAGCTGAGGAGAGCTGGTCCTGTCCCTCTTGTTGGTAAAGAGGGGGCATCCAGAAAGAGGTAAGGAGATAGTTTTATTTTAATTCAAGAAGGAGTGCCTGGTGGCGAAGCTGGTGTGCTCTGTCACACTACAGACCCCTCCCTGTGTGTGTGTGTGTGCGTGCGTGCGTGCGTGCGTGCGTCTGCAGGGGGTATCTGTCCCATCCATAGATATCAGGGGTACTGCAGCTGCTGCTGCTGTTCAAACTTTTGCTTTAGGCCCATTCCTTTGATGTTAATAAGCGTTTCTAGTACAATCTTTTTCGCTCTGTTCACCCACATCTTTACATTACCTCGTGTGTGTGTGTGTGTGTGTGTGTGTATGTGTATGTGTGTGTACGTGTGTATAGCATGTGTTTGAAACACTATACTGTATCTGCATAGAAAAAAAGCCTTCTTTTAGTAATGTACAGTTCAAATACTGTATGAACATGACCCCATCTCATCTCATCCCCCTGACTCTGGATACAAAACATTCATGTATTCGTTTGCAACTTTTCATACAATTTGCTTGCACCATTTCAGAGAAATTAAATATTTAAAATGGAAATAAATTGGTAACTGCAGTAACAAACAACACTGTACATGCTAATAGTACATCCATGTAAGCAGTACATACATGCTCAGGAGTTGTTTTTTTGGATCGGTATATACTTGTCATTATCCACTTCAACCATTTTAATTCCCCCCTTTTAAATTATTGTACTGGTTGATGTGTATGTATATATATATATATATATATATATATATATATATAGATATATATCTATATATCTATATATATATATATATATATATTTCAACCATTATCACCTACAGTACAGTAGCATACAGTGCTCCCACTGCAGCAAGGGATTCTGGGAAATGACATGCAATGTTTACTCGCTCATCCCACAACGTGGCGGTATCAAATATAGCGTTTTCCCAGTTATTATATCCCTGCAGGATGTAGGATAATCCCAGCCAAACCCACATACTTACTACATTCCCGTTATGTCACATGTATTATTTCCTGTGAAGGAAGCGCTATGTATATTCCCATTATGGTCACAAATTGGACGATACTGTATTTCCATTATGTCTCCTATTATTTTCCCATGATATCTCATAGAATACTGTCATCCAAAACCACATCATTATTGAATGATTGAAAATGATGCCTCCGTTTTATGTCAAGATTGTCTTGACACTTAGACCCCCAAGATTTCAATAGCGCCTCACTTAAAAGATGACATTATTTTTGATTCAAATGAACTTTTATGGTGCAGAAGCCGCATGGTGCCTGTGCCTACAGTGTATGTATTTGTCAGTGTGTCTCTATCTGCATTTCTGTCTCTTGCTGGCCGCCAGCCTGTGTGATGATGTCAGCCTGTCTGTGATGTAAGAGAGACATTGTGATATCATCACATACTGTAGGCAGGATGGCAGGTGTAAAGCTTCTAAAAGAGAGAGGGAGGGAGAGAGGTAGAGGAGAGAGAGGGAGAAAGAGGGAGAGAGAGAGCAAGCAGCTCCTCCCTCCCATGCAAATGACTGGAGGCAGAGGAGTAGAGGGACAGAAGCCTGTGCTGCTTGTAATGGGACAGGATTTGGGGTGCTGTTTCATGCTCTATCTCCCTCCCTCCCACTGTCTCAGGTGCAGAAAGTTTTCAAGGGAGAGAGGAAAGGAAGAGGAAAATGGAAGCTGAGGAGAGCTGGTCCTGTCCCTCTTGTTGGTAAAGAGGGGGCATCCAGAAAGAGGTAAGGAGATAGTTTTATTTTAATTCAAGAAGGAGTGCCTGGTGGCGAAGCTGGTGTGCTCTGTCACACTACAGACCCCTCCCTGTGTGTGTGTGTGCGTGCGTGCGTGCGTGCGTGCGTCTGCAGGGGGTATCTGTCCCATCCATAGATATCAGGGGTACTGCAGCTGCTGCTGCTGTTCAAACTTTTGCTTTAGGCCCATTCCTTTGATGTTAATAAGCGTTTCTAGTACAATCTTTTTCGCTCTGTTCACCCACATCTTTACATTACCTCGTGTGTGTGTGTGTGTGTGTGTGTGTGTATGTGTATGTGTGTGTACGTGTGTATAGCATGTGTTTGAAACACTATACTGTATCTGCATAGAAAAAAAGCCTTCTTTTAGTAATGTACAGTTCAAATACTGTATGAACATGACCCCATCTCATCTCATCCCCCTGACTCTGGATACAAAACATTCATGTATTCGTTTGCAACTTTTCATACAATTTGCTTGCACCATTTCAGAGAAATTAAATATTTAAAATGGAAATAAATTGGTAACTGCAGTAACAAACAACACTGTACATGCTAATAGTACATCCATGTAAGCAGTACATACATGCTCAGGAGTTGTTTTTTTGGATCGGTATATACTTGTCATTATCCACTTCAACCATTTTAATTCCCCCCTTTTAAATTATTGTACTGGTTGATGTGTATGTATATATATATATATATATATATATATATATATATATATATATATATATAGATATATATCTATATATCTATATATATATATATATATATAAATTTCAACCATTATCACCTACAGTACAGTAGCATACAGTGCTCCCACTGCAGCAAGGGATTCTGGGAAATGACATGCAATGTTTACTCGCTCATCCCACAACGTGGCGGTATCAAATATAGCGTTTTCCCAGTTATTATATCCCTGCAGGATGTAGGATAATCCCAGCCAAACCCACATACTTACTACATTCCCGTTATGTCACATGTATTATTTCCTGTGAAGGAAGCGCTATGTATATTCCCATTATGGTCACAAATTGGACGATACTGTATTTCCATTATGTCTCCTATTATTTTCCCATGATATCTCATAGAATACTGTCATCCAAAACCACATCATTATTGAATGATTGAAAATGATGCCTCCGTTTTATGTCAAGATTGTCTTGACACTTAGACCCCCAAGATTTCAATAGCGCCTCACTTAAAAGATGACATTATTTTTGATTCAAATGAACTTTTATGGTGCAGAAGCCGCATGGTGCCTGTACCTACAGTGTATGTATTTGTCAGTGTGTCTCTATCTGCATTTCTGTCTCTTGCTGGCCGCCAGCCTGTGTGATGATGTCAGCCTGTCTGTGATGTAAGAGAGACATTGTGATATCATCACATACTGTAGGCAGGATGGCAGGTGTAAAGCTTCTAAAAGAGAGAGGGAGGGAGAGAGGTAGAGGAGAGAGAGGGAGAAAGAGGGAGAGAGAGAGCAAGCAGCTCCTCCCTCCCATGCAAATGACTGGAGGCAGAGGAGTAGAGGGACAGAAGCCTGTGCTGCTTGTAATGGGACAGGATTTGGGGTGCTGTTTCATGCTCTATCTCCCTCCCTCCCACTGTCTCAGGTGCAGAAAGTTTTCAAGGGAGAGAGGAAAGGAAGAGGAAAATGGAAGCTGAGGAGAGCTGGTCCTGTCCCTCTTGTTGGTAAAGAGGGGGCATCCAGAAAGAGGTAAGGAGATAGTTTTATTTTAATTCAAGAAGGAGTGCCTGGTGGCGAAGCTGGTGTGCTCTGTCACACTACAGACCCCTCCCTGTGTGTGTGTGTGTGCGTGCGTGCGTCTGCAGGGGGTATCTGTCCCATCCATAGATATCAGGGGTACTGCAGCTGCTGCTGCTGTTCAAACTTTTGCTTTAGGCCCATTCCTTTGATGTTAATAAGCGTTTCTAGTACAATCTTTTTCGCTCTGTTCACCCACATCTTTACATTACCTCGTGTGTGTGTGTGTGTGTGTGTGTGTGTGTATGTGTATGTGTGTGTACGTGTGTATAGCATGTGTTTGAAACACTATACTGTATCTGCATAGAAAAAAAGCCTTCTTTTAGTAATGTACAGTTCAAATACTGTATGAACATGACCCCATCTCATCTCATCCCCCTGACTCTGGATACAAAACATTCATGTATTCGTTTGCAACTTTTCATACAATTTGCTTGCACCATTTCAGAGAAATTAAATATTTAAAATGGAAATAAATTGGTAACTGCAGTAACAAACAACACTGTACATGCTAATAGTACATCCATGTAAGCAGTACATACATGCTCAGGAGTTGTTTTTTTGGATCGGTATATACTTGTCATTATCCACTTCAACCATTTTAATTCCCCCCTTTTAAATTATTGTACTGGTTGATGTGTATGTATATATATATATATATATATATATATATATATATATATATATATATATATATATAGATAGATATATATCTATATATCTATATATATATATATATATATATATATATATATATATATATATATTTCAACCATTATCACCTACAGTACAGTAGCATACAGTGCTCCCACTGCAGCAAGGGATTCTGGGAAATGACATGCAATGTTTACTCGCTCATCCCACAACGTGGCGGTATCAAATATAGCGTTTTCCCAGTTATTATATCCCTGCAGGATGTAGGATAATCCCAGCCAAACCCACATACTTACTACATTCCCGTTATGTCACATGTATTATTTCCTGTGAAGGAAGCGCTATGTATATTCCCATTATGGTCACAAATTGGACGATACTGTATTTCCATTATGTCTCCTATTATTTTCCCATGATATCTCATAGAATACTATCATCCAAAACCACATCATTATTGAATGATTGAAAATGATGCCTCCGTTTTATGTCAAGATTGTCTTGACACTTAGACCCCCAAGATTTCAATAGCGCCTCACTTAAAAGATGACATTATTTTTGATTCAAATGAACTTTTATGGTGCAGAAGCCGCATGGTGCCTGTGCCTACAGTGTATGTATTTGTCAGTGTGTCTCTATCTGCATTTCTGTCTCTTGCTGGCCGCCAGCCTGTGTGATGATGTCAGCCTGTCTGTGATGTAAGAGAGACATTGTGATATCATCACATACTGTAGGCAGGATGGCAGGTGTAAAGCTTCTAAAAGAGAGAGGGAGGGAGAGAGGTAGAGGAGAGAGAGGGAGAAAGAGGGAGAGAGAGAGCAAGCAGCTCCTCCCTCCCATGCAAATGACTGGAGGCAGAGGAGTAGAGGGACAGAAGCCTGTGCTGCTTGTAATGGGACAGGATTTGGGGTGCTGTTTCATGCTCTATCTCCCTCCCTCCCACTGTCTCAGGTGCAGAAAGTTTTCAAGGGAGAGAGGAAAGGAAGAGGAAAATGGAAGCTGAGGAGAGCTGGTCCTGTCCCTCTTGTTGGTAAAGAGGGGGCATCCAGAAAGAGGTAAGGAGATAGTTTTATTTTAATTCAAGAAGGAGTGCCTGGTGGCGAAGCTGGTGTGCTCTGTCACACTACAGACCCCTCCCTGTGTGTGTGTGTGCGTGCGTGCGTGCGTGCGTGCGTCTGCAGGGGGTATCTGTCCCATCCATAGATATCAGGGGTACTGCAGCTGCTGCTGCTGTTCAAACTTTTGCTTTAGGCCCATTCCTTTGATGTTAATAAGCGTTTCTAGTACAATCTTTTTCGCTCTGTTCACCCACATCTTTACATTACCTCGTGTGTGTGTGTGTGTGTGTGTGTGTGTGTGTGTGTGTATGTGTATGTGTGTGTACGTGTGTATAGCATGTGTTTGAAACACTATACTGTATCTGCATAGAAAAAAAGCCTTCTTTTAGTAATGTACAGTTCAAATACTGTATGAACATGACCCCATCTCATCTCATCCCCCTGACTCTGGATACAAAACATTCATGTATTCGTTTGCAACTTTTCATACAATTTGCTTGCACCATTTCAGAGAAATTAAATATTTAAAATGGAAATAAATTGGTAACTGCAGTAACAAACAACACTGTACATGCTAATAGTACATCCATGTAAGCAGTACATACATGCTCAGGAGTTGTTTTTTTGGATCGGTATATACTTGTCATTATCCACTTCAACCATTTTAATTCCCCCCTTTTAAATTATTGTACTGGTTGATGTGTATGTATATATATATATATATATATATATATATATATATATAGATATATATCTATATATCTATATATATATATATATATATATATATTTCAACCATTATCACCTACAGTACAGTAGCATACAGTGCTCCCACTGCAGCAAGGGATTCTGGGAAATGACATGCAATGTTTACTCGCTCATCCCACAACGTGGCGGTATCAAATATAGCGTTTTCCCAGTTATTATATCCCTGCAGGATGTAGGATAATCCCAGCCAAACCCACATACTTACTACATTCCCGTTATGTCACATGTATTATTTCCTGTGAAGGAAGCGCTATGTATATTCCCATTATGGTCACAAATTGGACGATACTGTATTTCCATTATGTCTCCTATTATTTTCCCATGATATCTCATAGAATACTGTCATCCAAAACCACATCATTATTGAATGATTGAAAATGATGCCTCCGTTTTATGTCAAGATTGTCTTGACACTTAGACCCCCAAGATTTCAATAGCGCCTCACTTAAAAGATGACATTATTTTTGATTCAAATGAACTTTTATGGTGCAGAAGCCGCATGGTGCCTGTGCCTACAGTGTATGTATTTGTCAGTGTGTCTCTATCTGCATTTCTGTCTCTTGCTGGCCGCCAGCCTGTGTGATGATGTCAGCCTGTCTGTGATGTAAGAGAGACATTGTGATATCATCACATACTGTAGGCAGGATGGCAGGTGTAAAGCTTCTAAAAGAGAGAGGGAGGGAGAGAGGTAGAGGAGAGAGAGGGAGAAAGAGGGAGAGAGAGAGCAAGCAGCTCCTCCCTCCCATGCAAATGACTGGAGGCAGAGGAGTAGAGGGACAGAAGCCTGTGCTGCTTGTAATGGGACAGGATTTGGGGTGCTGTTTCATGCTCTATCTCCCTCCCTCCCACTGTCTCAGGTGCAGAAAGTTTTCAAGGGAGAGAGGAAAGGAAGAGGAAAATGGAAGCTGAGGAGAGCTGGTCCTGTCCCTCTTGTTGGTAAAGAGGGGGCATCCAGAAAGAGGTAAGGAGATAGTTTTATTTTAATTCAAGAAGGAGTGCCTGGTGGCGAAGCTGGTGTGCTCTGTCACACTACAGACCCCTCCCTGTGTGTGTGTGTGTGCGTGCGTGCGTGCGTGCGTGCGTCTGCAGGGGGTATCTGTCCCATCCATAGATATCAGGGGTACTGCAGCTGCTGCTGCTGTTCAAACTTTTGCTTTAGGCCCATTCCTTTGATGTTAATAAGCGTTTCTAGTACAATCTTTTTCGCTCTGTTCACCCACATCTTTACATTACCTCGTGTGTGTGTGTGTGTGTGTGTGTGTATGTGTATGTGTGTGTACGTGTGTATAGCATGTGTTTGAAACACTATACTGTATCTGCATAGAAAAAAAGCCTTCTTTTAGTAATGTACAGTTCAAATACTGTATGAACATGACCCCATCTCATCTCATCCCCCTGACTCTGGATACAAAACATTCATGTATTCGTTTGCAACTTTTCATACAATTTGCTTGCACCATTTCAGAGAAATTAAATATTTAAAATGGAAATAAATTGGTAACTGCAGTAACAAACAACACTGTACATGCTAATAGTACATCCATGTAAGCAGTACATACATGCTCAGGAGTTGTTTTTTTGGATCGGTATATACTTGTCATTATCCACTTCAACCATTTTAATTCCCCCCTTTTAAATTATTGTACTGGTTGATGTGTATGTATATATATATATATATATATATATAGATATATATAGATATATATCTATATATATATATATATATATATATATATATATTTCAACCATTATCACCTACAGTACAGTAGCATACAGTGCTCCCACTGCAGCAAGGGATTCTGGGAAATGACATGCAATGTTTACTCGCTCATCCCACAACGTGGCGGTATCAAATATAGCGTTTTCCCAGTTATTATATCCCTGCAGGATGTAGGATAATCCCAGCCAAACCCACATACTTACTACATTCCCGTTATGTCACATGTATTATTTCCTGTGAAGGAAGCGCTATGTATATTCCCATTATGGTCACAAATTGGACGATACTGTATTTCCATTATGTCTCCTATTATTTTCCCATGATATCTCATAGAATACTGTCATCCAAAACCACATCATTATTGAATGATTGAAAATGATGCCTCCGTTTTATGTCAAGATTGTCTTGACACTTAGACCCCCAAGATTTCAATAGCGCCTCACTTAAAAGATGACATTATTTTTGATTCAAATGAACTTTTATGGTGCAGAAGCCGCATGGTGCCTGTGCCTACAGTGTATGTATTTGTCAGTGTGTCTCTATCTGCATTTCTGTCTCTTGCTGGCCGCCAGCCTGTGTGATGATGTCAGCCTGTCTGTGATGTAAGAGAGACATTGTGATATCATCACATACTGTAGGCAGGATGGCAGGTGTAAAGCTTCTAAAAGAGAGAGGGAGGGAGAGAGGTAGAGGAGAGAGAGGGAGAAAGAGGGAGAGAGAGAGCAAGCAGCTCCTCCCTCCCATGCAAATGACTGGAGGCAGAGGAGTAGAGGGACAGAAGCCTGTGCTGCTTGTAATGGGACAGGATTTGGGGTGCTGTTTCATGCTCTATCTCCCTCCCTCCCACTGTCTCAGGTGCAGAAAGTTTTCAAGGGAGAGAGGAAAGGAAGAGGAAAATGGAAGCTGAGGAGAGCTGGTCCTGTCCCTCTTGTTGGTAAAGAGGGGGCATCCAGAAAGAGGTAAGGAGATAGTTTTATTTTAATTCAAGAAGGAGTGCCTGGTGGCGAAGCTGGTGTGCTCTGTCACACTACAGACCCCTCCCTGTGTGTGTGTGTGTGCGTGCGTGCGTGCGTGCGTGCGTCTGCAGGGGGTATCTGTCCCATCCATAGATATCAGGGGTACTGCAGCTGCTGCTGCTGTTCAAACTTTTGCTTTAGGCCCATTCCTTTGATGTTAATAAGCGTTTCTAGTACAATCTTTTTCGCTCTGTTCACCCACATCTTTACATTACCTCGTGTGTGTGTGTGTGTGTGTGTGTGTGTGTATGTGTGTGTACGTGTGTATAGCATGTGTTTGAAACACTATACTGTATCTGCATAGAAAAAAAGCCTTCTTTTAGTAATGTACAGTTCAAATACTGTATGAACATGACCCCATCTCATCTCATCCCCCTGACTCTGGATACAAAACATTCATGTATTCGTTTGCAACTTTTCATACAATTTGCTTGCACCATTTCAGAGAAATTAAATATTTAAAATGGAAATAAATTGGTAACTGCAGTAACAAACAACACTGTACATGCTAATAGTACATCCATGTAAGCAGTACATACATGCTCAGGAGTTGTTTTTTTGGATCGGTATATACTTGTCATTATCCACTTCAACCATTTTAATTCCCCCCTTTTAAATTATTGTACTGGTTGATGTGTATGTATATATATATATATATATATATATAGATATATATAGATATATATCTATATATATATATATATATATATATATATATTTCAACCATTATCACCTACAGTACAGTAGCATACAGTGCTCCCACTGCAGCAAGGGATTCTGGGAAATGACATGCAATGTTTACTCGCTCATCCCACAACGTGGCGGTATCAAATATAGCGTTTTCCCAGTTATTATATCCCTGCAGGATGTAGGATAATCCCAGCCAAACCCACATACTTACTACATTCCCGTTATGTCACATGTATTATTTCCTGTGAAGGAAGCGCTATGTATATTCCCATTATGGTCACAAATTGGACGATACTGTATTTCCATTATGTCTCCTATTATTTTCCCATGATATCTCATAGAATACTGTCATCCAAAACCACATCATTATTGAATGATTGAAAATGATGCCTCCGTTTTATGTCAAGATTGTCTTGACACTTAGACCCCCAAGATTTCAATAGCGCCTCACTTAAAAGATGACATTATTTTTGATTCAAATGAACTTTTATGGTGCAGAAGCCGCATGGTGCCTGTGCCTACAGTGTATGTATTTGTCAGTGTGTCTCTATCTGCATTTCTGTCTCTTGCTGGCCGCCAGCCTGTGTGATGATGTCAGCCTGTCTGTGATGTAAGAGAGACATTGTGATATCATCACATACTGTAGGCAGGATGGCAGGTGTAAAGCTTCTAAAAGAGAGAGGGAGGGAGAGAGGTAGAGGAGAGAGAGGGAGAAAGAGGGAGAGAGAGAGCAAGCAGCTCCTCCCTCCCATGCAAATGACTGGAGGCAGAGGAGTAGAGGGACAGAAGCCTGTGCTGCTTGTAATGGGACAGGATTTGGGGTGCTGTTTCATGCTCTATCTCCCTCCCTCCCACTGTCTCAGGTGCAGAAAGTTTTCAAGGGAGAGAGGAAAGGAAGAGGAAAATGGAAGCTGAGGAGAGCTGGTCCTGTCCCTCTTGTTGGTAAAGAGGGGGCATCCAGAAAGAGGTAAGGAGATAGTTTTATTTTAATTCAAGAAGGAGTGCCTGGTGGCGAAGCTGGTGTGCTCTGTCACACTACAGACCCCTCCCTGTGTGTGTGTGTGTGCGTGCGTGCGTGCGTGCGTCTGCAGGGGGTATCTGTCCCATCCATAGATATCAGGGGTACTGCAGCTGCTGCTGCTGTTCAAACTTTTGCTTTAGGCCCATTCCTTTGATGTTAATAAGCGTTTCTAGTACAATCTTTTTCGCTCTGTTCACCCACATCTTTACATTACCTCGTGTGTGTGTGTGTGTGTGTGTGTGTGTGTGTATGTGTATGTGTGTGTACGTGTGTATAGCATGTGTTTGAAACACTATACTGTATCTGCATAGAAAAAAAGCCTTCTTTTAGTAATGTACAGTTCAAATACTGTATGAACATGACCCCATCTCATCTCATCCCCCTGACCCTGGATACAAAACATTCATGTATTCGTTTGCAACTTTTCATACAATTTGCTTGCACCATTTCAGAGAAATTAAATATTTAAAATGGAAATAAATTGGTAACTGCAGTAACAAACAACACTGTACATGCTAATAGTACATCCATGTAAGCAGTACATACATGCTCAGGAGTTGTTTTTTTGGATCGGTATATACTTGTCATTATCCACTTCAACCATTTTAATTCCCCCCTTTTAAATTATTGTACTGGTTGATGTGTATGTATATATATATATATATATATATATATATATATATATATATAGATATATATCTATATATCTATATATATATATATATATATATATATATATATATATATATATATATTTCAACCATTATCACCTACAGTACAGTAGCATACAGTGCTCCCACTGCAGCAAGGGATTCTGGGAAATGACATGCAATGTTTACTCGCTCATCCCACAACGTGGCGGTATCAAATATAGCGTTTTCCCAGTTATTATATCCCTGCAGGATGTAGGATAATCCCAGCCAAACCCACATACTTACTACATTCCCGTTATGTCACATGTATTATTTCCTGTGAAGGAAGCGCTATGTATATTCCCATTATGGTCACAAATTGGACGATACTGTATTTCCATTATGTCTCCTATTATTTTCCCATGATATCTCATAGAATACTGTCATCCAAAACCACATCATTATTGAATGATTGAAAATGATGCCTCCGTTTTATGTCAAGATTGTCTTGACACTTAGACCCCCAAGATTTCAATAGCGCCTCACTTAAAAGATGACATTATTTTTGATTCAAATGAACTTTTATGGTGCAGAAGCCGCATGGTGCCTGTGCCTACAGTGTATGTATTTGTCAGTGTGTCTCTATCTGCATTTCTGTCTCTTGCTGGCCGCCAGCCTGTGTGATGATGTCAGCCTGTCTGTGATGTAAGAGAGACATTGTGATATCATCACATACTGTAGGCAGGATGGCAGGTGTAAAGCTTCTAAAAGAGAGAGGGAGGGAGAGAGGTAGAGGAGAGAGAGGGAGAAAGAGGGAGAGAGAGAGCAAGCAGCTCCTCCCTCCCATGCAAATGACTGGAGGCAGAGGAGTAGAGGGACAGAAGCCTGTGCTGCTTGTAATGGGACAGGATTTGGGGTGCTGTTTCATGCTCTATCTCCCTCCCTCCCACTGTCTCAGGTGCAGAAAGTTTTCAAGGGAGAGAGGAAAGGAAGAGGAAAATGGAAGCTGAGGAGAGCTGGTCCTGTCCCTCTTGTTGGTAAAGAGGGGGCATCCAGAAAGAGGTAAGGAGATAGTTTTATTTTAATTCAAGAAGGAGTGCCTGGTGGCGAAGCTGGTGTGCTCTGTCACACTACAGACCCCTCCCTGTGTGTGTGTGTGCGTGCGTGCGTGCGTGCGTCTGCAGGGGGTATCTGTCCCATCCATAGATATCAGGGGTACTGCAGCTGCTGCTGCTGTTCAAACTTTTGCTTTAGGCCCATTCCTTTGATGTTAATAAGCGTTTCTAGTACAATCTTTTTCGCTCTGTTCACCCACATCTTTACATTACCTCGTGTGTGTGTGTGTGTGTGTGTGTGTATGTGTATGTGTGTGTACGTGTGTATAGCATGTGTTTGAAACACTATACTGTATCTGCATAGAAAAAAAGCCTTCTTTTAGTAATGTACAGTTCAAATACTGTATGAACATGACCCCATCTCATCTCATCCCCCTGACTCTGGATACAAAACATTCATGTATTCGTTTGCAACTTTTCATACAATTTGCTTGCACCATTTCAGAGAAATTAAATATTTAAAATGGAAATAAATTGGTAACTGCAGTAACAAACAACACTGTACATGCTAATAGTACATCCATGTAAGCAGTACATACATGCTCAGGAGTTGTTTTTTTGGATCGGTATATACTTGTCATTATCCACTTCAACCATTTTAATTCCCCCCTTTTAAATTATTGTACTGGTTGATGTGTATGTATATATATATATATATATATATATATATATATATATATAGATATATATCTATATATCTATATATATATATATATATATATATATTTCAACCATTATCACCTACAGTACAGTAGCATACAGTGCTCCCACTGCAGCAAGGGATTCTGGGAAATGACATGCAATGTTTACTCGCTCATCCCACAACGTGGCGGTATCAAATATAGCGTTTTCCCAGTTATTATATCCCTGCAGGATGTAGGATAATCCCAGCCAAACCCACATACTTACTACATTCCCGTTATGTCACATGTATTATTTCCTGTGAAGGAAGCGCTATGTATATTCCCATTATGGTCACAAATTGGACGATACTGTATTTCCATTATGTCTCCTATTATTTTCCCATGATATCTCATAGAATACTGTCATCCAAAACCACATCATTATTGAATGATTGAAAATGATGCCTCCGTTTTATGTCAAGATTGTCTTGACACTTAGACCCCCAAGATTTCAATAGCGCCTCACTTAAAAGATGACATTATTTTTGATTCAAATGAACTTTTATGGTGCAGAAGCCGCATGGTGCCTGTGCCTACAGTGTATGTATTTGTCAGTGTGTCTCTATCTGCATTTCTGTCTCTTGCTGGCCGCCAGCCTGTGTGATGATGTCAGCCTGTCTGTGATGTAAGAGAGACATTGTGATATCATCACATACTGTAGGCAGGATGGCAGGTGTAAAGCTTCTAAAAGAGAGAGGGAGGGAGAGAGGTAGAGGAGAGAGAGGGAGAAAGAGGGAGAGAGAGAGCAAGCAGCTCCTCCCTCCCATGCAAATGACTGGAGGCAGAGGAGTAGAGGGACAGAAGCCTGTGCTGCTTGTAATGGGACAGGATTTGGGGTGCTGTTTCATGCTCTATCTCCCTCCCTCCCACTGTCTCAGGTGCAGAAAGTTTTCAAGGGAGAGAGGAAAGGAAGAGGAAAATGGAAGCTGAGGAGAGCTGGTCCTGTCCCTCTTGTTGGTAAAGAGGGGGCATCCAGAAAGAGGTAAGGAGATAGTTTTATTTTAATTCAAGAAGGAGTGCCTGGTGGCGAAGCTGGTGTGCTCTGTCACACTACAGACCCCTCCCTGTGTGTGTGTGTGTGCGTGCGTGCGTGCGTGCGTCTGCAGGGGGTATCTGTCCCATCCATAGATATCAGGGGTACTGCAGCTGCTGCTGCTGTTCAAACTTTTGCTTTAGGCCCATTCCTTTGATGTTAATAAGCGTTTCTAGTACAATCTTTTTCGCTCTGTTCACCCACATCTTTACATTACCTCGTGTGTGTGTGTGTGTGTGTGTGTGTATGTGTATGTGTGTGTACGTGTGTATAGCATGTGTTTGAAACACTATACTGTATCTGCATAGAAAAAAAGCCTTCTTTTAGTAATGTACAGTTCAAATACTGTATGAACATGACCCCATCTCATCTCATCCCCCTGACTCTGGATACAAAACATTCATGTATTCGTTTGCAACTTTTCATACAATTTGCTTGCACCATTTCAGAGAAATTAAATATTTAAAATGGAAATAAATTGGTAACTGCAGTAACAAACAACACTGTACATGCTAATAGTACATCCATGTAAGCAGTACATACATGCTCAGGAGTTGTTTTTTTGGATCGGTATATACTTGTCATTATCCACTTCAACCATTTTAATTCCCCCCTTTTAAATTATTGTACTGGTTGATGTGTATGTATATATATATATATATATATATATAGATATATATAGATATATATCTATATATATCTATATATATATATATATATATATTTCAACCATTATCACCTACAGTACAGTAGCATACAGTGCTCCCACTGCAGCAAGGGATTCTGGGAAATGACATGCAATGTTTACTCGCTCATCCCACAACGTGGCGGTATCAAATATAGCGTTTTCCCAGTTATTATATCCCTGCAGGATGTAGGATAATCCCAGCCAAACCCACATACTTACTACATTCCCGTTATGTCACATGTATTATTTCCTGTGAAGGAAGCGCTATGTATATTCCCATTATGGTCACAAATTGGACGATACTGTATTTCCATTATGTCTCCTATTATTTTCCCATGATATCTCATAGAATACTGTCATCCAAAACCACATCATTATTGAATGATTGAAAATGATGCCTCCGTTTTATGTCAAGATTGTCTTGACACTTAGACCCCCAAGATTTCAATAGCGCCTCACTTAAAAGATGACATTATTTTTGATTCAAATGAACTTTTATGGTGCAGAAGCCGCATGGTGCCTGTGCCTACAGTGTATGTATTTGTCAGTGTGTCTCTATCTGCATTTCTGTCTCTTGCTGGCCGCCAGCCTGTGTGATGATGTCAGCCTGTCTGTGATGTAAGAGAGACATTGTGATATCATCACATACTGTAGGCAGGATGGCAGGTGTAAAGCTTCTAAAAGAGAGAGGGAGGGAGAGAGGTAGAGGAGAGAGAGGGAGAAAGAGGGAGAGAGAGAGCAAGCAGCTCCTCCCTCCCATGCAAATGACTGGAGGCAGAGGAGTAGAGGGACAGAAGCCTGTGCTGCTTGTAATGGGACAGGATTTGGGGTGCTGTTTCATGCTCTATCTCCCTCCCTCCCACTGTCTCAGGTGCAGAAAGTTTTCAAGGGAGAGAGGAAAGGAAGAGGAAAATGGAAGCTGAGGAGAGCTGGTCCTGTCCCTCTTGTTGGTAAAGAGGGGGCATCCAGAAAGAGGTAAGGAGATAGTTTTATTTTAATTCAAGAAGGAGTGCCTGGTGGCGAAGCTGGTGTGCTCTGTCACACTACAGACCCCTCCCTGTGTGTGTGTGTGTGCGTGCGTGCGTGCGTGCGTGCGTCTGCAGGGGGTATCTGTCCCATCCATAGATATCAGGGGTACTGCAGCTGCTGCTGCTGTTCAAACTTTTGCTTTAGGCCCATTCCTTTGATGTTAATAAGCGTTTCTAGTACAATCTTTTTCGCTCTGTTCACCCACATCTTTACATTACCTCGTGTGTGTGTGTGTGTGTGTGTGTGTGTGTGTGTATGTGTGTGTACGTGTGTATAGCATGTGTTTGAAACACTATACTGTATCTGCATAGAAAAAAAGCCTTCTTTTAGTAATGTACAGTTCAAATACTGTATGAACATGACCCCATCTCATCTCATCCCCCTGACTCTGGATACAAAACATTCATGTATTCGTTTGCAACTTTTCATACAATTTGCTTGCACCATTTCAGAGAAATTAAATATTTAAAATGGAAATAAATTGGTAACTGCAGTAACAAACAACACTGTACATGCTAATAGTACATCCATGTAAGCAGTACATACATGCTCAGGAGTTGTTTTTTTGGATCGGTATATACTTGTCATTATCCACTTCAACCATTTTAATTCCCCCCTTTTAAATTATTGTACTGGTTGATGTGTATGTATATATATATATATATATATATATAGATATATATAGATATATATCTATATATATATATATATATATATATATATATTTCAACCATTATCACCTACAGTACAGTAGCATACAGTGCTCCCACTGCAGCAAGGGATTCTGG
Organism: Ascaphus truei; assembly: GCF_040206685.1. Classification (NCBI taxonomy): domain Eukaryota; kingdom Metazoa; phylum Chordata; class Amphibia; order Anura; family Ascaphidae; genus Ascaphus; species Ascaphus truei. Next base: position 430,910 of record NW_027454521.1, on the reverse strand, counting down.
GAAATGACATGCAATGTTTACTCGCTCATCCCACAACGTGGCGGTATCAAATATAGCGTTTTCCCAGTTATTATATCCCTGCAGGATGTAGGATAATCCCAGCCAAACCCACATACTTACTACATTCCCGTTATGTCACATGTATTATTTCCTGTGAAGGAAGCGCTATGTATATTCCCATTATGGTCACAAATTGGACGATACTGTATTTCCATTATGTCTCCTATTATTTTCCCATGATATCTCATAGAATACTGTCATCCAAAACCACATCATTATTGAATGATTGAAAATGATGCCTCCGTTTTATGTCAAGATTGTCTTGACACTTAGACCCCCAAGATTTCAATAGCGCCTCACTTAAAAGATGACATTATTTTTGATTCAAATGAACTTTTATGGTGCAGAAGCCGCATGGTGCCTGTGCCTACAGTGTATGTATTTGTCAGTGTGTCTCTATCTGCATTTCTGTCTCTTGCTGGCCGCCAGCCTGTGTGATGATGTCAGCCTGTCTGTGATGTAAGAGAGACATTGTGATATCATCACATACTGTAGGCAGGATGGCAGGTGTAAAGCTTCTAAAAGAGAGAGGGAGGGAGAGAGGTAGAGGAGAGAGAGGGAGAAAGAGGGAGAGAGAGAGCAAGCAGCTCCTCCCTCCCATGCAAATGACTGGAGGCAGAGGAGTAGAGGGACAGAAGCCTGTGCTGCTTGTAATGGGACAGGATTTGGGGTGCTGTTTCATGCTCTATCTCCCTCCCTCCCACTGTCTCAGGTGCAGAAAGTTTTCAAGGGAGAGAGGAAAGGAAGAGGAAAATGGAAGCTGAGGAGAGCTGGTCCTGTCCCTCTTGTTGGTAAAGAGGGGGCATCCAGAAAGAGGTAAGGAGATAGTTTTATTTTAATTCAAGAAGGAGTGCCTGGTGGCGAAGCTGGTGTGCTCTGTCACACTACAGACCCCTCCCTGTGTGTGTGTGTGTGCGTGCGTGCGTGCGTGCGTGCGTCTGCAGGGGGTATCTGTCCCATCCATAGATATCAGGGGTACTGCAGCTGCTGCTGCTGTTCAAACTTTTGCTTTAGGCCCATTCCTTTGATGTTAATAAGCGTTTCTAGTACAATCTTTTTCGCTCTGTTCACCCACATCTTTACATTACCTCGTGTGTGTGTGTGTGTGTGTGTGTGTGTGTGTGTGTATGTGTATGTGTGTGTACGTGTGTATAGCATGTGTTTGAAACACTATACTGTATCTGCATAGAAAAAAAGCCTTCTTTTAGTAATGTACAGTTCAAATACTGTATGAACATGACCCCATCTCATCTCATCCCCCTGACCCTGGATACAAAACATTCATGTATTCGTTTGCAACTTTTCATACAATTTGCTTGCACCATTTCAGAGAAATTAAATATTTAAAATGGAAATAAATTGGTAACTGCAGTAACAAACAACACTGTACATGCTAATAGTACATCCATGTAAGCAGTACATACATGCTCAGGAGTTGTTTTTTTGGATCGGTATATACTTGTCATTATCCACTTCAACCATTTTAATTCCCCCCTTTTAAATTATTGTACTGGTTGATGTGTATGTATATATATATATATATATATATATATATATATATATATATATAGATATATATCTATATATCTATATATATATATATATATATATATATATATATATATATATATATATTTCAACCATTATCACCTACAGTACAGTAGCATACAGTGCTCCCACTGCAGCAAGGGATTCTGGGAAATGACATGCAATGTTTACTCGCTCATCCCACAACGTGGCGGTATCAAATATAGCGTTTTCCCAGTTATTATATCCCTGCAGGATGTAGGATAATCCCAGCCAAACCCACATACTTACTACATTCCCGTTATGTCACATGTATTATTTCCTGTGAAGGAAGCGCTATGTATATTCCCATTATGGTCACAAATTGGACGATACTGTATTTCCATTATGTCTCCTATTATTTTCCCATGATATCTCATAGAATACTGTCATCCAAAACCACATCATTATTGAATGATTGAAAATGATGCCTCCGTTTTATGTCAAGATTGTCTTGACACTTAGACCCCCAAGATTTCAATAGCGCCTCACTTAAAAGATGACATTATTTTTGATTCAAATGAACTTTTATGGTGCAGAAGCCGCATGGTGCCTGTGCCTACAGTGTATGTATTTGTCAGTGTGTCTCTATCTGCATTTCTGTCTCTTGCTGGCCGCCAGCCTGTGTGATGATGTCAGCCTGTCTGTGATGTAAGAGAGACATTGTGATATCATCACATACTGTAGGCAGGATGGCAGGTGTAAAGCTTCTAAAAGAGAGAGGGAGGGAGAGAGGTAGAGGAGAGAGAGGGAGAAAGAGGGAGAGAGAGAGCAAGCAGCTCCTCCCTCCCATGCAAATGACTGGAGGCAGAGGAGTAGAGGGACAGAAGCCTGTGCTGCTTGTAATGGGACAGGATTTGGGGTGCTGTTTCATGCTCTATCTCCCTCCCTCCCACTGTCTCAGGTGCAGAAAGTTTTCAAGGGAGAGAGGAAAGGAAGAGGAAAATGGAAGCTGAGGAGAGCTGGTCCTGTCCCTCTTGTTGGTAAAGAGGGGGCATCCAGAAAGAGGTAAGGAGATAGTTTTATTTTAATTCAAGAAGGAGTGCCTGGTGGCGAAGCTGGTGTGCTCTGTCACACTACAGACCCCTCCCTGTGTGTGTGTGTGCGTGCGTGCGTGCGTGCGTCTGCAGGGGGTATCTGTCCCATCCATAGATATCAGGGGTACTGCAGCTGCTGCTGCTGTTCAAACTTTTGCTTTAGGCCCATTCCTTTGATGTTAATAAGCGTTTCTAGTACAATCTTTTTCGCTCTGTTCACCCACATCTTTACATTACCTCGTGTGTGTGTGTGTGTGTGTGTGTGTATGTGTATGTGTGTGTACGTGTGTATAGCATGTGTTTGAAACACTATACTGTATCTGCATAGAAAAAAAGCCTTCTTTTAGTAATGTACAGTTCAAATACTGTATGAACATGACCCCATCTCATCTCATCCCCCTGACTCTGGATACAAAACATTCATGTATTCGTTTGCAACTTTTCATACAATTTGCTTGCACCATTTCAGAGAAATTAAATATTTAAAATGGAAATAAATTGGTAACTGCAGTAACAAACAACACTGTACATGCTAATAGTACATCCATGTAAGCAGTACATACATGCTCAGGAGTTGTTTTTTTGGATCGGTATATACTTGTCATTATCCACTTCAACCATTTTAATTCCCCCCTTTTAAATTATTGTACTGGTTGATGTGTATGTATATATATATATATATATATATATATATATATATATATATATATAGATATATATCTATATATATATATATATATATATATATATATATATATATATATATATATATATTTCAACCATTATCACCTACAGTACAGTAGCATACAGTGCTCCCACTGCAGCAAGGGATTCTGGGAAATGACATGCAATGTTTACTCGCTCATCCCACAACGTGGCGGTATCAAATATAGCGTTTTCCCAGTTATTATATCCCTGCAGGATGTAGGATAATCCCAGCCAAACCCACATACTTACTACATTCCCGTTATGTCACATGTATTATTTCCTGTGAAGGAAGCGCTATGTATATTCCCATTATGGTCACAAATTGGACGATACTGTATTTCCATTATGTCTCCTATTATTTTCCCATGATATCTCATAGAATACTGTCATCCAAAACCACATCATTATTGAATGATTGAAAATGATGCCTCCGTTTTATGTCAAGATTGTCTTGACACTTAGACCCCCAAGATTTCAATAGCGCCTCACTTAAAAGATGACATTATTTTTGATTCAAATGAACTTTTATGGTGCAGAAGCCGCATGGTGCCTGTGCCTACAGTGTATGTATTTGTCAGTGTGTCTCTATCTGCATTTCTGTCTCTTGCTGGCCGCCAGCCTGTGTGATGATGTCAGCCTGTCTGTGATGTAAGAGAGACATTGTGATATCATCACATACTGTAGGCAGGATGGCAGGTGTAAAGCTTCTAAAAGAGAGAGGGAGGGAGAGAGGTAGAGGAGAGAGAGGGAGAAAGAGGGAGAGAGAGAGCAAGCAGCTCCTCCCTCCCATGCAAATGACTGGAGGCAGAGGAGTAGAGGGACAGAAGCCTGTGCTGCTTGTAATGGGACAGGATTTGGGGTGCTGTTTCATGCTCTATCTCCCTCCCTCCCACTGTCTCAGGTGCAGAAAGTTTTCAAGGGAGAGAGGAAAGGAAGAGGAAAATGGAAGCTGAGGAGAGCTGGTCCTGTCCCTCTTGTTGGTAAAGAGGGGGCATCCAGAAAGAGGTAAGGAGATAGTTTTATTTTAATTCAAGAAGGAGTGCCTGGTGGCGAAGCTGGTGTGCTCTGTCACACTACAGACCCCTCCCTGTGTGTGTGTGTGTGCGTGCGTGCGTGCGTCTGCAGGGGGTATCTGTCCCATCCATAGATATCAGGGGTACTGCAGCTGCTGCTGCTGTTCAAACTTTTGTTTTTTTCCCATTCCTTTGATGTTAATAAGCGTTTCTAGTACAATCTTTTTCGCTCTGTTCACCCACATCTTTACATTACCTCGTGTGTGTGTGTGTGTGTGTGTGTGTGTGTATGTGTATGTGTGTGTACGTGTGTATAGCATGTGTTTGAAACACTATACTGTATCTGCATAGAAAAAAAGCCTTCTTTTAGTAATGTACAGTTCAAATACTGTATGAACATGACCCCATCTCATCTCATCCCCCTGACTCTGGATACAAAACATTCATGTATTCGTTTGCAACTTTTCATACAATTTGCTTGCACCATTTCAGAGAAATTAAATATTTAAAATGGAAATAAATTGGTAACTGCAGTAACAAACAACACTGTACATGCTAATAGTACATCCATGTAAGCAGTACATACATGCTCAGGAGTTGTTTTTTTGGATCGGTATATACTTGTCATTATCCACTTCAACCATTTTAATTCCCCCCTTTTAAATTATTGTACTGGTTGATGTGTATGTATATATATATATATATATATATATATATATATATATATATATATATATAGATATATATCTATATATATATATATATATATATATATATATATATATATATATATATATATTTCAACCATTATCACCTACAGTACAGTAGCATACAGTGCTCCCACTGCAGCAAGGGATTCTGGGAAATGACATGCAATGTTTACTCGCTCATCCCACAACGTGGCGGTATCAAATATAGCGTTTTCCCAGTTATTATATCCCTGCAGGATGTAGGATAATCCCAGCCAAACCCACATACTTACTACATTCCCGTTATGTCACATGTATTATTTCCTGTGAAGGAAGCGCTATGTATATTCCCATTATGGTCACAAATTGGACGATACTGTATTTCCATTATGTCTCCTATTATTTTCCCATGATATCTCATAGAATACTGTCATCCAAAACCACATCATTATTGAATGATTGAAAATGATGCCTCCGTTTTATGTCAAGATTGTCTTGACACTTAGACCCCCAAGATTTCAATAGCGCCTCACTTAAAAGATGACATTATTTTTGATTCAAATGAACTTTTATGGTGCAGAAGCCGCATGGTGCCTGTGCCTACAGTGTATGTATTTGTCAGTGTGTCTCTATCTGCATTTCTGTCTCTTGCTGGCCGCCAGCCTGTGTGATGATGTCAGCCTGTCTGTGATGTAAGAGAGACATTGTGATATCATCACATACTGTAGGCAGGATGGCAGGTGTAAAGCTTCTAAAAGAGAGAGGGAGGGAGAGAGGTAGAGGAGAGAGAGGGAGAAAGAGGGAGAGAGAGAGCAAGCAGCTCCTCCCTCCCATGCAAATGACTGGAGGCAGAGGAGTAGAGGGACAGAAGCCTGTGCTGCTTGTAATGGGACAGGATTTGGGGTGCTGTTTCATGCTCTATCTCCCTCCCTCCCACTGTCTCAGGTGCAGAAAGTTTTCAAGGGAGAGAGGAAAGGAAGAGGAAAATGGAAGCTGAGGAGAGCTGGTCCTGTCCCTCTTGTTGGTAAAGAGGGGGCATCCAGAAAGAGGTAAGGAGATAGTTTTATTTTAATTCAAGAAGGAGTGCCTGGTGGCGAAGCTGGTGTGCTCTGTCACACTACAGACCCCTCCCTGTGTGTGTGTGTGTGCGTGCGTGCGTGCGTGCGTCTGCAGGGGGTATCTGTCCCATCCATAGATATCAGGGGTACTGCAGCTGCTGCTGCTGTTCAAACTTTTGCTTTAGGCCCATTCCTTTGATGTTAATAAGCGTTTCTAGTACAATCTTTTTCGCTCTGTTCACCCACATCTTTACATTACCTCGTGTGTGTGTGTGTGTGTGTGTGTGTGTGTGTGTATGTGTATGTGTGTGTACGTGTGTATAGCATGTGTTTGAAACACTATACTGTATCTGCATAGAAAAAAAGCCTTCTTTTAGTAATGTACAGTTCAAATACTGTATGAACATGACCCCATCTCATCTCATCCCCCTGACTCTGGATACAAAACATTCATGTATTCGTTTGCAACTTTTCATACAATTTGCTTGCACCATTTCAGAGAAATTAAATATTTAAAATGGAAATAAATTGGTAACTGCAGTAACAAACAACACTGTACATGCTAATAGTACATCCATGTAAGCAGTACATACATGCTCAGGAGTTGTTTTTTTGGATCGGTATATACTTGTCATTATCCACTTCAACCATTTTAATTCCCCCCTTTTAAATTATTGTACTGGTTGATGTGTATGTATATATATATATATATATATATATATATATATATATATATATATATAGATATATATCTATATATCTATATATATATATATATATATATATATATATATATATATATATATTTCAACCATTATCACCTACAGTACAGTAGCATACAGTGCTCCCACTGCAGCAAGGGATTCTGGGAAATGACATGCAATGTTTACTCGCTCATCCCACAACGTGGCGGTATCAAATATAGCGTTTTCCCAGTTATTATATCCCTGCAGGATGTAGGATAATCCCAGCCAAACCCACATACTTACTACATTCCCGTTATGTCACATGTATTATTTCCTGTGAAGGAAGCGCTATGTATATTCCCATTATGGTCACAAATTGGACGATACTGTATTTCCATTATGTCTCCTATTATTTTCCCATGATATCTCATAGAATACTGTCATCCAAAACCACATCATTATTGAATGATTGAAAATGATGCCTCCGTTTTATGTCAAGATTGTCTTGACACTTAGACCCCCAAGATTTCAATAGCGCCTCACTTAAAAGATGACATTATTTTTGATTCAAATGAACTTTTATGGTGCAGAAGCCGCATGGTGCCTGTGCCTACAGTGTATGTATTTGTCAGTGTGTCTCTATCTGCATTTCTGTCTCTTGCTGGCCGCCAGCCTGTGTGATGATGTCAGCCTGTCTGTGATGTAAGAGAGACATTGTGATATCATCACATACTGTAGGCAGGATGGCAGGTGTAAAGCTTCTAAAAGAGAGAGGGAGGGAGAGAGGTAGAGGAGAGAGAGGGAGAAAGAGGGAGAGAGAGAGCAAGCAGCTCCTCCCTCCCATGCAAATGACTGGAGGCAGAGGAGTAGAGGGACAGAAGCCTGTGCTGCTTGTAATGGGACAGGATTTGGGGTGCTGTTTCATGCTCTATCTCCCTCCCTCCCACTGTCTCAGGTGCAGAAAGTTTTCAAGGGAGAGAGGAAAGGAAGAGGAAAATGGAAGCTGAGGAGAGCTGGTCCTGTCCCTCTTGTTGGTAAAGAGGGGGCATCCAGAAAGAGGTAAGGAGATAGTTTTATTTTAATTCAAGAAGGAGTGCCTGGTGGCGAAGCTGGTGTGCTCTGTCACACTACAGACCCCTCCCTGTGTGTGTGTGTGCGTGCGTGCGTGCGTGCGTCTGCAGGGGGTATCTGTCCCATCCATAGATATCAGGGGTACTGCAGCTGCTGCTGCTGTTCAAACTTTTGCTTTAGGCCCATTCCTTTGATGTTAATAAGCGTTTCTAGTACAATCTTTTTCGCTCTGTTCACCCACATCTTTACATTACCTCGTGTGTGTGTGTGTGTGTGTGTGTGTGTATGTGTATGTGTGTGTACGTGTGTATAGCATGTGTTTGAAACACTATACTGTATCTGCATAGAAAAAAAGCCTTCTTTTAGTAATGTACAGTTCAAATACTGTATGAACATGACCCCATCTCATCTCATCCCCCTGACTCTGGATACAAAACATTCATGTATTCGTTTGCAACTTTTCATACAATTTGCTTGCACCATTTCAGAGAAATTAAATATTTAAAATGGAAATAAATTGGTAACTGCAGTAACAAACAACACTGTACATGCTAATAGTACATCCATGTAAGCAGTACATACATGCTCAGGAGTTGTTTTTTTGGATCGGTATATACTTGTCATTATCCACTTCAACCATTTTAATTCCCCCCTTTTAAATTATTGTACTGGTTGATGTGTATGTATATATATATATATATATATATATATATATATATAGATATATATCTATATATCTATATATATATATATATATATATATATTTCAACCATTATCACCTACAGTACAGTAGCATACAGTGCTCCAAGTGCACTGCAGCAAGGGATTCTGGGAAATGACATGCAATGTTTACTCGCTCATCCCACAACGTGGCGGTATCAAATATAGCGTTTTCCCAGTTATTATATCCCTGCAGGATGTAGGATAATCCCAGCCAAACCCACATACTTACTACATTCCCGTTATGTCACATGTATTATTTCCTGTGAAGGAAGCGCTATGTATATTCCCATTATGGTCACAAATTGGACGATACTGTATTTCCATTATGTCTCCTATTATTTTCCCATGATATCTCATAGAATACTGTCATCCAAAACCACATCATTATTGAATGATTGAAAATGATGCCTCCGTTTTATGTCAAGATTGTCTTGACACTTAGACCCCCAAGATTTCAATAGCGCCTCACTTAAAAGATGACATTATTTTTGATTCAAATGAACTTTTATGGTGCAGAAGCCGCATGGTGCCTGTGCCTACAGTGTATGTATTTGTCAGTGTGTCTCTATCTGCATTTCTGTCTCTTGCTGGCCGCCAGCCTGTGTGATGATGTCAGCCTGTCTGTGATGTAAGAGAGACATTGTGATATCATCACATACTGTAGGCAGGATGGCAGGTGTAAAGCTTCTAAAAGAGAGAGGGAGGGAGAGAGGTAGAGGAGAGAGAGGGAGAAAGAGGGAGAGAGAGAGCAAGCAGCTCCTCCCTCCCATGCAAATGACTGGAGGCAGAGGAGTAGAGGGACAGAAGCCTGTGCTGCTTGTAATGGGACAGGATTTGGGGTGCTGTTTCATGCTCTATCTCCCTCCCTCCCACTGTCTCAGGTGCAGAAAGTTTTCAAGGGAGAGAGGAAAGGAAGAGGAAAATGGAAGCTGAGGAGAGCTGGTCCTGTCCCTCTTGTTGGTAAAGAGGGGGCATCCAGAAAGAGGTAAGGAGATAGTTTTATTTTAATTCAAGAAGGAGTGCCTGGTGGCGAAGCTGGTGTGCTCTGTCACACTACAGACCCCTCCCTGTGTGTGTGTGTGCGTGCGTGCGTGCGTCTGCAGGGGGTATCTGTCCCATCCATAGATATCAGGGGTACTGCAGCTGCTGCTGCTGTTCAAACTTTTGCTTTAGGCCCATTCCTTTGATGTTAATAAGCGTTTCTAGTACAATCTTTTTCGCTCTGTTCACCCACATCTTTACATTACCTCGTGTGTGTGTGTGTGTGTGTGTGTGTGTGTATGTGTATGTGTGTGTACGTGTGTATAGCATGTGTTTGAAACACTATACTGTATCTGCATAGAAAAAAAGCCTTCTTTTAGTAATGTACAGTTCAAATACTGTATGAACATGACCCCATCTCATCTCATCCCCCTGACTCTGGATACAAAACATTCATGTATTCGTTTGCAACTTTTCATACAATTTGCTTGCACCATTTCAGAGAAATTAAATATTTAAAATGGAAATAAATTGGTAACTGCAGTAACAAACAACACTGTACATGCTAATAGTACATCCATGTAAGCAGTACATACATGCTCAGGAGTTGTTTTTTTGGATCGGTATATACTTGTCATTATCCACTTCAACCATTTTAATTCCCCCCTTTTAAATTATTGTACTGGTTGATGTGTATGTATATATATATATATATATATATATATATATATATATATATATATATATATAGATATATATCTATATATCTTTATATATATATATATATATATATATTTCAACCATTATCACCTACAGTACAGTAGCATACAGTGCTCCCACTGCAGCAAGGGATTCTGGGAAATGACATGCAATGTTTACTCGCTCATCCCACAACGTGGCGGTATCAAATATAGCGTTTTCCCAGTTATTATATCCCTGCAGGATGTAGGATAATCCCAGCCAAACCCACATACTTACTACATTCCCGTTATGTCACATGTATTATTTCCTGTGAAGGAAGCGCTATGTATATTCCCATTATGGTCACAAATTGGACGATACTGTATTTCCATTATGTCTCCTATTATTTTCCCATGATATCTCATAGAATACTGTCATCCAAAACCACATCATTATTGAATGATTGAAAATGATGCCTCCGTTTTATGTCAAGATTGTCTTGACACTTAGACCCCCAAGATTTCAATAGCGCCTCACTTAAAAGATGACATTATTTTTGATTCAAATGAACTTTTATGGTGCAGAAGCCGCATGGTGCCTGTGCCTACAGTGTATGTATTTGTCAGTGTGTCTCTATCTGCATTTCTGTCTCTTGCTGGCCGCCAGCCTGTGTGATGATGTCAGCCTGTCTGTGATGTAAGAGAGACATTGTGATATCATCACATACTGTAGGCAGGATGGCAGGTGTAAAGCTTCTAAAAGAGAGAGGGAGGGAGAGAGGTAGAGGAGAGAGAGGGAGAAAGAGGGAGAGAGAGAGCAAGCAGCTCCTCCCTCCCATGCAAATGACTGGAGGCAGAGGAGTAGAGGGACAGAAGCCTGTGCTGCTTGTAATGGGACAGGATTTGGGGTGCTGTTTCATGCTCTATCTCCCTCCCTCCCACTGTCTCAGGTGCAGAAAGTTTTCAAGGGAGAGAGGAAAGGAAGAGGAAAATGGAAGCTGAGGAGAGCTGGTCCTGTCCCTCTTGTTGGTAAAGAGGGGGCATCCAGAAAGAGGTAAGGAGATAGTTTTATTTTAATTCAAGAAGAAGTGCCTGGTGGCGAAGCTGGTGTGCTCTGTCACACTACAGACCCCTCCCTGTGTGTGTGTGTGCGTGCGTGCGTGCGTGCGTGCGTCTGCAGGGGGTATCTGTCCCATCCATAGATATCAGGGGTACTGCAGCTGCTGCTGCTGTTCAAACTTTTGCTTTAGGCCCATTCCTTTGATGTTAATAAGCGTTTCTAGTACAATCTTTTTCGCTCTGTTCACCCACATCTTTACATTACCTCGTGTGTGTGTGTGTGTGTGTGTGTGTGTATGTGTATGTGTGTGTACGTGTGTATAGCATGTGTTTGAAACACTATACTGTATCTGCATAGAAAAAAAGCCTTCTTTTAGTAATGTACAGTTCAAATACTGTATGAACATGACCCCATCTCATCTCATCCCCCTGACTCTGGATACAAAACATTCATGTATTCGTTTGCAACTTTTCATACAATTTGCTTGCACCATTTCAGAGAAATTAAATATTTAAAATGGAAATAAATTGGTAACTGCAGTAACAAACAACACTGTACATGCTAATAGTACAGTACATCCATGTAAGCAGTACATACATGCTCAGGAGTTGTTTTTTTGGATCGGTATATACTTGTCATTATCCACTTCAACCATTTTAATTCCCCCCTTTTAAATTATTGTACTGGTTGATGTGTATGTATATATATATATATATATATAGATATATATCTATATATCTATATATATATATATATATATATTTCAACCATTATCACCTACAGTACAGTAGCATACAGTGCTCCCACTGCAGCAAGGGATTCTGGGAAATGACATGCAATGTTTACTCGCTCATCCCACAACGTGGCGGTATCAAATATAGCGTTTTCCCAGTTATTATATCCCTGCAGGATGTAGGATAATCCCAGCCAAACCCACATACTTACTACATTCCCGTTATGTCACATGTATTATTTCCTGTGAAGGAAGCGCTATGTATATTCCCATTATGGTCACAAATTGGACGATACTGTATTTCCATTATGTCTCCTATTATTTTCCCATGATATCTCATAGAATACTGTCATCCAAAACCACATCATTATTGAATGATTGAAAATGATGCCTCCGTTTTATGTCAAGATTGTCTTGACACTTAGACCCCCAAGATTTCAATAGCGCCTCACTTAAAAGATGACATTATTTTTGATTCAAATGAACTTTTATGGTGCAGAAGCCGCATGGTGCCTGTGCCTACAGTGTATGTATTTGTCAGTGTGTCTCTATCTGCATTTCTGTCTCTTGCTGGCCGCCAGCCTGTGTGATGATGTCAGCCTGTCTGTGATGTAAGAGAGACATTGTGATATCATCACATACTGTAGGCAGGATGGCAGGTGTAAAGCTTCTAAAAGAGAGAGGGAGGGAGAGAGGTAGAGGAGAGAGAGGGAGAAAGAGGGAGAGAGAGAGCAAGCAGCTCCTCCCTCCCATGCAAATGACTGGAGGCAGAGGAGTAGAGGGACAGAAGCCTGTGCTGCTTGTAATGGGACAGGATTTGGGGTGCTGTTTCATGCTCTATCTCCCTCCCTCCCACTGTCTCAGGTGCAGAAAGTTTTCAAGGGAGAGAGGAAAGGAAGAGGAAAATGGAAGCTGAGGAGAGCTGGTCCTGTCCCTCTTGTTGGTAAAGAGGGGGCATCCAGAAAGAGGTAAGGAGATAGTTTTATTTTAATTCAAGAAGGAGTGCCTGGTGGCGAAGCTGGTGTGCTCTGTCACACTACAGACCCCTCCCTGTGTGTGTGTGTGCGTGCGTGCGTGCGTGCGTGCGTCTGCAGGGGGTATCTGTCCCATCCATAGATATCAGGGGTACTGCAGCTGCTGCTGCTGTTCAAACTTTTGCTTTAGGCCCATTCCTTTGATGTTAATAAGCGTTTCTAGTACAATCTTTTTCGCTCTGTTCACCCACATCTTTACATTACCTCGTGTGTGTGTGTGTGTGTGTGTGTGTATGTGTATGTGTGTGTACGTGTGTATCGCATGTGTTTGAAACACTATACTGTATCTGCATAGAAAAAAAGCCTTCTTTTAGTAATGTACAGTTCAAATACTGTATGAACATGACCCCATCTCATCTCATCCCCCTGACTCTGGATACAAAACATTCATGTATTCGTTTGCAACTTTTCATACAATTTGCTTGCACCATTTCAGAGAAATTAAATATTTAAAATGGAAATAAATTGGTAACTGCAGTAACAAACAACACTGTACATGCTAATAGTACATCCATGTAAGCAGTACATACATGCTCAGGAGTTGTTTTTTTGGATCGGTATATACTTGTCATTATCCACTTCAACCATTTTAATTCCCCCCTTTTAAATTATTGTACTGGTTGATGTGTATGTATATATATATATATATATATATAGATATATATCTATATATCTATATATATATATATATATATATATATATTTCAACCATTATCACCTACAGTACAGTAGCATACAGTGCTCCCACTGCAGCAAGGGATTCTGGGAAATGACATGCAATGTTTACTCGCTCATCCCACAACGTGGCGGTATCAAATATAGCGTTTTCCCAGTTATTATATCCCTGCAGGATGTAGGATAATCCCAGCCAAACCCACATACTTACTACATTCCCGTTATGTCACATGTATTATTTCCTGTGAAGGAAGCGCTATGTATATTCCCATTATGGTCACAAATTGGACGATACTGTATTTCCATTATGTCTCCTATTATTTTCCCATGATATCTCATAGAATACTGTCATCCAAAACCACATCATTATTGAATGATTGAAAATGATGCCTCCGTTTTATGTCAAGATTGTCTTGACACTTAGACCCCCAAGATTTCAATAGCGCCTCACTTAAAAGATGACATTATTTTTGATTCAAATGAACTTTTATGGTGCAGAAGCCGCATGGTGCCTGTGCCTACAGTGTATGTATTTGTCAGTGTGTCTCTATCTGCATTTCTGTCTCTTGCTGGCCGCCAGCCTGTGTGATGATGTCAGCCTGTCTGTGATGTAAGAGAGACATTGTGATATCATCACATACTGTAGGCAGGATGGCAGGTGTAAAGCTTCTAAAAGAGAGAGGGAGGGAGAGAGGTAGAGGAGAGAGAGGGAGAAAGAGGGAGAGAGAGAGCAAGCAGCTCCTCCCTCCCATGCAAATGACTGGAGGCAGAGGAGTAGAGGGACAGAAGCCTGTGCTGCTTGTAATGGGACAGGATTTGGGGTGCTGTTTCATGCTCTATCTCCCTCCCTCCCACTGTCTCAGGTGCAGAAAGTTTTCAAGGGAGAGAGGAAAGGAAGAGGAAAATGGAAGCTGAGGAGAGCTGGTCCTGTCCCTCTTGTTGGTAAAGAGGGGGCATCCAGAAAGAGGTAAGGAGATAGTTTTATTTTAATTCAAGAAGGAGTGCCTGGTGGCGAAGCTGGTGTGCTCTGTCACACTACAGACCCCTCCCTGTGTGTGTGTGTGTGCGTGCGTGCGTCTGCAGGGGGTATCTGTCCCATCCATAGATATCAGGGGTACTGCAGCTGCTGCTGCTGTTCAAACTTTTGCTTTAGGCCCATTCCTTTGATGTTAATAAGCGTTTCTAGTACAATCTTTTTCTCTCTGTTCACCCACATCTTTACATTACCTCGTGTGTGTGTGTGTGTGTGTGTGTGTGTATGTGTATGTGTGTGTACGTGTGTATAGCATGTGTTTGAAACACTATACTGTATCTGCATAGAAAAAAAGCCTTCTTTTAGTAATGTACAGTTCAAATACTGTATGAACATGACCCCATCTCATCTCATCCCCCTGACTCTGGATACAAAACATTCATGTATTCGTTTGCAACTTTTCATACAATTTGCTTGCACCATTTCAGAGAAATTAAATATTTAAAATGGAAATAAATTGGTAACTGCAGTAACAAACAACACTGTACATGCTAATAGTACATCCATGTAAGCAGTACATACATGCTCAGGAGTTGTTTTTTTGGATCGGTATATACTTGTCATTATCCACTTCAACCATTTTAATTCCCCCCTTTTAAATTATTGTACTGGTTGATGTGTATGTATATATATATATATATATATATAGATATATATCTATATATCTATATATATATATATATATATATATTTCAACCATTATCACCTACAGTACAGTAGCATACAGTGCTCCCACTGCAGCAAGGGATTCTGGGAAATGACATGCAATGTTTACTCGCTCATCCCACAACGTGGCGGTATCAAATATAGCGTTTTCCCAGTTATTATATCCCTGCAGGATGTAGGATAATCCCAGCCAAACCCACATACTTACTACATTCCCGTTATGTCACATGTATTATTTCCTGTGAAGGAAGCGCTATGTATATTCCCATTATGGTCACAAATTGGACGATACTGTATTTCCATTATGTCTCCTATTATTTTCCCATGATATCTCATAGAATACTGTCATCCAAAACCACATCATTATTGAATGATTGAAAATGATGCCTCCGTTTTATGTCAAGATTGTCTTGACACTTAGACCCCCAAGATTTCAATAGCGCCTCACTTAAAAGATGACATTATTTTTGATTCAAATGAACTTTTATGGTGCAGAAGCCGCATGGTGCCTGTGCCTACAGTGTATGTATTTGTCAGTGTGTCTCTATCTGCATTTCTGTCTCTTGCTGGCCGCCAGCCTGTGTGATGATGTCAGCCTGTCTGTGATGTAAGAGAGACATTGTGATATCATCACATACTGTAGGCAGGATGGCAGGTGTAAAGCTTCTAAAAGAGAGAGGGAGGGAGAGAGGTAGAGGAGAGAGAGGGAGAAAGAGGGAGAGAGAGAGCAAGCAGCTCCTCCCTCCCATGCAAATGACTGGAGGCAGAGGAGTAGAGGGACAGAAGCCTGTGCTGCTTGTAATGGGACAGGATTTGGGGTGCTGTTTCATGCTCTATCTCCCTCCCTCCCACTGTCTCAGGTGCAGAAAGTTTTCAAGGGAGAGAGGAAAGGAAGAGGAAAATGGAAGCTGAGGAGAGCTGGTCCTGTCCCTCTTGTTGGTAAAGAGGGGGCATCCAGAAAGAGGTAAGGAGATAGTTTTATTTTAATTCAAGAAGGAGTGCCTGGTGGCGAAGCTGGTGTGCTCTGTCACACTACAGACCCCTCCCTGTGTGTGTGTGTGTGCGTGCGTGCGTGCGTGCGTCTGCAGGGGGTATCTGTCCCATCCATAGATATCAGGGGTACTGCAGCTGCTGCTGCTGTTCAAACTTTTGCTTTAGGCCCATTCCTTTGATGTTAATAAGCGTTTCTAGTACAATCTTTTTCGCTCTGTTCACCCACATCTTTACATTACCTCGTGTGTGTGTGTGTGTGTGTGTGTGTGTGTATGTGTATGTGTGTGTACGTGTGTATAGCATGTGTTTGAAACACTATACTGTATCTGCATAGAAAAAAAGCCTTCTTTTAGTAATGTACAGTTCAAATACTGTATGAACATGACCCCATCTCATCTCATCCCCCTGACTCTGGATACAAAACATTCATGTATTCGTTTGCAACTTTTCATACAATTTGCTTGCACCATTTCAGAGAAATTAAATATTTAAAATGGAAATAAATTGGTAACTGCAGTAACAAACAACACTGTACATGCTAATAGTACATCCATGTAAGCAGTACATACATGCTCAGGAGTTGTTTTTTTGGATCGGTATATACTTGTCATTATCCACTTCAACCATTTTAATTCCCCCCTTTTAAATTATTGTACTGGTTGATGTGTATGTATATATATATATATATATATATATATATATATATATATATATATATAGATATATATCTATATATCTATATATATATATATATATATATATATATATTTCAACCATTATCACCTACAGTACAGTAGCATACAGTGCTCCCACTGCAGCAAGGGATTCTGGGAAATGACATGCAATGTTTACTCGCTCATCCCACAACGTGGCGGTATCAAATATAGCGTTTTCCCAGTTATTATATCCCTGCAGGATGTAGGATAATCCCAGCCAAACCCACATACTTACTACATTCCCGTTATGTCACATGTATTATTTCCTGTGAAGGAAGCGCTATGTATATTCCCATTATGGTCACAAATTGGACGATACTGTATTTCCATTATGTCTCCTATTATTTTCCCATGATATCTCATAGAATACTGTCATCCAAAACCACATCATTATTGAATGATTGAAAATGATGCCTCCGTTTTATGTCAAGATTGTCTTGACACTTAGACCCCCAAGATTTCAATAGCGCCTCACTTAAAAGATGACATTATTTTTGATTCAAATGAACTTTTATGGTGCAGAAGCCGCATGGTGCCTGTGCCTACAGTGTATGTATTTGTCAGTGTGTCTCTATCTGCATTTCTGTCTCTTGCTGGCCGCCAGCCTGTGTGATGATGTCAGCCTGTCTGTGATGTAAGAGAGACATTGTGATATCATCACATACTGTAGGCAGGATGGCAGGTGTAAAGCTTCTAAAAGAGAGAGGGAGGGAGAGAGGTAGAGGAGAGAGAGGGAGAAAGAGGGAGAGAGAGAGCAAGCAGCTCCTCCCTCCCATGCAAATGACTGGAGGCAGAGGAGTAGAGGGACAGAAGCCTGTGCTGCTTGTAATGGGACAGGATTTGGGGTGCTGTTTCATGCTCTATCTCCCTCCCTCCCACTGTCTCAGGTGCAGAAAGTTTTCAAGGGAGAGAGGAAAGGAAGAGGAAAATGGAAGCTGAGGAGAGCTGGTCCTGTCCCTCTTGTTGGTAAAGAGGGGGCATCCAGAAAGAGGTAAGGAGATAGTTTTATTTTAATTCAAGAAGGAGTGCCTGGTGGCGAAGCTGGTGTGCTCTGTCACACTACAGACCCCTCCCTGTGTGTGTGTGTGTGCGTGCGTGCGTGCGTGCGTGCGTCTGCAGGGGGTATCTGTCCCATCCATAGATATCAGGGGTACTGCAGCTGCTGCTGCTGTTCAAACTTTTGCTTTAGGCCCATTCCTTTGATGTTAATAAGCGTTTCTAGTACAATCTTTTTCGCTCTGTTCACCCACATCTTTACATTACCTCGTGTGTGTGTGTGTGTGTGTGTGTGTATGTGTATGTGTGTGTACGTGTGTATAGCATGTGTTTGAAACACTATACTGTATCTGCATAGAAAAAAAGCCTTCTTTTAGTAATGTACAGTTCAAATACTGTATAAACATGACCCCATCTCATCTCATCCCCCTGACTCTGGATACAAAACATTCATGTATTCGTTTGCAACTTTTCATACAATTTGCTTGCACCATTTCAGAGAAATTAAATATTTAAAATGGAAATAAATTGGTAACTGCAGTAACAAACAACACTGTACATGCTAATAGTACATCCATGTAAGCAGTACATACATGCTCAGGAGTTGTTTTTTTGGATCGGTATATACTTGTCATTATCCACTTCAACCATTTTAATTCCCCCCTTTTAAATTATTGTACTGGTTGATGTGTATGTATATATATATATATATATATATATATATATATATATATAGATATATATCTATATATCTATATATATATATATATATATATATATTTCAACCATTATCACCTACAGTACAGTAGCATACAGTGCTCCCACTGCAGCAAGGGATTCTGGGAAATGACATGCAATGTTTACTCGCTCATCCCACAACGTGGCGGTATCAAATATAGCGTTTTCCCAGTTATTATATCCCTGCAGGATGTAGGATAATCCCAGCCAAACCCACATACTTACTACATTCCCGTTATGTCACATGTATTATTTCCTGTGAAGGAAGCGCTATGTATATTCCCATTATGGTCACAAATTGGACGATACTGTATTTCCATTATGTCTCCTATTATTTTCCCATGATATCTCATAGAATACTGTCATCCAAAACCACATCATTATTGAATGATTGAAAATGATGCCTCCGTTTTATGTCAAGATTGTCTTGACACTTAGACCCCCAAGATTTCAATAGCGCCTCACTTAAAAGATGACATTATTTTTGATTCAAATGAACTTTTATGGTGCAGAAGCCGCATGGTGCCTGTGCCTACAGTGTATGTATTTGTCAGTGTGTCTCTATCTGCATTTCTGTCTCTTGCTGGCCGCCAGCCTGTGTGATGATGTCAGCCTGTCTGTGATGTAAGAGAGACATTGTGATATCATCACATACTGTAGGCAGGATGGCAGGTGTAAAGCTTCTAAAAGAGAGAGGGAGGGAGAGAGGTAGAGGAGAGAGAGGGAGAAAGAGGGAGAGAGAGAGCAAGCAGCTCCTCCCTCCCATGCAAATGACTGGAGGCAGAGGAGTAGAGGGACAGAAGCCTGTGCTGCTTGTAATGGGACAGGATTTGGGGTGCTGTTTCATGCTCTATCTCCCTCCCTCCCACTGTCTCAGGTGCAGAAAGTTTTCAAGGGAGAGAGGAAAGGAAGAGGAAAATGGAAGCTGAGGAGAGCTGGTCCTGTCCCTCTTGTTGGTAAAGAGGGGGCATCCAGAAAGAGGTAAGGAGATAGTTTTATTTTAATTCAAGAAGGAGTGCCTGGTGGCGAAGCTGGTGTGCTCTGTCACACTACAGACCCCTCCCTGTGTGTGTGTGTGTGCGTGCGTGCGTGCGTGCGTCTGCAGGGGGTATCTGTCCCATCCATAGATATCAGGGGTACTGCAGCTGCTGCTGCTGTTCAAACTTTTGCTTTAGGCCCATTCCTTTGATGTTAATAAGCGTTTCTAGTACAATCTTTTTCGCTCTGTTCACCCACATCTTTACATTACCTCGTGTGTGTGTGTGTGTGTGTGTGTGTGTGTATGTGTATGTGTGTGTACGTGTGTATAGCATGTGTTTGAAACACTATACTGTATCTGCATAGAAAAAAAGCCTTCTTTTAGTAATGTACAGTTCAAATACTGTATGAACATGACCCCATCTCATCTCATCCCCCTGACTCTGGATACAAAACATTCATGTATTCGTTTGCAACTTTTCATACAATTTGCTTGCACCATTTCAGAGAAATTAAATATTTAAAATGGAAATAAATTGGTAACTGCAGTAACAAACAACACTGTACATGCTAATAGTACATCCATGTAAGCAGTACATACATGCTCAGGAGTTGTTTTTTTGGATCGGTATATACTTGTCATTATCCACTTCAACCATTTTAATTCCCCCCTTTTAAATTATTGTACTGGTTGATGTGTATGTATATATATATATATATATATATATATATATATATATATATATATAGATATATATCTATATATCTATATATATATATATATATATATATATATATATATATATATTTCAACCATTATCACCTACACTGGCGACACACTTTATTCGAGCTCGGCTAGTCCCACGAATTCGGGTATACCCGGGTGTATTGAGGTTTGTGACTGTTTTCTGCCCGAGTGCATTGAGGTATTTTCAGGCAGGGATTGAAGCATTTTATTCCCGCTGGCTGCAATACTGCACAGTATATATATATATATACTGCATTACAATTCATGAATTTATGCCATCTGGTAGACACGCGAAGCATTGCAGCCTATTAAATCCTAATCATTATCATTTAACAGATCAGCCGCCCATCAGCCAGGCATGAACCCAGGCTGGGAAGGCAAATGCAACGGGGCTTGTCAGAGGTGAGGAGCGGCGCATTCCAGGTATCTGCCAGGTACATACTGGGTATTTGCTCGAATAAAGTGTGTCGGTGCAGTACAGTACAGTAGCATACAGTGCTCCCACTGCAGCAAGGGATTCTGGGAAATGACATGCAATGTTTACTCGCTCATCCCACAACGTGGCGGTATCAAATATAGCGTTTTCCCAGTTATTATATCCCTGCAGGATGTAGGATAATCCCAGCCAAACCCACATACTTACTACATTCCCGTTATGTCACATGTATTATTTCCTGTGAAGGAAGCGCTATGTATATTCCCATTATGGTCACAAATTGGACGATACTGTATTTCCATTATGTCTCCTATTATTTTCCCATGATATCTCATAGAATACTGTCATCCAAAACCACATCATTATTGAATGATTGAAAATGATGCCTCCGTTTTATGTCAAGATTGTCTTGACACTTAGACCCCCAAGATTTCAATAGCGCCTCACTTAAAAGATGACATTATTTTTGATTCAAATGAACTTTTATGGTGCAGAAGCCGCATGGTGCCTGTGCCTACAGTGTATGTATTTGTCAGTGTGTCTCTATCTGCATTTCTGTCTCTTGCTGGCCGCCAGCCTGTGTGATGATGTCAGCCTGTCTGTGATGTAAGAGAGACATTGTGATATCATCACATACTGTAGGCAGGATGGCAGGTGTAAAGCTTCTAAAAGAGAGAGGGAGGGAGAGAGGTAGAGGAGAGAGAGGGAGAAAGAGGGAGAGAGAGAGCAAGCAGCTCCTCCCTCCCATGCAAATGACTGGAGGCAGAGGAGTAGAGGGACAGAAGCCTGTGCTGCTTGTAATGGGACAGGATTTGGGGTGCTGTTTCATGCTCTATCTCCCTCCCTCCCACTGTCTCAGGTGCAGAAAGTTTTCAAGGGAGAGAGGAAAGGAAGAGGAAAATGGAAGCTGAGGAGAGCTGGTCCTGTCCCTCTTGTTGGTAAAGAGGGGGCATCCAGAAAGAGGTAAGGAGATAGTTTTATTTTAATTCAAGAAGGAGTGCCTGGTGGCGAAGCTGGTGTGCTCTGTCACACTACAGACCCCTCCCTGTGTGTGTGTGTGTGCGTGCGTGCGTGCGTGCGTCTGCAGGGGGTATCTGTCCCATCCATAGATATCAGGGGTACTGCAGCTGCTGCTGCTGTTCAAACTTTTGCTTTAGGCCCATTCCTTTGATGTTAATAAGCGTTTCTAGTACAATCTTTTTCGCTCTGTTCACCCACATCTTTACATTACCTCGTGTGTGTGTGTGTGTGTGTATGTGTATGTGTGTGTACGTGTGTATAGCATGTGTTTGAAACACTATACTGTATCTGCATAGAAAAAAAGCCTTCTTTTAGTAATGTACAGTTCAAATACTGTATGAACATGACCCCATCTCATCTCATCCCCCTGACTCTGGATACAAAACATTCATGTATTCGTTTGCAACTTTTCATACAATTTGCTTGCACCATTTCAGAGAAATTAAATATTTAAAATGGAAATAAATTGGTAACTGCAGTAACAAACAACACTGTACATGCTAATAGTACATCCATGTAAGCAGTACATACATGCTCAGGAGTTGTTTTTTTGGATCGGTATATACTTGTCATTATCCACTTCAACCATTTTAATTCCCCCCTTTTAAATTATTGTACTGGTTGATGTGTATGTATATATATATATATATATATATATATATATATATATATATATATAGATATATATCTATATATCTATATATATATATATATATATATATATATATATATATATTTCAACCATTATCACCTACAGTACAGTAGCATACAGTGCTCCCACTGCAGAAAGGGATTCTGGGAAATGACATGCAATGTTTACTCGCTCATCCCACAACGTGGCGGTATCAAATATAGCGTTTTCCCAGTTATTATATCCCTGCAGGATGTAGGATAATCCCAGCCAAACCCACATACTTACTACATTCCCGTTATGTCACATGTATTATTTCCTGTGAAGGAAGCGCTATGTATATTCCCATTATGGTCACAAATTGGACGATACTGTATTTCCATTATGTCTCCTATTATTTTCCCATGATATCTCATAGAATACTGTCATCCAAAACCACATCATTATTGAATGATTGAAAATGATGCCTCCGTTTTATGTCAAGATTGTCTTGACACTTAGACCCCCAAGATTTCAATAGCGCCTCACTTAAAAGATGACATTATTTTTGATTCAAATGAACTTTTATGGTGCAGAAGCCGCATGGTGCCTGTGCCTACAGTGTATGTATTTGTCAGTGTGTCTCTATCTGCATTTCTGTCTCTTGCTGGCCGCCAGCCTGTGTGATGATGTCAGCCTGTCTGTGATGTAAGAGAGACATTGTGATATCATCACATACTGTAGGCAGGATGGCAGGTGTAAAGCTTCTAAAAGAGAGAGGGAGGGAGAGAGGTAGAGGAGAGAGAGGGAGAAAGAGGGAGAGAGAGAGCAAGCAGCTCCTCCCTCCCATGCAAATGACTGGAGGCAGAGGAGTAGAGGGACAGAAGCCTGTGCTGCTTGTAATGGGACAGGATTTGGGGTGCTGTTTCATGCTCTATCTCCCTCCCTCCCACTGTCTCAGGTGCAGAAAGTTTTCAAGGGAGAGAGGAAAGGAAGAGGAAAATGGAAGCTGAGGAGAGCTGGTCCTGTCCCTCTTGTTGGTAAAGAGGGGGCATCCAGAAAGAGGTAAGGAGATAGTTTTATTTTAATTCAAGAAGGTGTGCCTGGTGGCGAAGCTGGTGTGCTCTGTCACACTACAGACCCCTCCCTGTGTGTGTGTGTGCGTGCGTGCGTGCGTGCGTGCGTGCGTCTGCAGGGGGTATCTGTCCCATCCATAGATATCAGGGGTACTGCAGCTGCTGCTGCTGTTCAAACTTTTGCTTTAGGCCCATTCCTTTGATGTTAATAAGCGTTTCTAGTACAATCTTTTTCGCTCTGTTCACCCACATCTTTACATTACCTCGTGTGTGTGTGTGTGTGTGTGTGTGTATGTGTATGTGTGTGTACGTGTGTATAGCATGTGTTTGAAACACTATACTGTATCTGCATAGAAAAAAAGCCTTCTTTTAGTAATGTACAGTTCAAATACTGTATGAACATGACCCCATCTCATCTCATCCCCCTGACTCTGGATACAAAACATTCATGTATTCGTTTGCAACTTTTCATACAATTTGCTTGCACCATTTCAGAGAAATTAAATATTTAAAATGGAAATAAATTGGTAACTGCAGTAACAAACAACACTGTACATGCTAATAGTACATCCATGTAAGCAGTACATACATGCTCAGGAGTTGTTTTTTTGGATCGGTATATACTTGTCATTATCCACTTCAACCATTTTAATTCCCCCCTTTTAAATTATTGTACTGGTTGATGTGTATGTATATATATATATATATATATATATATATATATATATATAGATATATATCTATATATCTATATATATATATATATATATATATATATATATATATATATTTCAACCATTATCACCTACAGTACAGTAGCATACAGTGCTCCCACTGCAGCAAGGGATTCTGGGAAATGACATGCAATGTTTACTCGCTCATCCCACAACGTGGTGGTATCAAATATAGCGTTTTCCCAGTTATTATATCCCTGCAGGATGTAGGATAATCCCAGCCAAACCCACATACTTACTACATTCCCGTTATGTCACATGTATTATTTCCTGTGAAGGAAGCGCTATGTATATTCCCATTATGGTCACAAATTGGACGATACTGTATTTCCATTATGTCTCCTATTATTTTCCCATGATATCTCATAGAATACTGTCATCCAAAACCACATCATTATTGAATGATTGAAAATGATGCCTCCGTTTTATGTCAAGATTGTCTTGACACTTAGACCCCCAAGATTTCAATAGCGCCTCACTTAAAAGATGACATTATTTTTGATTCAAATGAACTTTTATGGTGCAGAAGCCGCATGGTGCCTGTGCCTACAGTGTATGTATTTGTCAGTGTGTCTCTATCTGCATTTCTGTCTCTTGCTGGCCGCCAGCCTGTGTGATGATGTCAGCCTGTCTGTGATGTAAGAGAGACATTGTGATATCATCACATACTGTAGGCAGGATGGCAGGTGTAAAGCTTCTAAAAGAGAGAGGGAGGGAGAGAGGTAGAGGAGAGAGAGGGAGAAAGAGGGAGAGAGAGAGCAAGCAGCTCCTCCCTCCCATGCAAATGACTGGAGGCAGAGGAGTAGAGGGACAGAAGCCTGTGCTGCTTGTAATGGGACAGGATTTGGGGTGCTGTTTCATGCTCTATCTCCCTCCCTCCCACTGTCTCAGGTGTAGAAAGTTTTCAAGGGAGAGAGGAAAGGAAGAGGAAAATGGAAGCTGAGGAGAGCTGGTCCTGTCCCTCTTGTTGGTAAAGAGGGGGCATCCAGAAAGAGGTAAGGAGATAGTTTTATTTTAATTCAAGAAGGAGTGCCTGGTGGCGAAGCTGGTGTGCTCTGTCACACTACAGACCCCTCCCTGTGTGTGTGTGTGTGCGTGCGTGCGTGCGTGCGTCTGCAGGGGGTATCTGTCCCATCCATAGATATCAGGGGTACTGCAGCTGCTGCTGCTGTTCAAACTTTTGCTTTAGGCCCATTCCTTTGATGTTAATAAGCGTTTCTAGTACAATCTTTTTCGCTCTGTTCACCCACATCTTTACATTACCTCGTGTGTGTGTGTGTGTGTGTATGTGTATGTGTGTGTACGTGTGTATAGCATGTGTTTGAAACACTATACTGTATCTGCATAGAAAAAAAGCCTTCTTTTAGTAATGTACAGTTCAAATACTGTATGAACATGACCCCATCTCATCTCATCCCCCTGACTCTGGATACAAAACATTCATGTATTCGTTTGCAACTTTTCATACAATTTGCTTGCACCATTTCAGAGAAATTAAATATTTAAAATGGAAATAAATTGGTAACTGCAGTAACAAACAACACTGTACATGCTAATAGTACATCCATGTAAGCAGTACATACATGCTCAGGAGTTGTTTTTTTGGATCGGTATATACTTGTCATTATCCACTTCAACCATTTTAATTCCCCCCTTTTAAATTATTGTACTGGTTGATGTGTATGTATATATATATATATATATATATATATATATATATATATATATATATATATATATAGATATATATCTATATATATATATATATATATATATATATATATATATATATATATATATATTTCAACCATTATCACCTACAGTACAGTAGCATACAGTGCTCCCACTGCAGAAAGGGATTCTGGGAAATGACATGCAATGTTTACTCGCTCATCCCACAACGTGGCGGTATCAAATATAGCGTTTTCCCAGTTATTATATCCCTGCAGGATGTAGGATAATCCCAGCCAAACCCACATACTTACTACATTCCCGTTATGTCACATGTATTATTTCCTGTGAAGGAAGCGCTATGTATATTCCCATTATGGTCACAAATTGGACGATACTGTATTTCCATTATGTCTCCTATTATTTTCCCATGATATCTCATAGAATACTGTCATCCAAAACCACATCATTATTGAATGATTGAAAATGATGCCTCCGTTTTATGTCAAGATTGTCTTGACACTTAGACCCCCAAGATTTCAATAGCGCCTCACTTAAAAGATGACATTATTTTTGATTCAAATGAACTTTTATGGTGCAGAAGCCGCATGGTGCCTGTGCCTACAGTGTATGTATTTGTCAGTGTGTCTCTATCTGCATTTCTGTCTCTTGCTGGCCGCCAGCCTGTGTGATGATGTCAGCCTGTCTGTGATGTAAGAGAGACATTGTGATATCATCACATACTGTAGGCAGGATGGCAGGTGTAAAGCTTCTAAAAGAGAGAGGGAGGGAGAGAGGTAGAGGAGAGAGAGGGAGAAAGAGGGAGAGAGAGAGCAAGCAGCTCCTCCCTCCCATGCAAATGACTGGAGGCAGAGGAGTAGAGGGACAGAAGCCTGTGCTGCTTGTAATGGGACAGGATTTGGGGTGCTGTTTCATGCTCTATCTCCCTCCCTCCCACTGTCTCAGGTGCAGAAAGTTTTCAAGGGAGAGAGGAAAGGAAGAGGAAAATGGAAGCTGAGGAGAGCTGGTCCTGTCCCTCTTGTTGGTAAAGAGGGGGCATCCAGAAAGAGGTAAGGAGATAGTTTTATTTTAATTCAAGAAGGTGTGCCTGGTGGCGAAGCTGGTGTGCTCTGTCACACTACAGACCCCTCCCTGTGTGTGTGTGTGCGTGCGTGCGTGCGTGCGTGCGTGCGTGCGTGCGTCTGCAGGGGGTATCTGTCCCATCCATAGATATCAGGGGTACTGCAGCTGCTGCTGCTGTTCAAACTTTTGCTTTAGGCCCATTCCTTTGATGTTAATAAGCGTTTCTAGTACAATCTTTTTCGCTCTGTTCACCCACATCTTTACATTACCTCGTGTGTGTGTGTGTGTGTGTGTGTGTATGTGTATGTGTGTGTACGTGTGTATAGCATGTGTTTGAAACACTATACTGTATCTGCATAGAAAAAAAGCCTTCTTTTAGTAATGTACAGTTCAAATACTGTATGAACATGACCCCATCTCATCTCATCCCCCTGACTCTGGATACAAAACATTCATGTATTCGTTTGCAACTTTTCATACAATTTGCTTGCACCATTTCAGAGAAATTAAATATTTAAAATGGAAATAAATTGGTAACTGCAGTAACAAACAACACTGTACATGCTAATAGTACATCCATGTAAGCAGTACATACATGCTCAGGAGTTGTTTTTTTGGATCGGTATATACTTGTCATTATCCACTTCAACCATTTTAATTCCCCCCTTTTAAATTATTGTACTGGTTGATGTGTATGTATATATATATATATATATATATATATATATATATAGATATATATCTATATATCTATATATATATATATATATATATATATATATATTTCAACCATTATCACCTACAGTACAGTAGCATACAGTGCTCCCACTGCAGCAAGGGATTCTGGGAAATGACATGCAATGTTTACTCGCTCATCCCACAACGTGGCGGTATCAAATATAGCGTTTTCCCAGTTATTATATCCCTGCAGGATGTAGGATAATCCCAGCCAAACCCACATACTTACTACATTCCCGTTATGTCACATGTATTATTTCCTGTGAAGGAAGCGCTATGTATATTCCCATTATGGTCACAAATTGGACGATACTGTATTTCCATTATGTCTCCTATTATTTTCCCATGATATCTCATAGAATACTGTCATCCAAAACCACATCATTATTGAATGATTGAAAATGATGCCTCCGTTTTATGTCAAGATTGTCTTGACACTTAGACCCCCAAGATTTCAATAGCGCCTCACTTAAAAGATGACATTATTTTTGATTCAAATGAACTTTTATGGTGCAGAAGCCGCATGGTGCCTGTGCCTACAGTGTATGTATTTGTCAGTGTGTCTCTATCTGCATTTCTGTCTCTTGCTGGCCGCCAGCCTGTGTGATGATGTCAGCCTGTCTGTGATGTAAGAGAGACATTGTGATATCATCACATACTGTAGGCAGGATGGCAGGTGTAAAGCTTCTAAAAGAGAGAGGGAGGGAGAGAGGTAGAGGAGAGAGAGGGAGAAAGAGGGAGAGAGAGAGCAAGCAGCTCCTCCCTCCCATGCAAATGACTGGAGGCAGAGGAGTAGAGGGACAGAAGCCTGTGCTGCTTGTAATGGGACAGGATTTGGGGTGCTGTTTCATGCTCTATCTCCCTCCCTCCCACTGTCTCAGGTGCAGAAAGTTTTCAAGGGAGAGAGGAAAGGAAGAGGAAAATGGAAGCTGAGGAGAGCTGGTCCTGTCCCTCTTGTTGGTAAAGAGGGGGCATCCAGAAAGAGGTAAGGAGATAGTTTTATTTTAATTCAAGAAGGAGTGCCTGGTGGCGAAGCTGGTGTGCTCTGTCACACTACAGACCCCTCCCTGTGTGTGTGTGTGTGTGCGTGCGTGCGTGCATGCGTCTGCAGGGGGTATCTGTCCCATCCATAGATATCAGGGGTACTGCAGCTGCTGCTGCTGTTCAAACTTTTGCTTTAGGCCCATTCCTTTGATGTTAATAAGCGTTTCTAGTACAATCTTTTTCGCTCTGTTCACCCACATCTTTACATTACCTCGTGTGTGTGTGTGTGTGTGTGTGTGTGTGTATGTGTATGTGTGTGTACGTGTGTATAGCATGTGTTTGAAACACTATACTGTATCTGCATAGAAAAAAAGCCTTCTTTTAGTAATGTACAGTTCAAATACTGTATGAACATGACCCCATCTCATCTCATCCCCCTGACTCTGGATACAAAACATTCATGTATTCGTTTGCAACTTTTCATACAATTTGCTTGCACCATTTCAGAGAAATTAAATATTTAAAATGGAAATAAATTGGTAACTGCAGTAACAAACAACACTGTACATGCTAATAGTACATCCATGTAAGCAGTACATACATGCTCAGGAGTTGTTTTTTTGGATCGGTATATACTTGTCATTATCCACTTCAACCATTTTAATTCCCCCCTTTTAAATTATTGTACTGGTTGATGTGTATGTATATATATATATATATATATATATATATATATAGATATATATCTATATATCTATATATATATATATATATATATATATTTCAACCATTATCACCTACAGTACAGTAGCATACAGTGCTCCCACTGCAGCAAGGGATTCTGGGAAATGACATGCAATGTTTACTCGCTCATCCCACAACGTGGCGGTATCAAATATAGCGTTTTCCCAGTTATTATATCCCTGCAGGATGTAGGATAATCCCAGCCAAACCCACATACTTACTACATTCCCGTTATGTCACATGTATTATTTCCTGTGAAGGAAGCGCTATGTATATTCCCATTATGGTCACAAATTGGACGATACTGTATTTCCATTATGTCTCCTATTATTTTCCCATGATATCTCATAGAATACTGTCATCCAAAACCACATCATTATTGAATGATTGAAAATGATGCCTCCGTTTTATGTCAAGATTGTCTTGACACTTAGACCCCCAAGATTTCAATAGCGCCTCACTTAAAAGATGACATTATTTTTGATTCAAATGAACTTTTATGGTGCAGAAGCCGCATGGTGCCTGTGCCTACAGTGTATGTATTTGTCAGTGTGTCTCTATCTGCATTTCTGTCTCTTGCTGGCCGCCAGCCTGTGTGATGATGTCAGCCTGTCTGTGATGTAAGAGAGACATTGTGATATCATCACATACTGTAGGCAGGATGGCAGGTGTAAAGCTTCTAAAAGAGAGAGGGAGGGAGAGAGGTAGAGGAGAGAGAGGGAGAAAGAGGGAGAGAGAGAGCAAGCAGCTCCTCCCTCCCATGCAAATGACTGGAGGCAGAGGAGTAGAGGGACAGAAGCCTGTGCTGCTTGTAATGGGACAGGATTTGGGGTGCTGTTTCATGCTCTATCTCCCTCCCTCCCACTGTCTCAGGTGCAGAAAGTTTTCAAGGGAGAGAGGAAAGGAAGAGGAAAATGGAAGCTGAGGAGAGCTGGTCCTGTCCCTCTTGTTGGTAAAGAGGGGGCATCCAGAAAGAGGTAAGGAGATAGTTTTATTTTAATTCAAGAAGGAGTGCCTGGTGGCGAAGCTGGTGTGCTCTGTCACACTACAGACCCCTCCCTGTGTGTGTGTGTGTGTGCGTGCGTGCGTGCGTGCGTCTGCAGGGGGTATCTGTCCCATCCATAGATATCAGGGGTACTGCAGCTGCTGCTGCTGTTCAAACTTTTGCTTTAGGCCCATTCCTTTGATGTTAATAAGCGTTTCTAGTACAATCTTTTTCGCTCTGTTCACCCACATCTTTACATTACCTCGTGTGTGTGTGTGTGTGTGTGTGTGTATGTGTATGTGTGTGTACGTGTGTATAGCATGTGTTTGAAACACTATACTGTATCTGCATAGAAAAAAAGCCTTCTTTTAGTAATGTACAGTTCAAATACTGTATGAACATGACCCCATCTCATCTCATCCCCCTGACTCTGGATACAAAACATTCATGTATTCGTTTGCAACTTTTCATACAATTTGCTTGCACCATTTCAGAGAAATTAAATATTTAAAATGGAAATAAATTGGTAACTGCAGTAACAAACAACACTGTACATGCTAATAGTACATCCATGTAAGCAGTACATACATGCTCAGGAGTTGTTTTTTTGGATCGGTATATACTTGTCATTATCCACTTCAACCATTTTAATTCCCCCCTTTTAAATTATTGTACTGGTTGATGTGTATGTATATATATATATATATATATATATATATATATATATATATATATATATATATATATATATATATATATAGATATATATCTATATATCTATATATATATATATATATATATATATATATATATATATATATTTCAACCATTATCACCTACAGTACAGTAGCATACAGTGCTCCCACTGCAGCAAGGGATTCTGGGAAATGACATGCAATGTTTACTCGCTCATCCCACAACGTGGCGGTATCAAATATAGCGTTTTCCCAGTTATTATATCCCTGCAGGATGTAGGATAATCCCAGCCAAACCCACATACTTACTACATTCCCGTTATGTCACATGTATTATTTCCTGTGAAGGAAGCGCTATGTATATTCCCATTATGGTCACAAATTGGACGATACTGTATTTCCATTATGTCTCCTATTATTTTCCCATGATATCTCATAGAATACTGTCATCCAAAACCACATCATTATTGAATGATTGAAAATGATGCCTCCGTTTTATGTCAAGATTGTCTTGACACTTAGACCCCCAAGATTTCAATAGCGCCTCACTTAAAAGATGACATTATTTTTGATTCAAATGAACTTTTATGGTGCAGAAGCCGCATGGTGCCTGTGCCTACAGTGTATGTATTTGTCAGTGTGTCTCTATCTGCATTTCTGTCTCTTGCTGGCCGCCAGCCTGTGTGATGATGTCAGCCTGTCTGTGATGTAAGAGAGACATTGTGATATCATCACATACTGTAGGCAGGATGGCAGGTGTAAAGCTTCTAAAAGAGAGAGGGAGGGAGAGAGGTAGAGGAGAGAGAGGGAGAAAGAGGGAGAGAGAGAGCAAGCAGCTCCTCCCTCCCATGCAAATGACTGGAGGCAGAGGAGTAGAGGGACAGAAGCCTGTGCTGCTTGTAATGGGACAGGATTTGGGGTGCTGTTTCATGCTCTATCTCCCTCCCTCCCACTGTCTCAGGTGCAGAAAGTTTTCAAGGGAGAGAGGAAAGGAAGAGGAAAATGGAAGCTGAGGAGAGCTGGTCCTGTCCCTCTTGTTGGTAAAGAGGGGGCATCCAGAAAGAGGTAAGGAGATAGTTTTATTTTAATTCAAGAAGGTGTGCCTGGTGGCGAAGCTGGTGTGCTCTGTCACACTACAGACCCCTCCCTGTGTGTGTGTGTGCGTGCGTGCGTGCGTGCGTGCGTGCGTCTGCAGGGGGTATCTGTCCCATCCATAGATATCAGGGGTACTGCAGCTGCTGCTGCTGTTCAAACTTTTGCTTTAGGCCCATTCCTTTGATGTTAATAAGCGTTTCTAGTACAATCTTTTTCGCTCTGTTCACCCACATCTTTACATTACCTCGTGTGTGTGTGTGTGTGTGTGTGTGTATGTGTATGTGTGTGTACGTGTGTATAGCATGTGTTTGAAACACTATACTGTATCTGCATAGAAAAAAAGCCTTCTTTTAGTAATGTACAGTTCAAATACTGTATGAACATGACCCCATCTCATCTCATCCCCCTGACTCTGGATACAAAACATTCATGTATTCGTTTGCAACTTTTCATACAATTTGCTTGCACCATTTCAGAGAAATTAAATATTTAAAATGGAAATAAATTGGTAACTGCAGTAACAAACAACACTGTACATGCTAATAGTACATCCATGTAAGCAGTACATACATGCTCAGGAGTTGTTTTTTTGGATCGGTATATACTTGTCATTATCCACTTCAACCATTTTAATTCCCCCCTTTTAAATTATTGTACTGGTTGATGTGTATGTATATATATATATATATATATATATATATATATATAGATATATATCTATATATCTATATATATATATATATATATATATATATATATTTCAACCATTATCACCTACAGTACAGTAGCATACAGTGCTCCCACTGCAGCAAGGGATTCTGGGAAATGACATGCAATGTTTACTCGCTCATCCCACAACGTGGCGGTATCAAATATAGCGTTTTCCCAGTTATTATATCCCTGCAGGATGTAGGATAATCCCAGCCAAACCCACATACTTACTACATTCCCGTTATGTCACATGTATTATTTCCTGTGAAGGAAGCGCTATGTATATTCCCATTATGGTCACAAATTGGACGATACTGTATTTCCATTATGTCTCCTATTATTTTCCCATGATATCTCATAGAATACTGTCATCCAAAACCACATCATTATTGAATGATTGAAAATGATGCCTCCGTTTTATGTCAAGATTGTCTTGACACTTAGACCCCCAAGATTTCAATAGCGCCTCACTTAAAAGATGACATTATTTTTGATTCAAATGAACTTTTATGGTGCAGAAGCCGCATGGTGCCTGTGCCTACAGTGTATGTATTTGTCAGTGTGTCTCTATCTGCATTTCTGTCTCTTGCTGGCCGCCAGCCTGTGTGATGATGTCAGCCTGTCTGTGATGTAAGAGAGACATTGTGATATCATCACATACTGTAGGCAGGATGGCAGGTGTAAAGCTTCTAAAAGAGAGAGGGAGGGAGAGAGGTAGAGGAGAGAGAGGGAGAAAGAGGGAGAGAGAGAGCAAGCAGCTCCTCCCTCCCATGCAAATGACTGGAGGCAGAGGAGTAGAGGGACAGAAGCCTGTGCTGCTTGTAATGGGACAGGATTTGGGGTGCTGTTTCATGCTCTATCTCCCTCCCTCCCACTGTCTCAGGTGCAGAAAGTTTTCAAGGGAGAGAGGAAAGGAAGAGGAAAATGGAAGCTGAGGAGAGCTGGTCCTGTCCCTCTTGTTGGTAAAGAGGGGGCATCCAGAAAGAGGTAAGGAGATAGTTTTATTTTAATTCAAGAAGGAGTGCCTGGTGGCGAAGCTGGTGTGCTCTGTCACACTACAGACCCCTCCCTGTGTGTGTGTGTGTGTGCGTGCGTGCGTGCGTGCGTCTGCAGGGGGTATCTGTCCCATCCATAGATATCAGGGGTACTGCAGCTGCTGCTGCTGTTCAAACTTTTGCTTTAGGCCCATTCCTTTGATGTTAATAAGCGTTTCTAGTACAATCTTTTTCGCTCTGTTCACCCACATCTTTACATTACCTCGTGTGTGTGTGTGTGTGTGTGTGTGTGTGTGTGTGTGTGTGTGTATGTGTATGTGTGTGTACGTGTGTATAGCATGTGTTTGAAACACTATACTGTATCTGCATAGAAAAAAAGCCTTCTTTTAGTAATGTACAGTTCAAATACTGTATGAACATGACCCCATCTCATCTCATCCCCCTGACTCTGGATACAAAACATTCATGTATTCGTTTGCAACTTTTCATACAATTTGCTTGCACCATTTCAGAGAAATTAAATATTTAAAATGGAAATAAATTGGTAACTGCAGTAACAAACAACACTGTACATGCTAATAGTACATCCATGTAAGCAGTACATACATGCTCAGGAGTTGTTTTTTTGGATCGGTATATACTTGTCATTATCCACTTCAACCATTTTAATTCCCCCCTTTTAAATTATTGTACTGGTTGATGTGTATGTATATATATATATATATATATAGATATATATATATAGATATATATCTATATATCTATATATATATATATATATATATATATATATATTTCAACCATTATCACCTACAGTACAGTAGCATACAGTGCTCCCACTGCAGCAAGGGATTCTGGGAAATGACATGCAATGTTTACTCGCTCATCCCACAACGTGGCGGTATCAAATATAGCGTTTTCCCAGTTATTATATCCCTGCAGGATGTAGGATAATCCCAGCCAAACCCACATACTTACTACATTCCCGTTATGTCACATGTATTATTTCCTGTGAAGGAAGCGCTATGTATATTCCCATTATGGTCACAAATTGGACGATACTGTATTTCCATTATGTCTCCTATTATTTTCCCATGATATCTCATAGAATACTGTCATCCAAAACCACATCATTATTGAATGATTGAAAATGATGCCTCCGTTTTATGTCAAGATTGTCTTGACACTTAGACCCCCAAGATTTCAATAGCGCCTCACTTAAAAGATGACATTATTTTTGATTCAAATGAACTTTTATGGTGCAGAAGCCGCATGGTGCCTGTGCCTACAGTGTATGTATTTGTCAGTGTGTCTCTATCTGCATTTCTGTCTCTTGCTGGCCGCCAGCCTGTGTGATGATGTCAGCCTGTCTGTGATGTAAGAGAGACATTGTGATATCATCACATACTGTAGGCAGGATGGCAGGTGTAAAGCTTCTAAAAGAGAGAGGGAGGGAGAGAGGTAGAGGAGAGAGAGGGAGAAAGAGGGAGAGAGAGAGCAAGCAGCTCCTCCCTCCCATGCAAATGACTGGAGGCAGAGGAGTAGAGGGACAGAAGCCTGTGCTGCTTGTAATGGGACAGGATTTGGGGTGCTGTTTCATGCTCTATCTCCCTCCCTCCCACTGTCTCAGGTGCAGAAAGTTTTCAAGGGAGAGAGGAAAGGAAGAGGAAAATGGAAGCTGAGGAGAGCTGGTCCTGTCCCTCTTGTTGGTAAAGAGGGGGCATCCAGAAAGAGGTAAGGAGATAGTTTTATTTTAATTCAAGAAGGAGTGCCTGGTGGCGAAGCTGGTGTGCTCTGTCACACTACAGACCCCTCCCTGTGTGTGTGTGTGTGTGCGTGCGTGCGTGCGTGCGTCTGCAGGGGGTATCTGTCCCATCCATAGATATCAGGGGTACTGCAGCTGCTGCTGCTGTTCAAACTTTTGCTTTAGGCCCATTCCTTTGATGTTAATAAGCGTTTCTAGTACAATCTTTTTCGCTCTGTTCACCCACATCTTTACATTACCTCGTGTGTGTGTGTGTGTGTGTGTGTGTGTATGTGTATGTGTGTGTACGTGTGTATAGCATGTGTTTGAAACACTATACTGTATCTGCATAGAAAAAAAGCCTTCTTTTAGTAATGTACAGTTCAAATACTGTATGAACATGACCCCATCTCATCTCATCCCCCTGACTCTGGATACAAAACATTCATGTATTCGTTTGCAACTTTTCATACAATTTGCTTGCACCATTTCAGAGAAATTAAATATTTAAAATGGAAATAAATTGGTAACTGCAGTAACAAACAACACTGTACATGCTAATAGTACATCCATGTAAGCAGTACATACATGCTCAGGAGTTGTTTTTTTGGATCGGTATATACTTGTCATTATCCACTTCAACCATTTTAATTCCCCCCTTTTAAATTATTGTACTGGTTGATGTGTATGTATATATATATATATATATATATATATATAGATATATATCTATATATCTATATATATATATATATATATATATATATATATATTTCAACCATTATCACCTACAGTACAGTAGCATACAGTGCTCCCACTGCAGCAAGGGATTCTGGGAAATGACATGCAATGTTTACTCGCTCATCCCACAACGTGGCGGTATCAAATATAGCGTTTTCCCAGTTATTATATCCCTGCAGGATGTAGGATAATCCCAGCCAAACCCACATACTTACTACATTCCCGTTATGTCACATGTATTATTTCCTGTGAAGGAAGCGCTATGTATATTCCCATTATGGTCACAAATTGGACGATACTGTATTTCCATTATGTCTCCTATTATTTTCCCATGATATCTCATAGAATACTGTCATCCAAAACCACATCATTATTGAAT
Organism: Ascaphus truei; assembly: GCF_040206685.1. NCBI lineage: Eukaryota > Metazoa > Chordata > Amphibia > Anura > Ascaphidae > Ascaphus > Ascaphus truei. Next base: position 393,826 of record NW_027454521.1, on the reverse strand, counting down.
GATTGAAAATGATGCCTCCGTTTTATGTCAAGATTGTCTTGACACTTAGACCCCCAAGATTTCAATAGCGCCTCACTTAAAAGATGACATTATTTTTGATTCAAATGAACTTTTATGGTGCAGAAGCCGCATGGTGCCTGTGCCTACAGTGTATGTATTTGTCAGTGTGTCTCTATCTGCATTTCTGTCTCTTGCTGGCCGCCAGCCTGTGTGATGATGTCAGCCTGTCTGTGATGTAAGAGAGACATTGTGATATCATCACATACTGTAGGCAGGATGGCAGGTGTAAAGCTTCTAAAAGAGAGAGGGAGGGAGAGAGGTAGAGGAGAGAGAGGGAGAAAGAGGGAGAGAGAGAGCAAGCAGCTCCTCCCTCCCATGCAAATGACTGGAGGCAGAGGAGTAGAGGGACAGAAGCCTGTGCTGCTTGTAATGGGACAGGATTTGGGGTGCTGTTTCATGCTCTATCTCCCTCCCTCCCACTGTCTCAGGTGCAGAAAGTTTTCAAGGGAGAGAGGAAAGGAAGAGGAAAATGGAAGCTGAGGAGAGCTGGTCCTGTCCCTCTTGTTGGTAAAGAGGGGGCATCCAGAAAGAGGTAAGGAGATAGTTTTATTTTAATTCAAGAAGGAGTGCCTGGTGGCGAAGCTGGTGTGCTCTGTCACACTACAGACCCCTCCCTGTGTGTGTGTGTGTGTGCGTGCGTGCGTGCGTGCGTCTGCAGGGGGTATCTGTCCCATCCATAGATATCAGGGGTACTGCAGCTGCTGCTGCTGTTCAAACTTTTGCTTTAGGCCCATTCCTTTGATGTTAATAAGCGTTTCTAGTACAATCTTTTTCGCTCTGTTCACCCACATCTTTACATTACCTCGTGTGTGTGTGTGTGTGTGTGTGTGTGTATGTGTATGTGTGTGTACGTGTGTATAGCATGTGTTTGAAACACTATACTGTATCTGCATAGAAAAAAAGCCTTCTTTTAGTAATGTACAGTTCAAATACTGTATGAACATGACCCCATCTCATCTCATCCCCCTGACTCTGGATACAAAACATTCATGTATTCGTTTGCAACTTTTCATACAATTTGCTTGCACCATTTCAGAGAAATTAAATATTTAAAATGGAAATAAATTGGTAACTGCAGTAACAAACAACACTGTACATGCTAATAGTACATCCATGTAAGCAGTACATACATGCTCAGGAGTTGTTTTTTTGGATCGGTATATACTTGTCATTATCCACTTCAACCATTTTAATTCCCCCCTTTTAAATTATTGTACTGGTTGATGTGTATGTATATATATATATATATATATATATATATATATATATATATATATATATATATATATATATATATAGATATATATCTATATATCTATATATATATATATATATATATATATATATATATATATATATATATATTTCAACCATTATCACCTACAGTACAGTAGCATACAGTGCTCCCACTGCAGCAAGGGATTTTGGCAAATGACATGCAATGTTTACTCGCTCATCCCACAACGTGGCGGTATCAAATATAGCGTTTTCCCAGTTATTATATCCCTGCAGGATGTAGGATAATCCCAGCCAAACCCACATACTTACTACATTCCCGTTATGTCACATGTATTATTTCCTGTGAAGGAAGCGCTATGTATATTCCCATTATGGTCACAAATTGGACGATACTGTATTTCCATTATGTCTCCTATTATTTTCCCATGATATCTCATAGAATACTGTCATCCAAAACCACATCATTATTGAATGATTGAAAATGATGCCTCCGTTTTATGTCAAGATTGTCTTGACACTTAGACCCCCAAGATTTCAATAGCGCCTCACTTAAAAGATGACATTATTTTTGATTCAAATGAACTTTTATGGTGCAGAAGCCGCATGGTGCCTGTGCCTACAGTGTATGTATTTGTCAGTGTGTCTCTATCTGCATTTCTGTCTCTTGCTGGCCGCCAGCCTGTGTGATGATGTCAGCCTGTCTGTGATGTAAGAGAGACATTGTGATATCATCACATACTGTAGGCAGGATGGCAGGTGTAAAGCTTCTAAAAGAGAGAGGGAGGGAGAGAGGTAGAGGAGAGAGAGGGAGAAAGAGGGAGAGAGAGAGCAAGCAGCTCCTCCCTCCCATGCAAATGACTGGAGGCAGAGGAGTAGAGGGACAGAAGCCTGTGCTGCTTGTAATGGGACAGGATTTGGGGTGCTGTTTCATGCTCTATCTCCCTCCCTCCCACTGTCTCAGGTGCAGAAAGTTTTCAAGGGAGAGAGGAAAGGAAGAGGAAAATGGAAGCTGAGGAGAGCTGGTCCTGTCCCTCTTGTTGGTAAAGAGGGGGCATCCAGAAAGAGGTAAGAGATAGTTTTATTTTAATTCAAGAAGGAGTGCCTGGTGGCGAAGCTGGTGTGCTCTGTCACACTACAGACCCCTCCCTGTGTGTGTGTGTGCGTGCGTGCGTGCGTGCGTGCGTCTGCAGGGGGTATCTGTCCCATCCATAGATATCAGGGGTACTGCAGCTGCTGCTGCTGTTCAAACTTTTGCTTTAGGCCCATTCCTTTGATGTTAATAAGCGTTTCTAGTACAATCTTTTTCGCTCTGTTCACCCACATCTTTACATTACCTCGTGTGTGTGTGTGTGTGTATGTGTATGTGTGTGTACGTGTGTATAGCATGTGTTTGAAACACTATACTGTATCTGCATAGAAAAAAAGCCTTCTTTTAGTAATGTACAGTTCAAATACTGTATGAACATGACCCCATCTCATCTCATCCCCCTGACTCTGGATACAAAACATTCATGTATTCGTTTGCAACTTTTCATACAATTTGCTTGCACCATTTCAGAGAAATTAAATATTTAAAATGGAAATAAATTGGTAACTGCAGTAACAAACAACACTGTACATGCTAATAGTACATCCATGTAAGCAGTACATACATGCTCAGGAGTTGTTTTTTTGGATCGGTATATACTTGTCATTATCCACTTCAACCATTTTAATTCCCCCCTTTTAAATTATTGTACTGGTTGATGTGTATGTATATATATATATATATATATATATATATAGATATATATCTATATATCTATATATATATATATATATATATATATATATATTTCAACCATTATCACCTACAGTACAGTAGCATACAGTGCTCCCACTGCAGCAAGGGATTCTGGGAAATGACATGCAATGTTTACTCGCTCATCCCACAACGTGGCGGTATCAAATATAGCGTTTTCCCAGTTATTATATCCCTGCAGGATGTAGGATAATCCCAGCCAAACCCACATACTTACTACATTCCCGTTATGTCACATGTATTATTTCCTGTGAAGGAAGCGCTATGTATATTCCCATTATGGTCACAAATTGGACGATACTGTATTTCCATTATGTCTCCTATTATTTTCCCATGATATCTCATAGAATACTGTCATCCAAAACCACATCATTATTGAATGATTGAAAATGATGCCTCCGTTTTATGTCAAGATTGTCTTGACACTTAGACCCCCAAGATTTCAATAGCGCCTCACTTAAAAGATGACATTATTTTTGATTCAAATGAACTTTTATGGTGCAGAAGCCGCATGGTGCCTGTGCCTACAGTGTATGTATTTGTCAGTGTGTCTCTATCTGCATTTCTGTCTCTTGCTGGCCGCCAGCCTGTGTGATGATGTCAGCCTGTCTGTGATGTAAGAGAGACATTGTGATATCATCACATACTGTAGGCAGGATGGCAGGTGTAAAGCTTCTAAAAGAGAGAGGGAGGGAGAGAGGTAGAGGAGAGAGAGGGAGAAAGAGGGAGAGAGAGAGCAAGCAGCTCCTCCCTCCCATGCAAATGACTGGAGGCAGAGGAGTAGAGGGACAGAAGCCTGTGCTGCTTGTAATGGGACAGGATTTGGGGTGCTGTTTCATGCTCTATCTCCCTCCCTCCCACTGTCTCAGGTGCAGAAAGTTTTCAAGGGAGAGAGGAAAGGAAGAGGAAAATGGAAGCTGAGGAGAGCTGGTCCTGTCCCTCTTGTTGGTAAAGAGGGGGCATCCAGAAAGAGGTAAGGAGATAGTTTTATTTTAATTCAAGAAGGAGTGCCTGGTGGCGAAGCTGGTGTGCTCTGTCACACTACAGACCCCTCCCTGTGTGTGTGTGTGTGTGCGTGCGTGCGTGCGTGCGTGCGTCTGCAGGGGGTATCTGTCCCATCCATAGATATCAGGGGTACTGCAGCTGCTGCTGCTGTTCAAACTTTTGCTTTAGGCCCATTCCTTTGATGTTAATAAGCGTTTCTAGTACAATCTTTTTCGCTCTGTTCACCCACATCTTTACATTACCTCGTGTGTGTGTGTGTGTGTGTGTGTGTATGTGTATGTGTGTGTACGTGTGTATAGCATGTGTTTGAAACACTATACTGTATCTGCATAGAAAAAAAGCCTTCTTTTAGTAATGTACAGTTCAAATACTGTATGAACATGACCCCATCTCATCTCATCCCCCTGACTCTGGATACAAAACATTCATGTATTCGTTTGCAACTTTTCATACAATTTGCTTGCACCATTTCAGAGAAATTAAATATTTAAAATGGAAATAAATTGGTAACTGCAGTAACAAACAACACTGTACATGCTAATAGTACATCCATGTAAGCAGTACATACATGCTCAGGAGTTGTTTTTTTGGATCGGTATATACTTGTCATTATCCACTTCAACCATTTTAATTCCCCCCTTTTAAATTATTGTACTGGTTGATGTGTATGTATATATATATATATATATATAGATATATATATATAGATATATATCTATATATCTATATATATATATATATATATATATATATATATTTCAACCATTATCACCTACAGTACAGTAGCATACAGTGCTCCCACTGCAGCAAGGGATTCTGGGAAATGACATGCAATGTTTACTCGCTCATCCCACAACGTGGCGGTATCAAATATAGCGTTTTCCCAGTTATTATATCCCTGCAGGATGTAGGATAATCCCAGCCAAACCCACATACTTACTACATTCCCGTTATGTCACATGTATTATTTCCTGTGAAGGAAGCGCTATGTATATTCCCATTATGGTCACAAATTGGACGATACTGTATTTCCATTATGTCTCCTATTATTTTCCCATGATATCTCATAGAATACTGTCATCCAAAACCACATCATTATTGAATGATTGAAAATGATGCCTCCGTTTTATGTCAAGATTGTCTTGACACTTAGACCCCCAAGATTTCAATAGCGCCTCACTTAAAAGATGACATTATTTTTGATTCAAATGAACTTTTATGGTGCAGAAGCCGCATGGTGCCTGTGCCTACAGTGTATGTATTTGTCAGTGTGTCTCTATCTGCATTTCTGTCTCTTGCTGGCCGCCAGCCTGTGTGATGATGTCAGCCTGTCTGTGATGTAAGAGAGACATTGTGATATCATCACATACTGTAGGCAGGATGGCAGGTGTAAAGCTTCTAAAAGAGAGAGGGAGGGAGAGAGGTAGAGGAGAGAGAGGGAGAAAGAGGGAGAGAGAGAGCAAGCAGCTCCTCCCTCCCATGCAAATGACTGGAGGCAGAGGAGTAGAGGGACAGAAGCCTGTGCTGCTTGTAATGGGACAGGATTTGGGGTGCTGTTTCATGCTCTATCTCCCTCCCTCCCACTGTCTCAGGTGCAGAAAGTTTTCAAGGGAGAGAGGAAAGGAAGAGGAAAATGGAAGCTGAGGAGAGCTGGTCCTGTCCCTCTTGTTGGTAAAGAGGGGGCATCCAGAAAGAGGTAAGGAGATAGTTTTATTTTAATTCAAGAAGGAGTGCCTGGTGGCGAAGCTGGTGTGCTCTGTCACACTACAGACCCCTCCCTGTGTGTGTGTGTGTGTGCGTGCGTGCGTGCGTGCGTCTGCAGGGGGTATCTGTCCCATCCATAGATATCAGGGGTACTGCAGCTGCTGCTGCTGTTCAAACTTTTGCTTTAGGCCCATTCCTTTGATGTTAATAAGCGTTTCTAGTACAATCTTTTTCGCTCTGTTCACCCACATCTTTACATTACCTCGTGTGTGTGTGTGTGTGTGTGTGTGTGTATGTGTATGTGTGTGTACGTGTGTATAGCATGTGTTTGAAACACTATACTGTATCTGCATAGAAAAAAAGCCTTCTTTTAGTAATGTACAGTTCAAATACTGTATGAACATGACCCCATCTCATCTCATCCCCCTGACTCTGGATACAAAACATTCATGTATTCGTTTGCAACTTTTCATACAATTTGCTTGCACCATTTCAGAGAAATTAAATATTTAAAATGGAAATAAATTGGTAACTGCAGTAACAAACAACACTGTACATGCTAATAGTACATCCATGTAAGCAGTACATACATGCTCAGGAGTTGTTTTTTTGGATCGGTATATACTTGTCATTATCCACTTCAACCATTTTAATTCCCCCCTTTTAAATTATTGTACTGGTTGATGTGTATGTATATATATATATATATATATATATATATAGATATATATCTATATATCTATATATATATATATATATATATATATATATATATTTCAACCATTATCACCTACAGTACAGTAGCATACAGTGCTCCCACTGCAGCAAGGGATTCTGGGAAATGACATGCAATGTTTACTCGCTCATCCCACAACGTGGCGGTATCAAATATAGCGTTTTCCCAGTTATTATATCCCTGCAGGATGTAGGATAATCCCAGCCAAACCCACATACTTACTACATTCCCGTTATGTCACATGTATTATTTCCTGTGAAGGAAGCGCTATGTATATTCCCATTATGGTCACAAATTGGACGATACTGTATTTCCATTATGTCTCCTATTATTTTCCCATGATATCTCATAGAATACTGTCATCCAAAACCACATCATTATTGAATGATTGAAAATGATGCCTCCGTTTTATGTCAAGATTGTCTTGACACTTAGACCCCCAAGATTTCAATAGCGCCTCACTTAAAAGATGACATTATTTTTGATTCAAATGAACTTTTATGGTGCAGAAGCCGCATGGTGCCTGTGCCTACAGTGTATGTATTTGTCAGTGTGTCTCTATCTGCATTTCTGTCTCTTGCTGGCCGCCAGCCTGTGTGATGATGTCAGCCTGTCTGTGATGTAAGAGAGACATTGTGATATCATCACATACTGTAGGCAGGATGGCAGGTGTAAAGCTTCTAAAAGAGAGAGGGAGGGAGAGAGGTAGAGGAGAGAGAGGGAGAAAGAGGGAGAGAGAGAGCAAGCAGCTCCTCCCTCCCATGCAAATGACTGGAGGCAGAGGAGTAGAGGGACAGAAGCCTGTGCTGCTTGTAATGGGACAGGATTTGGGGTGCTGTTTCATGCTCTATCTCCCTCCCTCCCACTGTCTCAGGTGCAGAAAGTTTTCAAGGGAGAGAGGAAAGGAAGAGGAAAATGGAAGCTGAGGAGAGCTGGTCCTGTCCCTCTTGTTGGTAAAGAGGGGGCATCCAGAAAGAGGTAAGGAGATAGTTTTATTTTAATTCAAGAAGGAGTGCCTGGTGGCGAAGCTGGTGTGCTCTGTCACACTACAGACCCCTCCCTGTGTGTGTGTGTGTGTGCGTGCGTGCGTGCGTGCGTCTGCAGGGGGTATCTGTCCCATCCATAGATATCAGGGGTACTGCAGCTGCTGCTGCTGTTCAAACTTTTGCTTTAGGCCCATTCCTTTGATGTTAATAAGCGTTTCTAGTACAATCTTTTTCGCTCTGTTCACCCACATCTTTACATTACCTCGTGTGTGTGTGTGTGTGTGTGTGTGTATGTGTATGTGTGTGTACGTGTGTATAGCATGTGTTTGAAACACTATACTGTATCTGCATAGAAAAAAAGCCTTCTTTTAGTAATGTACAGTTCAAATACTGTATGAACATGACCCCATCTCATCTCATCCCCCTGACTCTGGATACAAAACATTCATGTATTCGTTTGCAACTTTTCATACAATTTGCTTGCACCATTTCAGAGAAATTAAATATTTAAAATGGAAATAAATTGGTAACTGCAGTAACAAACAACACTGTACATGCTAATAGTACATCCATGTAAGCAGTACATACATGCTCAGGAGTTGTTTTTTTGGATCGGTATATACTTGTCATTATCCACTTCAACCATTTTAATTCCCCCCTTTTAAATTATTGTACTGGTTGATGTGTATGTATATATATATATATATATATATATATATATATATATATATATATATATATATATATAAATATATATAGATATATATCTATATATCTATATATATATATATATATATATATATATATATATATATATATATATATATATATTTCAACCATTATCACCTACAGTACAGTAGCATACAGTGCTCCCACTGCAGCAAGGGATTTTGGCAAATGACATGCAATGTTTACTCGCTCATCCCACAACGTGGCGGTATCAAATATAGCGTTTTCCCAGTTATTATATCCCTGCAGGATGTAGGATAATCCCAGCCAAACCCACATACTTACTACATTCCCGTTATGTCACATGTATTATTTCCTGTGAAGGAAGCGCTATGTATATTCCCATTATGGTCACAAATTGGACGATACTGTATTTCCATTATGTCTCCTATTATTTTCCCATGATATCTCATAGAATACTGTCATCCAAAACCACATCATTATTGAATGATTGAAAATGATGCCTCCGTTTTATGTCAAGATTGTCTTGACACTTAGACCCCCAAGATTTCAATAGCGCCTCACTTAAAAGATGACATTATTTTTGATTCAAATGAACTTTTATGGTGCAGAAGCCGCATGGTGCCTGTGCCTACAGTGTATGTATTTGTCAGTGTGTCTCTATCTGCATTTCTGTCTCTTGCTGGCCGCCAGCCTGTGTGATGATGTCAGCCTGTCTGTGATGTAAGAGAGACATTGTGATATCATCACATACTGTAGGCAGGATGGCAGGTGTAAAGCTTCTAAAAGAGAGAGGGAGGGAGAGAGGTAGAGGAGAGAGAGGGAGAAAGAGGGAGAGAGAGAGCAAGCAGCTCCTCCCTCCCATGCAAATGACTGGAGGCAGAGGAGTAGAGGGACAGAAGCCTGTGCTGCTTGTAATGGGACAGGATTTGGGGTGCTGTTTCATGCTCTATCTCCCTCCCTCCCACTGTCTCAGGTGCAGAAAGTTTTCAAGGGAGAGAGGAAAGGAAGAGGAAAATGGAAGCTGAGGAGAGCTGGTCCTGTCCCTCTTGTTGGTAAAGAGGGGGCATCCAGAAAGAGGTAAGAGATAGTTTTATTTTAATTCAAGAAGGAGTGCCTGGTGGCGAAGCTGGTGTGCTCTGTCACACTACAGACCCCTCCCTGTGTGTGTGTGTGCGTGCGTGCGTGCGTGCGTGCGTCTGCAGGGGGTATCTGTCCCATCCATAGATATCAGGGGTACTGCAGCTGCTGCTGCTGTTCAAACTTTTGCTTTAGGCCCATTCCTTTGATGTTAATAAGCGTTTCTAGTACAATCTTTTTCGCTCTGTTCACCCACATCTTTACATTACCTCGTGTGTGTGTGTGTGTGTATGTGTATGTGTGTGTACGTGTGTATAGCATGTGTTTGAAACACTATACTGTATCTGCATAGAAAAAAAGCCTTCTTTTAGTAATGTACAGTTCAAATACTGTATGAACATGACCCCATCTCATCTCATCCCCCTGACTCTGGATACAAAACATTCATGTATTCGTTTGCAACTTTTCATACAATTTGCTTGCACCATTTCAGAGAAATTAAATATTTAAAATGGAAATAAATTGGTAACTGCAGTAACAAACAACACTGTACATGCTAATAGTACATCCATGTAAGCAGTACATACATGCTCAGGAGTTGTTTTTTTGGATCGGTATATACTTGTCATTATCCACTTCAACCATTTTAATTCCCCCCTTTTAAATTATTGTACTGGTTGATGTGTATGTATATATATATATATATATATATATATATATATATATATATATATATATATAGATATATATCTATATATCTATATATATATATATATATATATATATATATTTCAACCATTATCACCTACAGTACAGTAGCATACAGTGCTCCCACTGCAGCAAGGGATTCTGGGAAATGACATGCAATGTTTACTCGCTCATCCCACAACGTGGCGGTATCAAATATAGCGTTTTCCCAGTTATTATATCCCTGCAGGATGTAGGATAATCCCAGCCAAACCCACATACTTACTACATTCCCGTTATGTCACATGTATTATTTCCTGTGAAGGAAGCGCTATGTATATTCCCATTATGGTCACAAATTGGACGATACTGTATTTCCATTATGTCTCCTATTATTTTCCCATGATATCTCATAGAATACTGTCATCCAAAACCACATCATTATTGAATGATTGAAAATGATGCCTCCGTTTTATGTCAAGATTGTCTTGACACTTAGACCCCCAAGATTTCAATAGCGCCTCACTTAAAAGATGACATTATTTTTGATTCAAATGAACTTTTATGGTGCAGAAGCCGCATGGTGCCTGTGCCTACAGTGTATGTATTTGTCAGTGTGTCTCTATCTGCATTTCTGTCTCTTGCTGGCCGCCAGCCTGTGTGATGATGTCAGCCTGTCTGTGATGTAAGAGAGACATTGTGATATCATCACATACTGTAGGCAGGATGGCAGGTGTAAAGCTTCTAAAAGAGAGAGGGAGGGAGAGAGGTAGAGGAGAGAGAGGGAGAAAGAGGGAGAGAGAGAGCAAGCAGCTCCTCCCTCCCATGCAAATGACTGGAGGCAGAGGAGTAGAGGGACAGAAGCCTGTGCTGCTTGTAATGGGACAGGATTTGGGGTGCTGTTTCATGCTCTATCTCCCTCCCTCCCACTGTCTCAGGTGCAGAAAGTTTTCAAGGGAGAGAGGAAAGGAAGAGGAAAATGGAAGCTGAGGAGAGCTGGTCCTGTCCCTCTTGTTGGTAAAGAGGGGGCATCCAGAAAGAGGTAAGGAGATAGTTTTATTTTAATTCAAGAAGGAGTGCCTGGTGGCGAAGCTGGTGTGCTCTGTCACACTACAGACCCCTCCCTGTGTGTGTGTGTGTGTGCGTGCGTGCGTGCGTGCGTGCGTCTGCAGGGGGTATCTGTCCCATCCATAGATATCAGGGGTACTGCAGCTGCTGCTGCTGTTCAAACTTTTGCTTTAGGCCCATTCCTTTGATGTTAATAAGCGTTTCTAGTACAATCTTTTTCGCTCTGTTCACCCACATCTTTACATTACCTCGTGTGTGTGTGTGTGTGTGTGTGTGTATGTGTATGTGTGTGTACGTGTGTATAGCATGTGTTTGAAACACTATACTGTATCTGCATAGAAAAAAAGCCTTCTTTTAGTAATGTACAGTTCAAATACTGTATGAACATGACCCCATCTCATCTCATCCCCCTGACTCTGGATACAAAACATTCATGTATTCGTTTGCAACTTTTGATACAATTTGCTTGCACCATTTCAGAGAAATTAAATATTTAAAATGGAAATAAATTGGTAACTGCAGTAACAAACAACACTGTACATGCTAATAGTACATCCATGTAAGCAGTACATACATGCTCAGGAGTTGTTTTTTTGGATCGGTATATACTTGTCATTATCCACTTCAACCATTTTAATTCCCCCCTTTTAAATTATTGTACTGGTTGATGTGTATGTATATATATATATATATATATATATATATATATATATATATATAGATATATATCTATATATATATATATATATATATATATATTTCAACCATTATCACCTACAGTACAGTAGCATACAGTGCTCCCACTGCAGCAAGGGATTCTGGGAAATGACATGCAATGTTTACTCGCTCATCCCACAACGTGGCGGTATCAAATATAGCGTTTTCCCAGTTATTATATCCCTGCAGGATGTAGGATAATCCCAGCCAAACCCACATACTTACTACATTCCCGTTATGTCACATGTATTATTTCCTGTGAAGGAAGCGCTATGTATATTCCCATTATGGTCACAAATTGGACGATACTGTATTTCCATTATGTCTCCTATTATTTTCCCATGATATCTCATAGAATACTGTCATCCAAAACCACATCATTATTGAATGATTGAAAATGATGCCTCCGTTTTATGTCAAGATTGTCTTGACACTTAGACCCCCAAGATTTCAATAGCGCCTCACTTAAAAGATGATATTATTTTTGATTCAAATGAACTTTTATGGTGCAGAAGCCGCATGGTGCCTGTGCCTACAGTGTATGTATTTGTCAGTGTGTCTCTATCTGCATTTCTGTCTCTTGCTGGCCGCCAGCCTGTGTGATGATGTCAGCCTGTCTGTGATGTAAGAGAGACATTGTGATATCATCACATACTGTAGGCAGGATGGCAGGTGTAAAGCTTCTAAAAGAGAGAGGGAGGGAGAGAGGTAGAGGAGAGAGAGGGAGAAAGAGGGAGAGAGAGAGCAAGCAGCTCCTCCCTCCCATGCAAATGACTGGAGGCAGAGGAGTAGAGGGACAGAAGCCTGTGCTGCTTGTAATGGGACAGGATTTGGGGTGCTGTTTCATGCTCTATCTCCCTCCCTCCCACTGTCTCAGGTGCAGAAAGTTTTCAAGGGAGAGAGGAAAGGAAGAGGAAAATGGAAGCTGAGGAGAGCTGGTCCTGTCCCTCTTGTTGGTAAAGAGGGGGCATCCAGAAAGAGGTAAGGAGATAGTTTTATTTTAATTCAAGAAGGAGTGCCTGGTGGCAAAGCTGGTGTGCTCTGTCACACTACAGACCCCTCCCTGTGTGTGTGTGTGCGTGCGTGCGTGCGTGCGTGCGTCTGCAGGGGGTATCTGTCCCATCCATAGATATCAGGGGTACTGCAGCTGCTGCTGCTGTTCAAACTTTTGCTTTAGGCCCATTCCTTTGATGTTAATAAGCGTTTCTAGTACAATCTTTTTCGCTCTGTTCACCCACATCTTTACATTACCTCGTGTGTGTGTGTGTGTGTGTGTGTGTATGTGTATGTGTGTGTACGTGTGTATAGCATGTGTTTGAAACACTATACTGTATCTGCATAGAAAAAAAGCCTTCTTTTAGTAATGTACAGTTCAAATACTGTATGAACATGACCCCATCTCATCTCATCCCCCTGACTCTGGATACAAAACATTCATGTATTCGTTTGCAACTTTTCATACAATTTGCTTGCACCATTTCAGAGAAATTAAATATTTAAAATGGAAATAAATTGGTAACTGCAGTAACAAACAACACTGTACATGCTAATAGTACATCCATGTAAGCAGTACATACATGCTCAGGAGTTGTTTTTTTGGATCGGTATATACTTGTCATTATCCACTTCAACCATTTTAATTCCCCCCTTTTAAATTATTGTACTGGTTGATGTGTATGTATATCTATATATCTATATATATATATATATATATATATATATATATTTCAACCATTATCACCTACAGTACAGTAGCATACAGTGCTCCCACTGCAGCAAGGGATTCTGGGAAATGACATGCAATGTTTACTCGCTCATCCCACAACGTGGCGGTATCAAATATAGCGTTTTCCCAGTTATTATATCCCTGCAGGATGTAGGATAATCCCAGCCAAACCCACATACTTACTACATTCCCGTTATGTCACATGTATTATTTCCTGTGAAGGAAGCGCTATGTATATTCCCATTATGGTCACAAATTGGACGATACTGTATTTCCATTATGTCTCCTATTATTTTCCCATGATATCTCATAGAATACTGTCATCCAAAACCACATCATTATTGAATGATTGAAAATGATGCCTCCGTTTTATGTCAAGATTGTCTTGACACTTAGACCCCCAAGATTTCAATAGCGCCTCACTTAAAAGATGATATTATTTTTGATTCAAATGAACTTTTATGGTGCAGAAGCCGCATGGTGCCTGTGCCTACAGTGTATGTATTTGTCAGTGTGTCTCTATCTGCATTTCTGTCTCTTGCTGGCCGCCAGCCTGTGTGATGATGTCAGCCTGTCTGTGATGTAAGAGAGACATTGTGATATCATCACATACTGTAGGCAGGATGGCAGGTGTAAAGCTTCTAAAAGAGAGAGGGAGGGAGAGAGGTAGAGGAGAGAGAGGGAGAAAGAGGGAGAGAGAGAGCAAGCAGCTCCTCCCTCCCATGCAAATGACTGGAGGCAGAGGAGTAGAGGGACAGAAGCCTGTGCTGCTTGTAATGGGACAGGATTTGGGGTGCTGTTTCATGCTCTATCTCCCTCCCTCCCACTGTCTCAGGTGCAGAAAGTTTTCAAGGGAGAGAGGAAAGGAAGAGGAAAATGGAAGCTGAGGAGAGCTGGTCCTGTCCCTCTTGTTGGTAAAGAGGGGGCATCCAGAAAGAGGTAAGGAGATAGTTTTATTTTAATTCAAGAAGGAGTGCCTGGTGGCGAAGCTGGTGTGCTCTGTCACACTACAGACCCCTCCCTGTGTGTGTGTGTGCGTGCGTGCGTGCGTGCGTGCGTCTGCAGGGGGTATCTGTCCCATCCATAGATATCAGGGGTACTGCAGCTGCTGCTGCTGTTCAAACTTTTGCTTTAGGCCCATTCCTTTGATGTTAATAAGCGTTTCTAGTACAATCTTTTTCGCTCTGTTCACCCACATCTTTACATTACCTCGTGTGTGTGTGTGTGTGTGTGTGTGTATGTGTATGTGTGTGTACGTGTGTATAGCATGTGTTTGAAACACTATACTGTATCTGCATAGAAAAAAAGCCTTCTTTTAGTAATGTACAGTTCAAATACTGTATGAACATGACCCCATCTCATCTCATCCCCCTGACTCTGGATACAAAACATTCATGTATTCGTTTGCAACTTTTCATACAATTTGCTTGCACCATTTCAGAGAAATTAAATATTTAAAATGGAAATAAATTGGTAACTGCAGTAACAAACAACACTGTACATGCTAATAGTACATCCATGTAAGCAGTACATACATGCTCAGGAGTTGTTTTTTTGGATCGGTATATACTTGTCATTATCCACTTCAACCATTTTAATTCCCCCCTTTTAAATTATTGTACTGGTTGATGTGTATGTATATATATATATATATATATATATATATATATATATATATATATATAGATATATATCTATATATCTATATATATATATATATATATATATATATATATTTCAACCATTATCACCTACAGTACAGTAGCATACAGTGCTCCCACTGCAGCAAGGGATTCTGGGAAATGACATGCAATGTTTACTCGCTCATCCCACAACGTGGCGGTATCAAATATAGCATTTTCCCAGTTATTATATCCCTGCAGGATGTAGGATAATCCCAGCCAAACCCACATACTTACTACATTCCCGTTATGTCACATGTATTATTTCCTGTGAAGGAAGCGCTATGTATATTCCCATTATGGTCACAAATTGGACGATACTGTATTTCCATTATGTCTCCTATTATTTTCCCATGATATCTCATAGAATACTGTCATCCAAAACCACATCATTATTGAATGATTGAAAATGATGCCTCCGTTTTATGTCAAGATTGTCTTGACACTTAGACCCCCAAGATTTCAATAGCGCCTCACTTAAAAGATGACATTATTTTTGATTCAAATGAACTTTTATGGTGCAGAAGCCGCATGGTGCCTGTGCCTACAGTGTATGTATTTGTCAGTGTGTCTCTATCTGCATTTCTGTCTCTTGCTGGCCGCCAGCCTGTGTGATGATGTCAGCCTGTCTGTGATGTAAGAGAGACATTGTGATATCATCACATACTGTAGGCAGGATGGCAGGTGTAAAGCTTCTAAAAGAGAGAGGGAGGGAGAGAGGTAGAGGAGAGAGAGGGAGAAAGAGGGAGAGAGAGAGCAAGCAGCTCCTCCCTCCCATGCAAATGACTGGAGGCAGAGGAGTAGAGGGACAGAAGCCTGTGCTGCTTGTAATGGGACAGGATTTGGGGTGCTGTTTCATGCTCTATCTCCCTCCCTCCCACTGTCTCAGGTGCAGAAAGTTTTCAAGGGAGAGAGGAAAGGAAGAGGAAAATGGAAGCTGAGGAGAGCTGGTCCTGTCCCTCTTGTTGGTAAAGAGGGGGCATCCAGAAAGAGGTAAGGAGATAGTTTTATTTTAATTCAAGAAGGAGTGCCTGGTGGCGAAGCTGGTGTGCTCTGTCACACTACAGACCCCTCCCTGTGTGTGTGTGTGCGTGCGTGCGTGCGTCTGCAGGGGGTATCTGTCCCATCCATAGATATCAGGGGTACTGCAGCTGCTGCTGCTGTTCAAACTTTTGCTTTAGGCCCATTCCTTTGATGTTAATAAGCGTTTCTAGTACAATCTTTTTCGCTCTGTTCACCCACATCTTTACATTACCTCGTGTGTGTGTGTGTGTGTGTGTGTGTATGTGTATGTGTGTGTACGTGTGTATAGCATGTGTTTGAAACACTATACTGTATCTGCATAGAAAAAAAGCCTTCTTTTAGTAATGTACAGTTCAAATACTGTATGAACATGACCCCATCTCATCTCATCCCCCTGACTCTGGATACAAAACATTCATGTATTCGTTTGCAACTTTTCATACAATTTGCTTGCACCATTTCAGAGAAATTAAATATTTAAAATGGAAATAAATTGGTAACTGCAGTAACAAACAACACTGTACATGCTAATAGTACATCCATGTAAGCAGTACATACATGCTCAGGAGTTGTTTTTTTGGATCGGTATATACTTGTCATTATCCACTTCAACCATTTTAATTCCCCCCTTTTAAATTATTGTACTGGTTGATGTGTATGTATATATATATATATATATATATATATAGATATATATCTATATATCTATATATATATATATACATATATATTTCAACCATTATCACCTACAGTACAGTAGCATACAGTGCTCCCACTGCAGCAAGGGATTCTGGGAAATGACATGCAATGTTTACTCGCTCATCCCACAACGTGGCGGTATCAAATATAGCGTTTTCCCAGTTATTATATCCCTGCAGGATGTAGGATAATCCCAGCCAAACCCACATACTTACTACATTCCCGTTATGTCACATGTATTATTTCCTGTGAAGGAAGCGCTATGTATATTCCCATTATGGTCACAAATTGGACGATACTGTATTTCCATTATGTCTCCTATTATTTTCCCATGATATCTCATAGAATACTGTCATCCAAAACCACATCATTATTGAATGATTGAAAATGATGCCTCCGTTTTATGTCAAGATTGTCTTGACACTTAGACCCCCAAGATTTCAATAGCGCCTCACTTAAAAGATGACATTATTTTTGATTCAAATGAACTTTTATGGTGCAGAAGCCGCATGGTGCCTGTGCCTACAGTGTATGTATTTGTCAGTGTGTCTCTATCTGCATTTCTGTCTCTTGCTGGCCGCCAGCCTGTGTGATGATGTCAGCCTGTCTGTGATGTAAGAGAGACATTGTGATATCATCACATACTGTAGGCAGGATGGCAGGTGTAAAGCTTCTAAAAGAGAGAGGGAGGGAGAGAGGTAGAGGAGAGAGAGGGAGAAAGAGGGAGAGAGAGAGCAAGCAGCTCGTCCCTCCCATGCAAATGACTGGAGGCAGAGGAGTAGAGGGACAGAAGCCTGTGCTGCTTGTAATGGGACAGGATTTGGGGTGCTGTTTCATGCTCTATCTCCCTCCCTCCCACTGTCTCAGGTGCAGAAAGTTTTCAAGGGAGAGAGGAAAGGAAGAGGAAAATGGAAGCTGAGGAGAGCTGGTCCTGTCCCTCTTGTTGGTAAAGAGGGGGCATCCAGAAAGAGGTAAGGAGATAGTTTTATTTTAATTCAAGAAGGAGTGCCTGGTGGCGAAGCTGGTGTGCTCTGTCACACTACAGACCCCTCCCTGTGTGTGTGTGTGCGTGCGTGCGTGCGTGCGTGCGTCTGCAGGGGGTATCTGTCCCATCCATAGATATCAGGGGTACTGCAGCTGCTGCTGCTGTTCAAACTTTTGCTTTAGGCCCATTCCTTTGATGTTAATAAGCGTTTCTAGTACAATCTTTTTCGCTCTGTTCACCCACATCTTTACATTACCTCGTGTGTGTGTGTGTGTGTGTGTGTGTGTGTATGTGTATGTGTGTGTACGTGTGTATAGCATGTGTTTGAAACACTATACTGTATCTGCATAGAAAAAAAGCCTTCTTTTAGTAATGTACAGTTCAAATACTGTATGAACATGACCCCATCTCATCTCATCCCCCTGACTCTGGATACAAAACATTCATGTATTCGTTTGCAACTTTTCATACAATTTGCTTGCACCATTTCAGAGAAATTAAATATTTAAAATGGAAATAAATTGGTAACTGCAGTAACAAACAACACTGTACATGCTAATAGTACATCCATGTAAGCAGTACATACATGCTCAGGAGTTGTTTTTTTGGATCGGTATATACTTGTCATTATCCACTTCAACCATTTTAATTCCCCCCTTTTAAATTATTGTACTGGTTGATGTGTATGTATATCTATATATCTATATATATATATATATATATATATATATATATTTCAACCATTATCACCTACAGTACAGTAGCATACAGTGCTCCCACTGCAGCAAGGGATTCTGGGAAATGACATGCAATGTTTACTCGCTCATCCCACAACGTGGCGGTATCAAATATAGCGTTTTCCCAGTTATTATATCCCTGCAGGATGTAGGATAATCCCAGCCAAACCCACATACTTACTACATTCCCGTTATGTCACATGTATTATTTCCTGTGAAGGAAGCGCTATGTATATTCCCATTATGGTCACAAATTGGACGATACTGTATTTCCATTATGTCTCCTATTATTTTCCCATGATATCTCATAGAATACTGTCATCCAAAACCACATCATTATTGAATGATTGAAAATGATGCCTCCGTTTTATGTCAAGATTGTCTTGACACTTAGACCCCCAAGATTTCAATAGCGCCTCACTTAAAAGATGATATTATTTTTGATTCAAATGAACTTTTATGGTGCAGAAGCCGCATGGTGCCTGTGCCTACAGTGTATGTATTTGTCAGTGTGTCTCTATCTGCATTTCTGTCTCTTGCTGGCCGCCAGCCTGTGTGATGATGTCAGCCTGTCTGTGATGTAAGAGAGACATTGTGATATCATCACATACTGTAGGCAGGATGGCAGGTGTAAAGCTTCTAAAAGAGAGAGGGAGGGAGAGAGGTAGAGGAGAGAGAGGGAGAAAGAGGGAGAGAGAGAGCAAGCAGCTCCTCCCTCCCATGCAAATGACTGGAGGCAGAGGAGTAGAGGGACAGAAGCCTGTGCTGCTTGTAATGGGACAGGATTTGGGGTGCTGTTTCATGCTCTATCTCCCTCCCTCCCACTGTCTCAGGTGCAGAAAGTTTTCAAGGGAGAGAGGAAAGGAAGAGGAAAATGGAAGCTGAGGAGAGCTGGTCCTGTCCCTCTTGTTGGTAAAGAGGGGGCATCCAGAAAGAGGTAAGGAGATAGTTTTATTTTAATTCAAGAAGGAGTGCCTGGTGGCGAAGCTGGTGTGCTCTGTCACACTACAGACCCCTCCCTGTGTGTGTGTGTGCGTGCGTGCGTGCGTGCGTGCGTCTGCAGGGGGTATCTGTCCCATCCATAGATATCAGGGGTACTGCAGCTGCTGCTGCTGTTCAAACTTTTGCTTTAGGCCCATTCCTTTGATGTTAATAAGCGTTTCTAGTACAATCTTTTTCGCTCTGTTCACCCACATCTTTACATTACCTCGTGTGTGTGTGTGTGTGTGTGTGTGTATGTGTATGTGTGTGTACGTGTGTATAGCATGTGTTTGAAACACTATACTGTATCTGCATAGAAAAAAAGCCTTCTTTTAGTAATGTACAGTTCAAATACTGTATGAACATGACCCCATCTCATCTCATCCCCCTGACTCTGGATACAAAACATTCATGTATTCGTTTGCAACTTTTCATACAATTTGCTTGCACCATTTCAGAGAAATTAAATATTTAAAATGGAAATAAATTGGTAACTGCAGTAACAAACAACACTGTACATGCTAATAGTACATCCATGTAAGCAGTACATACATGCTCAGGAGTTGTTTTTTTGGATCGGTATATACTTGTCATTATCCACTTCAACCATTTTAATTCCCCCCTTTTAAATTATTGTACTGGTTGATGTGTATGTATATATATATATATATATATATATATATATATATATATATATATATAGATATATATCTATATATCTATATATATATATATATATATATATATATATATTTCAACCATTATCACCTACAGTACAGTAGCATACAGTGCTCCCACTGCAGCAAGGGATTCTGGGAAATGACATGCAATGTTTACTCGCTCATCCCACAACGTGGCGGTATCAAATATAGCATTTTCCCAGTTATTATATCCCTGCAGGATGTAGGATAATCCCAGCCAAACCCACATACTTACTACATTCCCGTTATGTCACATGTATTATTTCCTGTGAAGGAAGCGCTATGTATATTCCCATTATGGTCACAAATTGGACGATACTGTATTTCCATTATGTCTCCTATTATTTTCCCATGATATCTCATAGAATACTGTCATCCAAAACCACATCATTATTGAATGATTGAAAATGATGCCTCCGTTTTATGTCAAGATTGTCTTGACACTTAGACCCCCAAGATTTCAATAGCGCCTCACTTAAAAGATGACATTATTTTTGATTCAAATGAACTTTTATGGTGCAGAAGCCGCATGGTGCCTGTGCCTACAGTGTATGTATTTGTCAGTGTGTCTCTATCTGCATTTCTGTCTCTTGCTGGCCGCCAGCCTGTGTGATGATGTCAGCCTGTCTGTGATGTAAGAGAGACATTGTGATATCATCACATACTGTAGGCAGGATGGCAGGTGTAAAGCTTCTAAAAGAGAGAGGGAGGGAGAGAGGTAGAGGAGAGAGAGGGAGAAAGAGGGAGAGAGAGAGCAAGCAGCTCCTCCCTCCCATGCAAATGACTGGAGGCAGAGGAGTAGAGGGACAGAAGCCTGTGCTGCTTGTAATGGGACAGGATTTGGGGTGCTGTTTCATGCTCTATCTCCCTCCCTCCCACTGTCTCAGGTGCAGAAAGTTTTCAAGGGAGAGAGGAAAGGAAGAGGAAAATGGAAGCTGAGGAGAGCTGGTCCTGTCCCTCTTGTTGGTAAAGAGGGGGCATCCAGAAAGAGGTAAGGAGATAGTTTTATTTTAATTCAAGAAGGAGTGCCTGGTGGCGAAGCTGGTGTGCTCTGTCACACTACAGACCCCTCCCTGTGTGTGTGTGTGCGTGCGTGCGTGCGTCTGCAGGGGGTATCTGTCCCATCCATAGATATCAGGGGTACTGCAGCTGCTGCTGCTGTTCAAACTTTTGCTTTAGGCCCATTCCTTTGATGTTAATAAGCGTTTCTAGTACAATCTTTTTCGCTCTGTTCACCCACATCTTTACATTACCTCGTGTGTGTGTGTGTGTGTGTGTGTGTATGTGTATGTGTGTGTACGTGTGTATAGCATGTGTTTGAAACACTATACTGTATCTGCATAGAAAAAAAGCCTTCTTTTAGTAATGTACAGTTCAAATACTGTATGAACATGACCCCATCTCATCTCATCCCCCTGACTCTGGATACAAAACATTCATGTATTCGTTTGCAACTTTTCATACAATTTGCTTGCACCATTTCAGAGAAATTAAATATTTAAAATGGAAATAAATTGGTAACTGCAGTAACAAACAACACTGTACATGCTAATAGTACATCCATGTAAGCAGTACATACATGCTCAGGAGTTGTTTTTTTGGATCGGTATATACTTGTCATTATCCACTTCAACCATTTTAATTCCCCCCTTTTAAATTATTGTACTGGTTGATGTGTATGTATATATATATATATATATATATATATAGATATATATCTATATATCTATATATATATATATACATATATATTTCAACCATTATCACCTACAGTACAGTAGCATACAGTGCTCCCACTGCAGCAAGGGATTCTGGGAAATGACATGCAATGTTTACTCGCTCATCCCACAACGTGGCGGTATCAAATATAGCGTTTTCCCAGTTATTATATCCCTGCAGGATGTAGGATAATCCCAGCCAAACCCACATACTTACTACATTCCCGTTATGTCACATGTATTATTTCCTGTGAAGGAAGCGCTATGTATATTCCCATTATGGTCACAAATTGGACGATACTGTATTTCCATTATGTCTCCTATTATTTTCCCATGATATCTCATAGAATACTGTCATCCAAAACCACATCATTATTGAATGATTGAAAATGATGCCTCCGTTTTATGTCAAGATTGTCTTGACACTTAGACCCCCAAGATTTCAATAGCGCCTCACTTAAAAGATGACATTATTTTTGATTCAAATGAACTTTTATGGTGCAGAAGCCGCATGGTGCCTGTGCCTACAGTGTATGTATTTGTCAGTGTGTCTCTATCTGCATTTCTGTCTCTTGCTGGCCGCCAGCCTGTGTGATGATGTCAGCCTGTCTGTGATGTAAGAGAGACATTGTGATATCATCACATACTGTAGGCAGGATGGCAGGTGTAAAGCTTCTAAAAGAGAGAGGGAGGGAGAGAGGTAGAGGAGAGAGAGGGAGAAAGAGGGAGAGAGAGAGCAAGCAGCTCGTCCCTCCCATGCAAATGACTGGAGGCAGAGGAGTAGAGGGACAGAAGCCTGTGCTGCTTGTAATGGGACAGGATTTGGGGTGCTGTTTCATGCTCTATCTCCCTCCCTCCCACTGTCTCAGGTGCAGAAAGTTTTCAAGGGAGAGAGGAAAGGAAGAGGAAAATGGAAGCTGAGGAGAGCTGGTCCTGTCCCTCTTGTTGGTAAAGAGGGGGCATCCAGAAAGAGGTAAGGAGATAGTTTTATTTTAATTCAAGAAGGAGTGCCTGGTGGCGAAGCTGGTGTGCTCTGTCACACTACAGACCCCTCCCTGTGTGTGTGTGTGCGTGCGTGCGTGCGTGCGTGCGTCTGCAGGGGGTATCTGTCCCATCCATAGATATCAGGGGTACTGCAGCTGCTGCTGCTGTTCAAACTTTTGCTTTAGGCCCATTCCTTTGATGTTAATAAGCGTTTCTAGTACAATCTTTTTCGCTCTGTTCACCCACATCTTTACATTACCTCGTGTGTGTGTGTGTGTGTGTGTGTGTGTGTATGTGTATGTGTGTGTACGTGTGTATAGCATGTGTTTGAAACACTATACTGTATCTGCATAGAAAAAAAGCCTTCTTTTAGTAATGTACAGTTCAAATACTGTATGAACATGACCCCATCTCATCTCATCCCCCTGACTCTGGATACAAAACATTCATGTATTCGTTTGCAACTTTTCATACAATTTGCTTGCACCATTTCAGAGAAATTAAATATTTAAAATGGAAATAAATTGGTAACTGCAGTAACAAACAACACTGTACATGCTAATAGTACATCCATGTAAGCAGTACATACATGCTCAGGAGTTGTTTTTTTGGATCGGTATATACTTGTCATTATCCACTTCAACCATTTTAATTCCCCCCTTTTAAATTATTGTACTGGTTGATGTGTATGTATATATATATATATATATATATATATAGATATATATCTATATATCTATATATATATATATATATATATATTTCAACCATTATCACCTACAGTACAGTAGCATACAGTGCTCCCACTGCAGCAAGGGATTCTGGGAAATGACATGCAATGTTTACTCGCTCATCCCACAACGTGGCGGTATCAAATATAGCGTTTTCCCAGTTATTATATCCCTGCAGGATGTAGGATAATCCCAGCCAAACCCACATACTTACTACATTCCCGTTATGTCACATGTATTATTTCCTGTGAAGGAAGCGCTATGTATATTCCCATTATGGTCACAAATTGGACGATACTGTATTTCCATTATGTCTCCTATTATTTTCCCATGATATCTCATAGAATACTGTCATCCAAAACCACATCATTATTGAATGATTGAAAATGATGCCTCCGTTTTATGTCAAGATTGTCTTGACACTTAGACCCCCAAGATTTCAATAGCGCCTCACTTAAAAGATGACATTATTTTTGATTCAAATGAACTTTTATGGTGCAGAAGCCGCATGGTGCCTGTGCCTACAGTGTATGTATTTGTCAGTGTGTCTCTATCTGCATTTCTGTCTCTTGCTGGCCGCCAGCCTGTGTGATGATGTCAGCCTGTCTGTGATGTAAGAGAGACATTGTGATATCATCACATACTGTAGGCAGGATGGCAGGTGTAAAGCTTCTAAAAGAGAGAGGGAGGGAGAGAGGTAGAGGAGAGAGAGGGAGAAAGAGGGAGAGAGAGAGCAAGCAGCTCCTCCCTCCCATGCAAATGACTGGAGGCAGAGGAGTAGAGGGACAGAAGCCTGTGCTGCTTGTAATGGGACAGGATTTGGGGTGCTGTTTCATGCTCTATCTCCCTCCCTCCCACTGTCTCAGGTGCAGAAAGTTTTCAAGGGAGAGAGGAAAGGAAGAGGAAAATGGAAGCTGAGGAGAGCTGGTCCTGTCCCTCTTGTTGGTAAAGAGGGGGCATCCAGAAAGAGGTAAGGAGATAGTTTTATTTTAATTCAAGAAGGAGTGCCTGGTGGCGAAGCTGGTGTGCTCTGTCACACTACAGACCCCTCCCTGTGTGTGTGTGTGCGTGCGTGCGTCTGCAGGGGGTATCTGTCCCATCCATAGATATCAGGGGTACTGCAGCTGCTGCTGCTGTTCAAACTTTTGCTTTAGGCCCATTCCTTTGATGTTAATAAGCGTTTCTAGTACAATCTTTTTCGCTCTGTTCACCCACATCTTTACATTACCTCGTGTGTGTGTGTGTGTGTGTGTGTGTGTATGTGTATGTGTGTGTACGTGTGTATAGCATGTGTTTGAAACACTATACTGTATCTGCATAGAAAAAAAGCCTTCTTTTAGTAATGTACAGTTCAAATACTGTATGAACATGACCCCATCTCATCTCATCCCCCTGACTCTGGATACAAAACATTCATGTATTCGTTTGCAACTTTTCATACAATTTGCTTGCACCATTTCAGAGAAATTAAATATTTAAAATGGAAATAAATTGGTAACTGCAGTAACAAACAACACTGTACATGCTAATAGTACATCCATGTAAGCAGTACATACATGCTCAGGAGTTGTTTTTTTGGATCGGTATATACTTGTCATTATCCACTTCAACCATTTTAATTCCCCCCTTTTAAATTATTGTACTGGTTGATGTGTATGTATATATATATATATATATATCTATATATATATATATATAGATATAGATATATATCTATATATCTATATATATATATATATATATATATATATATATATATATTTCAACCATTATCACCTACAGTACAGTAGCATACAGTGCTCCCACTGCAGCAAGGGATTCTGGGAAATGACATGCAATGTTTACTCGCTCATCCCACAACGTGGCGGTATCAAATATAGCGTTTTCCCAGTTATTATATCCCTGCAGGATGTAGGATAATCCCAGCCAAACCCACATACTTACTACATTCCCGTTATGTCACATGTATTATTTCCTGTGAAGGAAGCGCTATGTATATTCCCATTATGGTCACAAATTGGACGATACTGTATTTCCATTATGTCTCCTATTATTTTCCCATGATATCTCATAGAATACTGTCATCCAAAACCACATCATTATTGAATGATTGAAAATGATGCCTCCGTTTTATGTCAAGATTGTCTTGACACTTAGACCCCCAAGATTTCAATAGCGCCTCACTTAAAAGATGACATTATTTTTGATTCAAATGAACTTTTATGGTGCAGAAGCCGCATGGTGCCTGTGCCTACAGTGTATGTATTTGTCAGTGTGTCTCTATCTGCATTTCTGTCTCTTGCTGGCCGCCAGCCTGTGTGATGATGTCAGCCTGTCTGTGATGTAAGAGAGACATTGTGATATCATCACATACTGTAGGCAGGATGGCAGGTGTAAAGCTTCTAAAAGAGAGAGGGAGGGAGAGAGGTAGAGGAGAGAGAGGGAGAAAGAGGGAGAGAGAGAGCAAGCAGCTCCTCCCTCCCATGCAAATGACTGGAGGCAGAGGAGTAGAGGGACAGAAGCATGTGCTGCTTGTAATGGGACAGGATTTGGGGTGCTGTTTCATGCTCTATCTCCCTCCCTCCCACTGTCTCAGGTGCAGAAAGTTTTCAAGGGAGAGAGGAAAGGAAGAGGAAAATGGAAGCTGAGGAGAGCTGGTCCTGTCCCTCTTGTTGGTAAAGAGGGGGCATCCAGAAAGAGGTAAGGAGATAGTTTTATTTTAATTCAAGAAGGAGTGCCTGGTGGCGAAGCTGGTGTGCTCTGTCACACTACAGACCCCTCCCTGTGTGTGCGTGCGTGCGTGCGTGCGTGCGTGCGTCTGCAGGGGGTATCTGTCCCATCCATAGATATCAGGGGTACTGCAGCTGCTGCTGCTGTTCAAACTTTTGCTTTAGGCCCATTCCTTTGATGTTAATAAGCGTTTCTAGTACAATCTTTTTCGCTCTGTTCACCCACATCTTTACATTACCTCGTGTGTGTGTGTGTGTGTGTGTGTGTGTGTATGTGTATGTGTGTGTACGTGTGTATAGCATGTGTTTGAAACACTATACTGTATCTGCATAGAAAAAAAGCCTTCTTTTAGTAATGTACAGTTCAAATACTGTATGAACATGACCCCATCTCATCTCATCCCCCTGACTCTGGATACAAAACATTCATGTATTCGTTTGCAACTTTTCATACAATTTGCTTGCACCATTTCAGAGAAATTAAATATTTAAAATGGAAATAAATTGGTAACTGCAGTAACAAACAACACTGTACATGCTAATAGTACATCCATGTAAGCAGTACATACATGCTCAGGAGTTGTTTTTTTGGATCGGTATATACTTGTCATTATCCACTTCAACCATTTTAATTCCCCCCTTTTAAATTATTGTACTGGTTGATGTGTATGTATATATATATATATATATATATATATATATATATATAGATATATATCTATATATATATATATATATATATTTCAACCATTATCACCTACAGTACAGTAGCATACAGTGCTCCCACTGCAGCAAGGGATTCTGGGAAATGACATGCAATGTTTACTCGCTCATCCCACAACGTGGCGGTATCAAATATAGCGTTTTCCCAGTTATTATATCCCTGCAGGATGTAGGATAATCCCAGCCAAACCCACATACTTACTACATTCCCGTTATGTCACATGTATTATTTCCTGTGAAGGAAGCGCTATGTATATTCCCATTATGGTCACAAATTGGACGATACTGTATTTCCATTATGTCTCCTATTATTTTCCCATGATATCTCATAGAATACTGTCATCCAAAACCACATCATTATTGAATGATTGAAAATGATGCCTCCGTTTTATGTCAAGATTGTCTTGACACTTAGACCCCCAAGATTTCAATAGCGCCTCACTTAAAAGATGACATTATTTTTGATTCAAATGAACTTTTATGGTGCAGAAGCCGCATGGTGCCTGTGCCTACAGTGTATGTATTTGTCAGTGTGTCTCTATCTGCATTTCTGTCTCTTGCTGGCCGCCAGCCTGTGTGATGATGTCAGCCTGTCTGTGATGTAAGAGAGACATTGTGATATCATCACATACTGTAGGCAGGATGGCAGGTGTAAAGCTTCTAAAAGAGAGAGGGAGGGAGAGAGGTAGAGGAGAGAGAGGGAGAAAGAGGGAGAGAGAGAGCAAGCAGCTCCTCCCTCCCATGCAAATGACTGGAGGCAGAGGAGTAGAGGGACAGAAGCCTGTGCTGCTTGTAATGGGACAGGATTTGGGGTGCTGTTTCATGCTCTATCTCCCTCCCTCCCACTGTCTCAGGTGCAGAAAGTTTTCAAGGGAGAGAGGAAAGGAAGAGGAAAATGGAAGCTGAGGAGAGCTGGTCCTGTCCCTCTTGTTGGTAAAGAGGGGGCATCCAGAAAGAGGTAAGGAGATAGTTTTATTTTAATTCAAGAAGGAGTGCCTGGTGGCGAAGCTGGTGTGCTCTGTCACACTACAGACCCCTCCCTGTGTGTGTGTGTGCGTGCGTGCGTGCGTGCGTCTGCAGGGGGTATCTGTCCCATCCATAGATATCAGGGGTACTGCAGATGCTGCTGCTGTTCAAACTTTTGCTTTAGGCCCATTCCTTTGATGTTAATAAGCGTTTCTAGTACAATCTTTTTCGCTCTGTTCACCCACATCTTTACATTACCTCGTGTGTGTGTGTGTGTGTGTGTGTGTGTATGTGTATGTGTGTGTACGTGTGTATAGCATGTGTTTGAAACACTATACTGTATCTGCATAGAAAAAAAGCCTTCTTTTAGTAATGTACAGTTCAAATACTGTATGAACATGACCCCATCTCATCTCATCCCCCTGACTCTGGATACAAAACATTCATGTATTCGTTTGCAACTTTTCATACAATTTGCTTGCACCATTTCAGAGAAATTAAATATTTAAAATGGAAATAAATTGGTAACTGCAGTAACAAACAACACTGTACATGCTAATAGTACATCCATGTAAGCAGTACATACATGCTCAGGAGTTGTTTTTTTGGATCGGTATATACTTGTCATTATCCACTTCAACCATTTTAATTCCCCCCTTTTAAATTATTGTACTGGTTGATGTGTATGTATATATATATATATATATATATATATATATATATATAGATATATATCTATATATCTATATATATATATATATATATTTCAACCATTATCACCTACAGTACAGTAGCATACAGTGCTCCCACTGCAGCAAGGGATTCTGGGAAATGACATGCAATGTTTACTCGCTCATCCCACAACGTGGCGGTATCAAATATAGCGTTTTCCCAGTTATTATATCCCTGCAGGATGTAGGATAATCCCAGCCAAACCCACATACTTACTACATTCCCGTTATGTCACATGTATTATTTCCTGTGAAGGAAGCGCTATGTATATTCCCATTATGGTCACAAATTGGACGATACTGTATTTCCATTATGTCTCCTATTATTTTCCCATGATATCTCATAGAATACTGTCATCCAAAACCACATCATTATTGAATGATTGAAAATGATGCCTCCGTTTTATGTCAAGATTGTCTTGACACTTAGACCCCCAAGATTTCAATAGCGCCTCACTTAAAAGATGACATTATTTTTGATTCAAATGAACTTTTATGGTGCAGAAGCCGCATGGTGCCTGTGCCTACAGTGTATGTATTTGTCAGTGTGTCTCTATCTGCATTTCTGTCTCTTGCTGGCCGCCAGCCTGTGTGATGATGTCAGCCTGTCTGTGATGTAAGAGAGACATTGTGATATCATCACATACTGTAGGCAGGATGGCAGGTGTAAAGCTTCTAAAAGAGAGAGGGAGGGAGAGAGGTAGAGGAGAGAGAGGGAGAAAGAGGGAGAGAGAGAGCAAGCAGCTCCTCCCTCCCATGCAAATGACTGGAGGCAGAGGAGTAGAGGGACAGAAGCCTGTGCTGCTTGTAATGGGACAGGATTTGGGGTGCTGTTTCATGCTCTATCTCCCTCCCTCCCACTGTCTCAGGTGCAGAAAGTTTTCAAGGGAGAGAGGAAAGGAAGAGGAAAATGGAAGCTGAGGAGAGCTGGTCCTGTCCCTCTTGTTGGTAAAGAGGGGGCATCCAGAAAGAGGTAAGGAGATAGTTTTATTTTAATTCAAGAAGGAGTGCCTGGTGGCGAAGCTGGTGTGCTCTGTCACACTACAGACCCCTCCCTGTGTGTGTGTGTGCGTGCGTGCGTGCGTGCGTGCGTCTGCAGGGGGTATCTGTCCCATCCATAGATATCAGGGGTACTGCAGCTGCTGCTGCTGTTCAAACTTTTGCTTTAGGCCCATTCCTTTGATGTTAATAAGCGTTTCTAGTACAATCTTTTTCGCTCTGTTCACCCACATCTTTACATTACCTCGTGTGTGTGTGTGTGTGTGTGTGTGTGTATGTGTATGTGTGTGTACGTGTGTATAGCATGTGTTTGAAACACTATACTGTATCTGCATAGAAAAAAAGCCTTCTTTTAGTAATGTACAGTTCAAATACTGTATGAACATGACCCCATCTCATCTCATCCCCCTGACTCTGGATACAAAACATTCATGTATTCGTTTGCAACTTTTCATACAATTTGCTTGCACCATTTCAGAGAAATTAAATATTTAAAATGGAAATAAATTGGTAACTGCAGTAACAAACAACACTGTACATGCTAATAGTACATCCATGTAAGCAGTACATACATGCTCAGGAGTTGTTTTTTTGGATCGGTATATACTTGTCATTATCCACTTCAACCATTTTAATTCCCCCCTTTTAAATTATTGTACTGGTTGATGTGTATGTATATATATATATATATATATATATATATATATATATATATATATAGATATATATCTATATATCTATATATATATATATATATATATATATTTCAACCATTATCACCTACAGTACAGTAGCATACAGTGCTCCCACTGCAGCAAGGGATTCTGGGAAATGACATGCAATGTTTACTCGCTCATCCCACAACGTGGCGGTATCAAATATAGCGTTTTCCCAGTTATTATATCCCTGCAGGATGTAGGATAATCCCAGCCAAACCCACATACTTACTACATTCCCGTTATGTCACATGTATTATTTCCTGTGAAGGAAGCGCTATGTATATTCCCATTATGGTCACAAATTGGACGATACTGTATTTCCATTATGTCTCCTATTATTTTCCCATGATATCTCATTGAATACTGTCATCCAAAACCACATCATTATTGAATGATTGAAAATGATGCCTCCGTTTTATGTCAAGATTGTCTTGACACTTAGACCCCCAAGATTTCAATAGCGCCTCACTTAAAAGATGACATTATTTTTGATTCAAATGAACTTTTATGGTGCAGAAGCCGCATGGTGCCTGTGCCTACAGTGTATGTATTTGTCAGTGTGTCTCTATCTGCATTTCTGTCTCTTGCTGGCCGCCAGCCTGTGTGATGATGTCAGCCTGTCTGTGATGTAAGAGAGACATTGTGATATCATCACATACTGTAGGCAGGATGGCAGGTGTAAAGCTTCTAAAAGAGAGAGGGAGGGAGAGAGGTAGAGGAGAGAGAGGGAGAAAGAGGGAGAGAGAGAGCAAGCAGCTCCTCCCTCCCATGCAAATGACTGGAGGCAGAGGAGTAGAGGGACAGAAGCCTGTGCTGCTTGTAATGGGACAGGATTTGGGGTGCTGTTTCATGCTCTATCTCCCTCCCTCCCACTGTCTCAGGTGCAGAAAGTTTTCAAGGGAGAGAGGAAAGGAAGAGGAAAATGGAAGCTGAGGAGAGCTGGTCCTGTCCCTCTTGTTGGTAAAGAGGGGGCATACAGAAAGAGGTAAGGAGATAGTTTTATTTTAATTCAAGAAGGAGTGCCTGGTGGCGAAGCTGGTGTGCTCTGTCACACTACAGACCCCTCCCTGTGTGTGTGTGTGTGCGTGCGTGCGTGCGTGCGTGCGTCTGCAGGGGGTATCTGTCCCATCCATAGATATCAGGGGTACTGCAGCTGCTGCTGCTGTTCAAACTTTTGCTTTAGGCCCATTCCTTTGATGTTAATAAGCGTTTCTAGTACAATCTTTTTCGCTCTGTTCACCCACATCTTTACATTACCTCGTGTGTGTGTGTGTGTGTGTGTGTATGTGTATGTGTGTGTACGTGTGTATAGCATGTGTTTGAAACACTATACTGTATCTGCATAGAAAAAAAGCCTTCTTTTAGTAATGTACAGTTCAAATACTGTATGAACATGACCCCATCTCATCTCATCCCCCTGACTCTGGATACAAAACATTCATGTATTCGTTTGCAACTTTTCATACAATTTGCTTGCACCATTTCAGAGAAATTAAATATTTAAAATGGAAATAAATTGGTAACTGCAGTAACAAACAACACTGTACATGCTAATAGTACATCCATGTAAGCAGTACATACATGCTCAGGAGTTGTTTTTTTGGATCGGTATATACTTGTCATTATCCACTTCAACCATTTTAATTCCCCCCTTTTAAATTATTGTACTGGTTGATGTGTATGTATATATATATATATATATATATATATATATATATAGATATATATCTATATATCTATATATATATATATATATATATATATTTCAACCATTATCACCTACAGTACAGTAGCATACAGTGCTCCCACTGCAGCAAGGGATTCTGGGAAATGACATGCAATGTTTACTCGCTCATCCCACAACGTGGCGGTATCAAATATAGCGTTTTCCCAGTTATTATATCCCTGCAGGATGTAGGATAATCCCAGCCAAACCCACATACTTACTACATTCCCGTTATGTCACATGTATTATTTCCTGTGAAGGAAGCGCTATGTATATTCCCATTATGGTCACAAATTGGACGATACTGTATTTCCATTATGTCTCCTATTATTTTCCCATGATATCTCATAGAATACTGTCATCCAAAACCACATCATTATTGAATGATTGAAAATGATGCCTCCGTTTTATGTCAAGATTGTCTTGACACTTAGACCCCCAAGATTTCAATAGCGCCTCACTTAAAAGATGACATTATTTTTGATTCAAATGAACTTTTATGGTGCAGAAGCCGCATGGTGCCTGTGCCTACAGTGTATGTATTTGTCAGTGTGTCTCTATCTGCATTTCTGTCTCTTGCTGGCCGCCAGCCTGTGTGATGATGTCAGCCTGTCTGTGATGTAAGAGAGACATTGTGATATCATCACATACACTGGCGACACACTTTATTCGAGCTTGGCTAGTCCCACGAATTCGGGTATACCCGGGTGTATTGAGGTTTGTGACTGTTTTCTGCCCGAGTGCATTGAGGTATTTTCCAAGCAGGGATTGAAGCATTTTATTCCCGCTGGCTGCAATACTGCACAGTATATATATATATACTGCATTACAATTCATGAATTTATGCCATCTGGTAGACACGCGAAGCATTGCAGCCTATTAAATCCTAATCATTATCATTTAACAGATCAGCCGCCCGTCAGCCAGGCATGAACCCAGGCTGGGAAGGCAAATGCAACGGGGCTTGTCAGAGGTGAGGAGCGGCGCATTCCAGGTATCTGCCAGGTACATACCGGGTATTTGCTCGAATAAAGTGTGTCGGTGCAGTACTGTAGGCAGGATGGCAGGTGTAAAGCTTCTAAAAGAGAGAGGGAGGGAGAGAGGTAGAGGAGAGAGAGGGAGAAAGAGGGAGAGAGAGAGCAAGCAGCTCCTCCCTCCCATGCAAATGACTGGAGGCAGAGGAGTAGAGGGACAGAAGCCTGTGCTGCTTGTAATGGGACAGGATTTGGGGTGCTGTTTCATGCTCTATCTCCCTCCCTCCCACTGTCTCAGGTGCAGAAAGTTTTCAAGGGAGAGAGGAAAGGAAGAGGAAAATGGAAGCTGAGGAGAGCTGGTCCTGTCCCTCTTGTTGGTAAAGAGGGGGCATCCAGAAAGAGGTAAGGAGATAGTTTTATTTTAATTCAAGAAGGAGTGCCTGGTGGCGAAGCTGGTGTGCTCTGTCACACTACAGACCCCTCCCTGTGTGTGTGTGTGCGTGCGTGCGTGCGTGCGTCTGCAGGGGGTATCTGTCCCATCCATAGATATCAGGGGTACTGCAGCTGCTGCTGCTGTTCAAACTTTTGCTTTAGGCCCATTCCTTTGATGTTAATAAGCGTTTCTAGTACAATCTTTTTCGCTCTGTTCACCCACATCTTTACATTACCTCGTGTGTGTGTGTGTGTGTGTGTATGTGTATGTGTGTGTACGTGTGTATAGCATGTGTTTGAAACACTATACTGTATCTGCATAGAAAAAAAGCCTTCTTTTAGTAATGTACAGTTCAAATACTGTATGAACATGACCCCATCTCATCTCATCCCCCTGACTCTGGATACAAAACATTCATGTATTCGTTTGCAACTTTTCATACAATTTGCTTGCACCATTTCAGAGAAATTAAATATTTAAAATAGAAATAAATTGGTAACTGCAGTAACAAACAACACTGTACATGCTAATAGTACATCCATGTAAGCAGTACATACATGCTCAGGAGTTGTTTTTTTGGATCGG
The DNA here is from genome assembly GCF_040206685.1 of Ascaphus truei. NCBI lineage: Eukaryota > Metazoa > Chordata > Amphibia > Anura > Ascaphidae > Ascaphus > Ascaphus truei. The sequence continues at coordinate 359,501 of NW_027454521.1, read as the reverse complement.
TATATACTTGTCATTATCCACTTCAACCATTTTAATTCCCCCCTTTTAAATTATTGTACTGGTTGATGTGTATGTATATATATATATATATATATATATATATATATATATATATATAGATATATATCTATATATCTATATATATATATATATATATATATATATATATATTTCAACCATTATCACCTACAGTACAGTAGCATACAGTGCTCCCACTGCAGCAAGGGATTCTGGGAAATGACATGCAATGTTTACTCGCTCATCCCACAACGTGGCGGTATCAAATATAGCGTTTTCCCAGTTATTATATCCCTGCAGGATGTAGGATAATCCCAGCCAAACCCACATACTTACTACATTCCCGTTATGTCACATGTATTATTTCCTGTGAAGGAAGCGCTATGTATATTCCCATTATGGTCACAAATTGGACGATACTGTATTTCCATTATGTCTCCTATTATTTTCCCATGATATCTCATAGAATACTGTCATCCAAAACCACATCATTATTGAATGATTGAAAATGATGCCTCCGTTTTATGTCAAGATTGTCTTGACACTTAGACCCCCAAGATTTCAATAGCGCCTCACTTAAAAGATGACATTATTTTTGATTCAAATGAACTTTTATGGTGCAGAAGCCGCATGGTGCCTGTGCCTACAGTGTATGTATTTGTCAGTGTGTCTCTATCTGCATTTCTGTCTCTTGCTGGCCGCCAGCCTGTGTGATGATGTCAGCCTGTCTGTGATGTAAGAGAGACATTGTGATATCATCACATACTGTAGGCAGGATGGCAGGTGTAAAGCTTCTAAAAGAGAGAGGGAGGGAGAGAGGTAGAGGAGAGAGAGGGAGAAAGAGGGAGAGAGAGAGCAAGCAGCTCCTCCCTCCCATGCAAATGACTGGAGGCAGAGGAGTAGAGGGACAGAAGCCTGTGCTGCTTGTAATGGGACAGGATTTGGGGTGCTGTTTCATGCTCTATCTCCCTCCCTCCCACTGTCTCAGGTGCAGAAAGTTTTCAAGGGAGAGAGGAAAGGAAGAGGAAAATGGAAGCTGAGGAGAGCTGGTCCTGTCCCTCTTGTTGGTAAAGAGGGGGCATCCAGAAAGAGGTAAGGAGATAGTTTTATTTTAATTCAAGAAGGAGTGCCTGGTGGCGAAGCTGGTGTGCTCTGTCACACTACAGACCCCTCCCTGTGTGTGTGTGTGCGTGCGTGCGTGCGTGCGTCTGCAGGGGGTATCTGTCCCATCCATAGATATCAGGGGTACTGCAGCTGCTGCTGCTGTTCAAACTTTTGCTTTAGGCCCATTCCTTTGATGTTAATAAGCGTTTCTAGTACAATCTTTTTCGCTCTGTTCACCCACATCTTTACATTACCTCGTGTGTGTGTGTGTGTGTGTGTGTATGTGTATGTGTGTGTACGTGTGTATAGCATGTGTTTGAAACACTATACTGTATCTGCATAGAAAAAAAGCCTTCTTTTAGTAATGTACAGTTCAAATACTGTATGAACATGACCCCATCTCATCTCATCCCCCTGACTCTGGATACAAAACATTCATGTATTCGTTTGCAACTTTTCATACAATTTGCTTGCACCATTTCAGAGAAATTAAATATTTAAAATGGAAATAAATTGGTAACTGCAGTAACAAACAACACTGTACATGCTAATAGTACATCCATGTAAGCAGTACATACATGCTCAGGAGTTGTTTTTTTGGATCGGTATATACTTGTCATTATCCACTTCAACCATTTTAATTCCCCCCTTTTAAATTATTGTACTGGTTGATGTGTATGTATATATATATATATATATATATATATATAGATATATATCTATATATCTATATATATATATATATATATATATATATTTCAACCATTATCACCTACAGTACAGTAGCATACAGTGCTCCCACTGCAGCAAGGGATTCTGGGAAATGACATGCAATGTTTACTCGCTCATCCCACAACGTGGCGGTATCAAATATAGCGTTTTCCCAGTTATTATATCCCTGCAGGATGTAGGATAATCCCAGCCAAACCCACATACTTACTACATTCCCGTTATGTCACATGTATTATTTCCTGTGAAGGAAGCGCTATGTATATTCCCATTATGGTCACAAATTGGACGATACTGTATTTCCATTATGTCTCCTATTATTTTCCCATGATATCTCATAGAATACTGTCATCCAAAACCACATCATTATTGAATGATTGAAAATGATGCCTCCGTTTTATGTCAAGATTGTCTTGACACTTAGACCCCCAAGATTTCAATAGCGCCTCACTTAAAAGATGACATTATTTTTGATTCAAATGAACTTTTATGGTGCAGAAGCCGCATGGTGCCTGTGCCTACAGTGTATGTATTTGTCAGTGTGTCTCTATCTGCATTTCTGTCTCTTGCTGGCCGCCAGCCTGTGTGATGATGTCAGCCTGTCTGTGATGTAAGAGAGACATTGTGATATCATCACATACTGTAGGCAGGATGGCAGGTGTAAAGCTTCTAAAAGAGAGAGGGAGGGAGAGAGGTAGAGGAGAGAGAGGGAGAAAGAGGGAGAGAGAGAGCAAGCAGCTCCTCCCTCCCATGCAAATGACTGGAGGCAGAGGAGTAGAGGGACAGAAGCCTGTGCTGCTTGTAATGGGACAGGATTTGGGGTGCTGTTTCATGCTCTATCTCCCTCCCTCCCACTGTCTCAGGTGCAGAAAGTTTTCAAGGGAGAGAGGAAAGGAAGAGGAAAATGGAAGCTGAGGAGAGCTGGTCCTGTCCCTCTTGTTGGTAAAGAGGGGGCATCCAGAAAGAGGTAAGGAGATAGTTTTATTTTAATTCAAGAAGGAGTGCCTGGTGGCGAAGCTGGTGTGCTCTGTCACACTACAGACCCCTCCCTGTGTGTGTGTGTGCGTGCGTGCGTGCGTGCGTCTGCAGGGGGTATCTGTCCCATCCATAGATATCAGGGGTACTGCAGCTGCTGCTGCTGTTCAAACTTTTGCTTTAGGCCCATTCCTTTGATGTTAATAAGCGTTTCTAGTACAATCTTTTTCGCTCTGTTCACCCACATCTTTACATTACCTCGTGTGTGTGTGTGTGTGTGTGTGTATGTGTATGTGTGTGTACGTGTGTATAGCATGTGTTTGAAACACTATACTGTATCTGCATAGAAAAAAAGCCTTCTTTTAGTAATGTACAGTTCAAATACTGTATGAACATGACCCCATCTCATCTCATCCCCCTGACTCTGGATACAAAACATTCATGTATTCGTTTGCAACTTTTCATACAATTTGCTTGCACCATTTCAGAGAAATTAAATATTTAAAATGGAAATAAATTGGTAACTGCAGTAACAAACAACACTGTACATGCTAATAGTACATCCATGTAAGCAGTACATACATGCTCAGGAGTTGTTTTTTTGGATCGGTATATACTTGTCATTATCCACTTCAACCATTTTAATTCCCCCCTTTTAAATTATTGTACTGGTTGATGTGTATGTATATATATATATATATATATAGATATATATCTATATATCTATATATATATATATATATATATATATATTTCAACCATTATCACCTACAGTACAGTAGCATACAGTGCTCCCACTGCAGCAAGGGATTCTGGGAAATGACATGCAATGTTTACTCGCTCATCCCACAACGTGGCGGTATCAAATATAGCGTTTTCCCAGTTATTATATCCCTGCAGGATGTAGGATAATCCCAGCCAAACCCACATACTTACTACATTCCCGTTATGTCACATGTATTATTTCCTGTGAAGGAAGCGCTATGTATATTCCCATTATGGTCACAAATTGGACGATACTGTATTTCCATTATGTCTCCTATTATTTTCCCATGATATCTCATAGAATACTGTCATCCAAAACCACATCATTATTGAATGATTGAAAATGATGCCTCCGTTTTATGTCAAGATTGTCTTGACACTTAGACCCCCAAGATTTCAATAGCGCCTCACTTAAAAGATGACATTATTTTTGATTCAAATGAACTTTTATGGTGCAGAAGCCGCATGGTGCCTGTGCCTACAGTGTATGTATTTGTCAGTGTGTCTCTATCTGCATTTCTGTCTCTTGCTGGCCGCCAGCCTGTGTGATGATGTCAGCCTGTCTGTGATGTAAGAGAGACATTGTGATATCATCACATACTGTAGGCAGGATGGCAGGTGTAAAGCTTCTAAAAGAGAGAGGGAGGGAGAGAGGTAGAGGAGAGAGAGGGAGAAAGAGGGAGAGAGAGAGCAAGCAGCTCCTCCCTCCCATGCAAATGACTGGAGGCAGAGGAGTAGAGGGACAGAAGCCTGTGCTGCTTGTAATGGGACAGGATTTGGGGTGCTGTTTCATGCTCTATCTCCCTCCCTCCCACTGTCTCAGGTGCAGAAAGTTTTCAAGGGAGAGAGGAAAGGAAGAGGAAAATGGAAGCTGAGGAGAGCTGGTCCTGTCCCTCTTGTTGGTAAAGAGGGGGCATCCAGAAAGAGGTAAGGAGATAGTTTTATTTTAATTCAAGAAGGAGTGCCTGGTGGCGAAGCTGGTGTGCTCTGTCACACTACAGACCCCTCCCTGTGTGTGTGTGTGCGTGCGTGCGTGCGTGCGTCTGCAGGGGGTATCTGTCCCATCCATAGATATCAGGGGTACTGCAGCTGCTGCTGCTGTTCAAACTTTTGCTTTAGGCCCATTCCTTTGATGTTAATAAGCGTTTCTAGTACAATCTTTTTCGCTCTGTTCACCCACATCTTTACATTACCTCGTGTGTGTGTGTGTGTGTGTGTGTGTATGTGTATGTGTGTGTACGTGTGTATAGCATGTGTTTGAAACACTATACTGTATCTGCATAGAAAAAAAGCCTTCTTTTAGTAATGTACAGTTCAAATACTGTATGAACATGACCCCATCTCATCTCATCCCCCTGACTCTGGATACAAAACATTCATGTATTCGTTTGCAACTTTTCATACAATTTGCTTGCACCATTTCAGAGAAATTAAATATTTAAAATGGAAATAAATTGGTAACTGCAGTAACAAACAACACTGTACATGCTAATAGTACATCCATGTAAGCAGTACATACATGCTCAGGAGTTGTTTTTTTGGATCGGTATATACTTGTCATTATCCACTTCAACCATTTTAATTCCCCCCTTTTAAATTATTGTACTGGTTGATGTGTATGTATATATATATATATATAGATATATATCTATATATCTATATACTGTATATATATATATATATATTTCAACCATTATCACCTACAGTACAGTAGCATACAGTGCTCCCACTGCAGCAAGGGATTCTGGGAAATGACATGCAATGTTTACTCGCTCATCCCACAACGTGGCGGTATCAAATATAGCGTTTTCCCAGTTATTATATCCCTGCAGGATGTAGGATAATCCCAGCCAAACCCACATACTTACTACATTCCCGTTATGTCACATGTATTATTTCCTGTGAAGGAAGCGCTATGTATATTCCCATTATGGTCACAAATTGGACGATACTGTATTTCCATTATGTCTCCTATTATTTTCCCATGATATCTCATAGAATACTGTCATCCAAAACCACATCATTATTGAATGATTGAAAATGATGCCTCCGTTTTATGTCAAGATTGTCTTGACACTTAGACCCCCAAGATTTCAATAGCGCCTCACTTAAAAGATGACATTATTTTTGATTCAAATGAACTTTTATGGTGCAGAAGCCGCATGGTGCCTGTGCCTACAGTGTATGTATTTGTCAGTGTGTCTCTATCTGCATTTCTGTCTCTTGCTGGCCGCCAGCCTGTGTGATGATGTCAGCCTGTCTGTGATGTAAGAGAGACATTGTGATATCATCACATACTGTAGGCAGGATGGCAGGTGTAAAGCTTCTAAAAGAGAGAGGGAGGGAGAGAGGTAGAGGAGAGAGAGGGAGAAAGAGGGAGAGAGAGAGCAAGCAGCTCCTCCCTCCCATGCAAATGACTGGAGGCAGAGGAGTAGAGGGACAGAAGCCTGTGCTGCTTGTAATGGGACAGGATTTGGGGTGCTGTTTCATGCTCTATCTCCCTCCCTCCCACTGTCTCAGGTGCAGAAAGTTTTCAAGGGAGAGAGGAAAGGAAGAGGAAAATGGAAGCTGAGGAGAGCTGGTCCTGTCCCTCTTGTTGGTAAAGAGGGGGCATCCAGAAAGAGGTAAGGAGATAGTTTTATTTTAATTCAAGAAGGAGTGCCTGGTGGCGAAGCTGGTGTGCTCTGTCACACTACAGACCCCTCCCTGTGTGTGTGTGTGCGTGCGTGCGTGCGTGCGTGCGTGCGTCTGCAGGGGGTATCTGTCCCATCCATAGATATCAGGGGTACTGCAGCTGCTGCTGCTGTTCAAACTTTTGCTTTAGGCCCATTCCTTTGATGTTAATAAGCGTTTCTAGTACAATCTTTTTCGCTCTGTTCACCCACATCTTTACATTACCTCGTGTGTGTGTGTGTGTGTGTGTGTGTATGTGTATGTGTGTGTACGTGTGTATAGCATGTGTTTGAAACACTATACTGTATCTGCATAGAAAAAAAGCCTTCTTTTAGTAATGTACAGTTCAAATACTGTATGAACATGACCCCATCTCATCTCATCCCCCTGACTCTGGATACAAAACATTCATGTATTCGTTTGCAACTTTTCATACAATTTGCTTGCACCATTTCAGAGAAATTAAATATTTAAAATGGAAATAAATTGGTAACTGCAGTAACAAACAACACTGTACATGCTAATAGTACATCCATGTAAGCAGTACATACATGCTCAGGAGTTGTTTTTTTGGATCGGTATATACTTGTCATTATCCACTTCAACCATTTTAATTCCCCCCTTTTAAATTATTGTACTGGTTGATGTGTATGTATATATATATATATATATATATATATATATATATATAGATATATATAGATATATATCTATATATCTATATATATATATATATATATATATATATATATTTCAACCATTATCACCTACAGTACAGTAGCATACAGTGCTCCCACTGCAGCAAGGGATTCTGGGAAATGACATGCAATGTTTACTCGCTCATCCCACAACGTGGCGGTATCAAATATAGCGTTTTCCCAGTTATTATATCCCTGCAGGATGTAGGATAATCCCAGCCAAACCCACATACTTACTACATTCCCGTTATGTCACATGTATTATTTCCTGTGAAGGAAGCGCTATGTATATTCCCATTATGGTCACAAATTGGACGATACTGTATTTCCATTATGTCTCCTATTATTTTCCCATGATATCTCATAGAATACTGTCATCCAAAACCACATCATTATTGAATGATTGAAAATGATGCCTCCGTTTTACTGTATGTCAAGATTGTCTTGACACTTAGACCCCCAAGATTTCAATAGCGCCTCACTTAAAAGATGACATTATTTTTGATTCAAATGAACTTTTATGGTGCAGAAGCCGCATGGTGCCTGTGCCTACAGTGTATGTATTTGTCAGTGTGTCTCTATCTGCATTTCTGTCTCTTGCTGGCCGCCAGCCTGTGTGATGATGTCAGCCTGTCTGTGATGTAAGAGAGACATTGTGATATCATCACATACTGTAGGCAGGATGGCAGGTGTTAAGCTTCTAAAAGAGAGAGGGAGGGAGAGAGGTAGAGGAGAGAGAGGGAGAAAGAGGGAGAGAGAGAGCAAGCAGCTCCTCCCTCCCATGCAAATGACTGGAGGCAGAGGAGTAGAGGGACAGAAGCCTGTGCTGCTTGTAATGGGACAGGATTTGGGGTGCTGTTTCATGCTCTATCTCCCTCCCTCCCACTGTCTCAGGTGCAGAAAGTTTTCAAGGGAGAGAGGAAAGGAAGAGGAAAATGGAAGCTGAGGAGAGCTGGTCCTGTCCCTCTTGTTGGTAAAGAGGGGGCATCCAGAAAGAGGTAAGGAGATAGTTTTATTTTAATTCAAGAAGGAGTGCCTGGTGGCGAAGCTGGTGTGCTCTGTCACACTACAGACCCCTCCCTGTGTGTGTGCGTGCGTGCGTGCGTGCGTCTGCAGGGGGTATCTGTCCCATCCATAGATATCAGGGGTACTGCAGCTGCTGCTGCTGTTCAAACTTTTGCTTTAGGCCCATTCCTTTGATGTTAATAAGCGTTTCTAGTACAATCTTTTTCGCTCTGTTCACCCACATCTTTACATTACCTCGTGTGTGTGTGTGTGTGTGTATGTGTATGTGTGTGTACGTGTGTATAGCATGTGTTTGAAACACTATACTGTATCTGCATAGAAAAAAAGCCTTCTTTTAGTAATGTACAGTTCAAATACTGTATGAACATGACCCCATCTCATCTCATCCCCCTGACTCTGGATACAAAACATTCATGTATTCGTTTGCAACTTTTCATACAATTTGCTTGCACCATTTCAGAGAAATTAAATATTTAAAATGGAAATAAATTGGTAACTGCAGTAACAAACAACACTGTACATGCTAATAGTACATCCATGTAAGCAGTACATACATGCTCAGGAGTTGTTTTTTTGGATCGGTATATACTTGTCATTATCCACTTCAACCATTTTAATTCCCCCCTTTTAAATTATTGTACTGGTTGATGTGTATGTATATATATATATATATATATATATATATATATATATATATATATATATATATATATATATCTATAGATATATATCTATATATCTATATATATATATATATATATATATATATTTCAACCATTATCACCTACAGTACAGTAGCATACAGTGCTCCCACTGCAGCAAGGGATTCTGGGAAATGACATGCAATGTTTACTCGCTCATCCCACAACGTGGCGGTATCAAATATAGCGTTTTCCCAGTTATTATATCCCTGCAGGATGTAGGATAATCCCAGCCAAACCCACATACTTACTACATTCCCGTTATGTCACATGTATTATTTCCTGTGAAGGAAGCGCTATGTATATTCCCATTATGGTCACAAATTGGACGATACTGTATTTCCATTATGTCTCCTATTATTTTCCCATGATATCTCATAGAATACTGTCATCCAAAACCACATCATTATTGAATGATTGAAAATGATGCCTCCGTTTTATGTCAAGATTGTCTTGACACTTAGACCCCCAAGATTTCAATAGCGCCTCACTTAAAAGATGACATTATTTTTGATTCAAATGAACTTTTATGGTGCAGAAGCCGCATGGTGCCTGTGCCTACAGTGTATGTATTTGTCAGTGTGTCTCTATCTGCATTTCTGTCTCTTGCTGGCCGCCAGCCTGTGTGATGATGTCAGCCTGTCTGTGATGTAAGAGAGACATTGTGATATCATCACATACTGTAGGCAGGATGGCAGGTGTAAAGCTTCTAAAAGAGAGAGGGAGGGAGAGAGGTAGAGGAGAGAGAGGGAGAAAGAGGGAGAGAGAGAGCAAGCAGCTCCTCCCTCCCATGCAAATGACTGGAGGCAGAGGAGTAGAGGGACAGAAGCCTGTGCTGCTTGTAATGGGACAGGATTTGGGGTGCTGTTTCATGCTCTATCTCCCTCCCTCCCACTGTCTCAGGTGCAGAAAGTTTTCAAGGGAGAGAGGAAAGGAAGAGGAAAATGGAAGCTGAGGAGAGCTGGTCCTGTCCCTCTTGTTGGTAAAGAGGGGGCATCCAGAAAGAGGTAAGGAGATAGTTTTATTTTAATTCAAGAAGGAGTGCCTGGTGGCGAAGCTGGTGTGCTCTGTCACACTACAGACCCCTCCCTGTGTGTGTGTGTGCGTGCGTGCGTGCGTGCGTGCGTCTGCAGGGGGTATCTGTCCCATCCATAGATATCAGGGGTACTGCAGCTGCTGCTGCTGTTCAAACTTTTGCTTTAGGCCCATTCCTTTGATGTTAATAAGCGTTTCTAGTACAATCTTTTTCGCTCTGTTCACCCACATCTTTACATTACCTCGTGTGTGTGTGTGTGTGTGTGTGTGTATGTGTATGTGTGTGTACGTGTGTATAGCATGTGTTTGAAACACTATACTGTATCTGCATAGAAAAAAAGCCTTCTTTTAGTAATGTACAGTTCAAATACTGTATGAACATGACCCCATCTCATCTCATCCCCCTGACTCTGGATACAAAACATTCATGTATTCGTTTGCAACTTTTCATACAATTTGCTTGCACCATTTCAGAGAAATTAAATATTTAAAATGGAAATAAATTGGTAACTGCAGTAACAAACAACACTGTACATGCTAATAGTACATCCATGTAAGCAGTACATACATGCTCAGGAGTTGTTTTTTTGGATCGGTATATACTTGTCATTATCCACTTCAACCATTTTAATTCCCCCCTTTTAAATTATTGTACTGGTTGATGTGTATGTATATATATATATATATATATATATATATATATATATATAGATATATATCTATATATCTATATATCTATATATATATATATATATATATATATATATTTCAACCATTATCACCTACAGTACAGTAGCATACAGTGCTCCCACTGCAGCAAGGGATTCTGGGAAATGACATGCAATGTTTACTCGCTCATCCCACAACGTGGCGGTATCAAATATAGCGTTTTCCCAGTTATTATATCCCTGCAGGATGTAGGATAATCCCAGCCAAACCCACATACTTACTACATTCCCGTTATGTCACATGTATTATTTCCTGTGAAGGAAGCGCTATGTATATTCCCATTATGGTCACAAATTGGACGATACTGTATTTCCATTATGTCTCCTATTATTTTCCCATGATATCTCATAGAATACTGTCATCCAAAACCACATCATTATTGAATGATTGAAAATGATGCCTCCGTTTTATGTCAAGATTGTCTTGACACTTAGACCCCCAAGATTTCAATAGCGCCTCACTTAAAAGATGACATTATTTTTGATTCAAATGAACTTTTATGGTGCAGAAGCCGCATGGTGCCTGTGCCTACAGTGTATGTATTTGTCAGTGTGTCTCTATCTGCATTTCTGTCTCTTGCTGGCCGCCAGCCTGTGTGATGATGTCAGCCTGTCTGTGATGTAAGAGAGACATTGTGATATCATCACATACTGTAGGCAGGATGGCAGGTGTAAAGCTTCTAAAAGAGAGAGGGAGGGAGAGAGGTAGAGGAGAGAGAGGGAGAAAGAGGGAGAGAGAGAGCAAGCAGCTCCTCCCTCCCATGCAAATGACTGGAGGCAGAGGAGTAGAGGGACAGAAGCCTGTGCTGCTTGTAATGGGACAGGATTTGGGGTGCTGTTTCATGCTCTATCTCCCTCCCTCCCACTGTCTCAGGTGCAGAAAGTTTTCAATGGAGAGAGGAAAGGAAGAGGAAAATGGAAGCTGAGGAGAGCTGGTCCTGTCCCTCTTGTTGGTAAAGAGGGGGCATCCAGAAAGAGGTAAGGAGATAGTTTTATTTTAATTCAAGAAGGAGTGCCTGGTGGCGAAGCTGGTGTGCTCTGTCACACTACAGACCCCTCCCTGTGTGTGTGCGTGCGTGCGTGCGTGCGTCTGCAGGGGGTATCTGTCCCATCCATAGATATCAGGGGTACTGCAGCTGCTGCTGCTGTTCAAACTTTTGCTTTAGGCCCATTCCTTTGATGTTAATAAGCGTTTCTAGTACAATCTTTTTCGCTCTGTTCACCCACATCTTTACATTACCTCGTGTGTGTGTGTGTGTGTGTGTGTATGTGTATGTGTGTGTACGTGTGTATAGCATGTGTTTGAAACACTATACTGTATCTGCATAGAAAAAAAGCCTTCTTTTAGTAATGTACAGTTCAAATACTGTATGAACATGACCCCATCTCATCTCATCCCCCTGACTCTGGATACAAAACATTCATGTATTCGTTTGCAACTTTTCATACAATTTGCTTGCACCATTTCAGAGAAATTAAATATTTAAAATGGAAATAAATTGGTAACTGCAGTAACAAACAACACTGTACATGCTAATAGTACATCCATGTAAGCAGTACATACATGCTCAGGAGTTGTTTTTTTGGATCGGTATATACTTGTCATTATCCACTTCAACCATTTTAATTCCCCCCTTTTAAATTATTGTACTGGTTGATGTGTATGTATATATATATATATATATATATATATATATATAGATATATATCTATATATCTATATACTGTATATATATATATATATATTTCAACCATTATCACCTACAGTACAGTAGCATACAGTGCTCCCACTGCAGCAAGGGATTCTGGGAAATGACATGCAATGTTTACTCGCTCATCCCACAACGTGGCGGTATCAAATATAGCGTTTTCCCAGTTATTATATCCCTGCAGGATGTAGGATAATCCCAGCCAAACCCACATACTTACTACATTCCCGTTATGTCACATGTATTATTTCCTGTGAAGGAAGCGCTATGTATATTCCCATTATGGTCACAAATTGGACGATACTGTATTTCCATTATGTCTCCTATTATTTTCCCATGATATCTCATAGAATACTGTCATCCAAAACCACATCATTATTGAATGATTGAAAATGATGCCTCCGTTTTATGTCAAGATTGTCTTGACACTTAGACCCCCAAGATTTCAATAGCGCCTCACTTAAAAGATGACATTATTTTTGATTCAAATGAACTTTTATGGTGCAGAAGCCGCATGGTGCCTGTGCCTACAGTGTATGTATTTGTCAGTGTGTCTCTATCTGCATTTCTGTCTCTTGCTGGCCGCCAGCCTGTGTGATGATGTCAGCCTGTCTGTGATGTAAGAGAGACATTGTGATATCATCACATACTGTAGGCAGGATGGCAGGTGTAAAGCTTCTAAAAGAGAGAGGGAGGGAGAGAGGTAGAGGAGAGAGAGGGAGAAAGAGGGAGAGAGAGAGCAAGCAGCTCCTCCCTCCCATGCAAATGACTGGAGGCAGAGGAGTAGAGGGACAGAAGCCTGTGCTGCTTGTAATGGGACAGGATTTGGGGTGCTGTTTCATGCTCTATCTCCCTCCCTCCCACTGTCTCAGGTGCAGAAAGTTTTCAAGGGAGAGAGGAAAGGAAGAGGAAAATGGAAGCTGAGGAGAGCTGGTCCTGTCCCTCTTGTTGGTAAAGAGGGGGCATCCAGAAAGAGGTAAGGAGATAGTTTTATTTTAATTCAAGAAGGAGTGCCTGGTGGCGAAGCTGGTGTGCTCTGTCACACTACAGACCCCTCCCTGTGTGTGTGTGTGCGTGCGTGCGTGCGTGCGTGCGTCTGCAGGGGGTATCTGTCCCATCCATAGATATCAGGGGTACTGCAGCTGCTGCTGCTGTTCAAACTTTTGCTTTAGGCCCATTCCTTTGATGTTAATAAGCGTTTCTAGTACAATCTTTTTCGCTCTGTTCACCCACATCTTTACATTACCTCGTGTGTGTGTGTGTGTGTGTGTGTGTATGTGTATGTGTGTGTACGTGTGTATAGCATGTGTTTGAAACACTATATTGTATCTGCATAGAAAAAAAGCCTTCTTTTAGTAATGTACAGTTCAAATACTGTATGAACATGACCCCATCTCATCTCATCCCCCTGACTCTGGATACAAAACATTCATGTATTCGTTTGCAACTTTTCATACAATTTGCTTGCACCATTTCAGAGAAATTAAATATTTAAAATGGAAATAAATTGGTAACTGCAGTAACAAACAACACTGTACATGCTAATAGTACATCCATGTAAGCAGTACATACATGCTCAGGAGTTGTTTTTTTGGATCGGTATATACTTGTCATTATCCACTTCAACCATTTTAATTCCCCCCTTTTAAATTATTGTACTGGTTGATGTGTATGTATATATATATATATATATATATATATATATATATATATATATATAGATATATATAGATATATATCTATATATCTATATATATATATATATATATATATATATTTCAACCATTATCACCTACAGTACAGTAGCATACAGTGCTCCCACTGCAGCAAGGGATTCTGGGAAATGACATGCAATGTTTACTCGCTCATCCCACAACGTGGCGGTATCAAATATAGCGTTTTCCCAGTTATTATATCCCTGCAGGATGTAGGATAATCCCAGCCAAACCCACATACTTACTACATTCCCGTTATGTCACATGTATTATTTCCTGTGAAGGAAGCGCTATGTATATTCCCATTATGGTCACAAATTGGACGATACTGTATTTCCATTATGTCTCCTATTATTTTCCCATGATATCTCATAGAATACTGTCATCCAAAACCACATCATTATTGAATGATTGAAAATGATGCCTCCGTTTTACTGTATGTCAAGATTGTCTTGACACTTAGACCCCCAAGATTTCAATAGCGCCTCACTTAAAAGATGACATTATTTTTGATTCAAATGAACTTTTATGGTGCAGAAGCCGCATGGTGCCTGTGCCTACAGTGTATGTATTTGTCAGTGTGTCTCTATCTGCATTTCTGTCTCTTGCTGGCCGCCAGCCTGTGTGATGATGTCAGCCTGTCTGTGATGTAAGAGAGACATTGTGATATCATCACATACTGTAGGCAGGATGGCAGGTGTTAAGCTTCTAAAAGAGAGAGGGAGGGAGAGAGGTAGAGGAGAGAGAGGGAGAAAGAGGGAGAGAGAGAGCAAGCAGCTCCTCCCTCCCATGCAAATGACTGGAGGCAGAGGAGTAGAGGGACAGAAGCCTGTGCTGCTTGTAATGGGACAGGATTTGGGGTGCTGTTTCATGCTCTATCTCCCTCCCTCCCACTGTCTCAGGTGCAGAAAGTTTTCAAGGGAGAGAGGAAAGGAAGAGGAAAATGGAAGCTGAGGAGAGCTGGTCCTGTCCCTCTTGTTGGTAAAGAGGGGGCATCCAGAAAGAGGTAAGGAGATAGTTTTATTTTAATTCAAGAAGGAGTGCCTGTTGGCGAAGCTGGTGTGCTCTGTCACACTACAGACCCCTCCCTGTGTGTGTGCGTGCGTGCGTGCGTGCGTCTGCAGGGGGTATCTGTCCCATCCATAGATATCAGGGGTACTGCAGCTGCTGCTGCTGTTCAAACTTTTGCTTTAGGCCCATTCCTTTGATGTTAATAAGCGTTTCTAGTACAATCTTTTTCGCTCTGTTCACCCACATCTTTACATTACCTCGTGTGTGTGTGTGTGTGTGTATGTGTATGTGTGTGTACGTGTGTATAGCATGTGTTTGAAACACTATACTGTATCTGCATAGAAAAAAAGCCTTCTTTTAGTAATGTACAGTTCAAATACTGTATGAACATGACCCCATCTCATCTCATCCCCCTGACTCTGGATACAAAACATTCATGTATTCGTTTGCAACTTTTCATACAATTTGCTTGCACCATTTCAGAGAAATTAAATATTTAAAATGGAAATAAATTGGTAACTGCAGTAACAAACAACACTGTACATGCTAATAGTACATCCATGTAAGCAGTACATACATGCTCAGGAGTTGTTTTTTTGGATCGGTATATACTTGTCATTATCCACTTCAACCATTTTAATTCCCCCCTTTTAAATTATTGTACTGGTTGATGTGTATGTATATATATATATATATATATATATATATATATATATATATATATATATATATATATATATAGATATATATCTATATATCTATATATCTATATATATATATATATATATATATATATATATATTTCAACCATTATCACCTACAGTACAGTAGCATACAGTGCTCCCACTGCAGCAAGGGATTCTGGGAAATGACATGCAATGTTTACTCGCTCATCCCACAACGTGGCGGTATCAAATATAGCGTTTTCCCAGTTATTATATCCCTGCAGGATGTAGGATAATCCCAGCCAAACCCACATACTTACTACATTCCCGTTATGTCACATGTATTATTTCCTGTGAAGGAAGCGCTATGTATATTCCCATTATGGTCACAAATTGGACGATACTGTATTTCCATTATGTCTCCTATTATTTTCCCATGATATCTCATAGAATACTGTCATCCAAAACCACATCATTATTGAATGATTGAAAATGATGCCTCCGTTTTATGTCAAGATTGTCTTGACACTTAGACCCCCAAGATTTCAATAGCGCCTCACTTAAAAGATGACATTATTTTTGATTCAAATGAACTTTTATGGTGCAGAAGCCGCATGGTGCCTGTGCCTACAGTGTATGTATTTGTCAGTGTGTCTCTATCTGCATTTCTGTCTCTTGCTGGCCGCCAGCCTGTGTGATGATGTCAGCCTGTCTGTGATGTAAGAGAGACATTGTGATATCATCACATACTGTAGGCAGGATGGCAGGTGTAAAGCTTCTAAAAGAGAGAGGGAGGGAGAGAGGTAGAGGAGAGAGAGGGAGAAAGAGGGAGAGAGAGAGCAAGCAGCTCCTCCCTCCCATGCAAATGACTGGAGGCAGAGGAGTAGAGGGACAGAAGCCTGTGCTGCTTGTAATGGGACAGGATTTGGGGTGCTGTTTCATGCTCTATCTCCCTCCCTCCCACTGTCTCAGGTGCAGAAAGTTTTCAAGGGAGAGAGGAAAGGAAGAGGAAAATGGAAGCTGAGGAGAGCTGGTCCTGTCCCTCTTGTTGGTAAAGAGGGGGCATCCAGAAAGAGGTAAGGAGATAGTTTTATTTTAATTCAAGAAGGAGTGCCTGGTGGCGAAGCTGGTGTGCTCTGTCACACTACAGACCCCTCCCTGTGTGTGTGTGTGCGTGCGTGCGTGCGTGCGTGCGTCTGCAGGGGGTATCTGTCCCATCCATAGATATCAGGGGTACTGCAGCTGCTGCTGCTGTTCAAACTTTTGCTTTAGGCCCATTCCTTTGATGTTAATAAGCGTTTCTAGTACAATCTTTTTCGCTCTGTTCACCCACATCTTTACATTACCTCGTGTGTGTGTGTGTGTGTGTGTGTGTATGTGTATGTGTGTGTACGTGTGTATAGCATGTGTTTGAAACACTATACTGTATCTGCATAGAAAAAAAGCCTTCTTTTAGTAATGTACAGTTCAAATACTGTATGAACATGACCCCATCTCATCTCATCCCCCTGACTCTGGATACAAAACATTCATGTATTCGTTTGCAACTTTTCATACAATTTGCTTGCACCATTTCAGAGAAATTAAATATTTAAAATGGAAATAAATTGGTAACTGCAGTAACAAACAACACTGTACATGCTAATAGTACATCCATGTAAGCAGTACATACATGCTCAGGAGTTGTTTTTTTGGATCGGTATATACTTGTCATTATCCACTTCAACCATTTTAATTCCCCCCTTTTAAATTATTGTACTGGTTGATGTGTATGTATATATATATATATATATATATATATATATATATATATATATATAGATATATATCTATATATCTATATATCTATATATATATATATATATATATATTTCAACCATTATCACCTACAGTACAGTAGCATACAGTGCTCCCACTGCAGCAAGGGATTCTGGGAAATGACATGCAATGTTTACTCGCTCATCCCACAACGTGGCGGTATCAAATATAGCGTTTTCCCAGTTATTATATCCCTGCAGGATGTAGGATAATCCCAGCCAAACCCACATACTTACTACATTCCCGTTATGTCACATGTATTATTTCCTGTGAAGGAAGCGCTATGTATATTCCCATTATGGTCACAAATTGGACGATACTGTATTTCCATTATGTCTCCTATTATTTTCCCATGATATCTCATAGAATACTGTCATCCAAAACCACATCATTATTGAATGATTGAAAATGATGCCTCCGTTTTATGTCAAGATTGTCTTGACACTTAGACCCCCAAGATTTCAATAGCGCCTCACTTAAAAGATGACATTATTTTTGATTCAAATGAACTTTTATGGTGCAGAAGCCGCATGGTGCCTGTGCCTACAGTGTATGTATTTGTCAGTGTGTCTCTATCTGCATTTCTGTCTCTTGCTGGCCGCCAGCCTGTGTGATGATGTCAGCCTGTCTGTGATGTAAGAGAGACATTGTGATATCATCACATACTGTAGGCAGGATGGCAGGTGTAAAGCTTCTAAAAGAGAGAGGGAGGGAGAGAGGTAGAGGAGAGAGAGGGAGAAAGAGGGAGAGAGAGAGCAAGCAGCTCCTCCCTCCCATGCAAATGACTGGAGGCAGAGGAGTAGAGGGACAGAAGCCTGTGCTGCTTGTAATGGGACAGGATTTGGGGTGCTGTTTCATGCTCTATCTCCCTCCCTCCCACTGTCTCAGGTGCAGAAAGTTTTCAATGGAGAGAGGAAAGGAAGAGGAAAATGGAAGCTGAGGAGAGCTGGTCCTGTCCCTCTTGTTGGTAAAGAGGGGGCATCCAGAAAGAGGTAAGGAGATAGTTTTATTTTAATTCAAGAAGGAGTGCCTGGTGGCGAAGCTGGTGTGCTCTGTCACACTACAGACCCCTCCCTGTGTGTGTGCGTGCGTGCGTGCGTGCGTCTGCAGGGGGTATCTGTCCCATCCATAGATATCAGGGGTACTGCAGCTGCTGCTGCTGTTCAAACTTTTGCTTTAGGCCCATTCCTTTGATGTTAATAAGCGTTTCTAGTACAATCTTTTTCGCTCTGTTCACCCACATCTTTACATTACCTCGTGTGTGTGTGTGTGTGTGTGTGTGTGTGTATGTGTATGTGTGTGTACGTGTGTATAGCATGTGTTTGAAACACTATACTGTATCTGCATAGAAAAAAAGCCTTCTTTTAGTAATGTACAGTTCAAATACTGTATGAACATGACCCCATCTCATCTCATCCCCCTGACTCTGGATACAAAACATTCATGTATTCGTTTGCAACTTTTCATACAATTTGCTTGCACCATTTCAGAGAAATTAAATATTTAAAATGGAAATAAATTGGTAACTGCAGTAACAAACAACACTGTACATGCTAATAGTACATCCATGTAAGCAGTACATACATGCTCAGGAGTTGTTTTTTTGGATCGGTATATACTTGTCATTATCCACTTCAACCATTTTAATTCCCCCCTTTTAAATTATTGTACTGGTTGATGTGTATGTATATATATATATATATATATATATATATATATATATATATATATATATATCTATATATCTATATATATATATATATATATATATATATATATATTTCAACCATTATCACCTACAGTACAGTAGCATACAGTGCTCCCACTGCAGCAAGGGATTCTGGGAAATGACATGCAATGTTTACTCGCTCATCCCACAACGTGGCGGTATCAAATATAGCGTTTTCCCAGTTATTATATCCCTGCAGGATGTAGGATAATCCCAGCCAAACCCACATACTTACTACATTCCCGTTATGTCACATGTATTATTTCCTGTGAAGGAAGCGCTATGTATATTCCCATTATGGTCACAAATTGGACGATACTGTATTTCCATTATGTCTCCTATTATTTTCCCATGATATCTCATAGAATACTGTCATCCAAAACCACATCATTATTGAATGATTGAAAATGATGCCTCCGTTTTATGTCAAGATTGTCTTGACACTTAGACCCCCAAGATTTCAATAGCGCCTTACTTAAAAGATGACATTATTTTTGATTCAAATGAACTTTTATGGTGCAGAAGCCGCATGGTGCCTGTGCCTACAGTGTATGTATTTGTCAGTGTGTCTCTATCTGCATTTCTGTCTCTTGCTGGCCGCCAGCCTGTGTGATGATGTCAGCCTGTCTGTGATGTAAGAGAGACATTGTGATATCATCACATACTGTAGGCAGGATGGCAGGTGTAAAGCTTCTAAAAGAGAGAGGGAGGGAGAGAGGTAGAGGAGAGAGAGGGAGAAAGAGGGAGAGAGAGAGCAAGCAGCTCCTCCCTCCCATGCAAATGACTGGAGGCAGAGGAGTAGAGGGACAGAAGCCTGTGCTGCTTGTAATGGGACAGGATTTGGGGTGCTGTTTCATGCTCTATCTCCCTCCCTCCCACTGTCTCAGGTGCAGAAAGTTTTCAATGGAGAGAGGAAAGGAAGAGGAAAATGGAAGCTGAGGAGAGCTGGTCCTGTCCCTCTTGTTGGTAAAGAGGGGGCATCCAGAAAGAGGTAAGGAGATAGTTTTATTTTAATTCAAGAAGGAGTGCCTGGTGGCGAAGCTGGTGTGCTCTGTCACACTACAGACCCCTCCCTGTGTGTGTGCGTGCGTGCGTGCGTGCGTCTGCAGGGGGTATCTGTCCCATCCATAGATATCAGGGGTACTGCAGCTGCTGCTGCTGTTCAAACTTTTGCTTTAGGCCCATTCCTTTGATGTTAATAAGCGTTTCTAGTACAATCTTTTTCGCTCTGTTCACCCACATCTTTACATTACCTCGTGTGTGTGTGTGTGTGTGTGTGTGTGTGTATGTGTATGTGTGTGTACGTGTGTATAGCATGTGTTTGAAACACTATACTGTATCTGCATAGAAAAAAAGCCTTCTTTTAGTAATGTACAGTTCAAATACTGTATGAACATGACCCCATCTCATCTCATCCCCCTGACTCTGGATACAAAACATTCATGTATTCGTTTGCAACTTTTCATACAATTTGCTTGCACCATTTCAGAGAAATTAAATATTTAAAATGGAAATAAATTGGTAACTGCAGTAACAAACAACACTGTACATGCTAATAGTACATCCATGTAAGCAGTACATACATGCTCAGGAGTTGTTTTTTTGGATCGGTATATACTTGTCATTATCCACTTCAACCATTTTAATTCCCCCCTTTTAAATTATTGTACTGGTTGATGTGTATGTATATATATATATATATATATATATATATATATATATATATATATATATATATATCTATATATCTATATATATATATATATATATATATATATATTTCAACCATTATCACCTACAGTACAGTAGCATACAGTGCTCCCACTGCAGCAAGGGATTCTGGGAAATGACATGCAATGTTTACTCGCTCATCCCACAACGTGGCGGTATCAAATATAGCGTTTTCCCAGTTATTATATCCCTGCAGGATGTAGGATAATCCCAGCCAAACCCACATACTTACTACATTCCCGTTATGTCACATGTATTATTTCCTGTGAAGGAAGCGCTATGTATATTCCCATTATGGTCACAAATTGGACGATACTGTATTTCCATTATGTCTCCTATTATTTTCCCATGATATCTCATAGAATACTGTCATCCAAAACCACATCATTATTGAATGATTGAAAATGATGCCTCCGTTTTATGTCAAGATTGTCTTGACACTTAGACCCCCAAGATTTCAATAGCGCCTTACTTAAAAGATGACATTATTTTTGATTCAAATGAACTTTTATGGTGCAGAAGCCGCATGGTGCCTGTGCCTACAGTGTATGTATTTGTCAGTGTGTCTCTATCTGCATTTCTGTCTCTTGCTGGCCGCCAGCCTGTGTGATGATGTCAGCCTGTCTGTGATGTAAGAGAGACATTGTGATATCATCACATACTGTAGGCAGGATGGCAGGTGTAAAGCTTCTAAAAGAGAGAGGGAGGGAGAGAGGTAGAGGAGAGAGAGGGAGAAAGAGGGAGAGAGAGAGCAAGCAGCTCCTCCCTCCCATGCAAATGACTGGAGGCAGAGGAGTAGAGGGACAGAAGCCTGTGCTGCTTGTAATGGGACAGGATTTGGGGTGCTGTTTCATGCTCTATCTCCCTCCCTCCCACTGTCTCAGGTGCAGAAAGTTTTCAAGGGAGAGAGGAAAGGAAGAGGAAAATGGAAGCTGAGGAGAGCTGGTCCTGTCCCTCTTGTTGGTAAAGAGGGGGCATCCAGAAAGAGGTAAGGAGATAGTTTTATTTTAATTCAAGAAGGAGTGCCTGGTGGCGAAGCTGGTGTGCTCTGTCACACTACAGACCCCTCCCTGTGTGTGTGCGTGCGTGCGTGCGTGCGTCTGCAGGGGGTATCTGTCCCATCCATAGATATCAGGGGTACTGCAGCTGCTGCTGCTGTTCAAACTTTTGCTTTAGGCCCATTCCTTTGATGTTAATAAGCGTTTCTAGTACAATCTTTTTCGCTCTGTTCACCCACATCTTTACATTACCTTGTGTGTGTGTGTGTGTGTGTGTGTGTATGTGTATGTGTGTGTACGTGTGTTTGAAACACTATACTGTATCTGCATAGAAAAAAAGCCTTCTTTTAGTAATGTACAGTTCAAATACTGTATGAACATGACCCCATCTCATCTCATCCCCCTGACTCTGGATACAAAACATTCATGTATTCGTTTGCAACTTTTCATACAATTTGCTTGCACCATTTCAGAGAAATTAAATATTTAAAATGGAAATAAATTGGTAACTGCAGTAACAAACAACACTGTACATGCTAATAGTACATCCATGTAAGCAGTACATACATGCTCAGGAGTTGTTTTTTTGGATCGGTATATACTTGTCATTATCCACTTCAACCATTTTAATTCCCCCTTTTTAAATTATTGTACTGGTTGATGTGTATGTATATATATATATATATATATATATATATATATATATATATATATATATATATATATATATATATAGATATATATCTATATATCTATATATCTATATATATATATATATATATATATATATATATATTTCAACCATTATCACCTACAGTACAGTAGCATACAGTGCTCCCACTGCAGCAAGGGATTCTGGGAAATGACATGCAATGTTTACTCGCTCATCCCACAACGTGGCGGTATCAAATATAGCGTTTTCCCAGTTATTATATCCCTGCAGGATGTAGGATAATCCCAGCCAAACCCACATACTTACTACATTCCCGTTATGTCACATGTATTATTTCCTGTGAAGGAAGCGCTATGTATATTCCCATTATGGTCACAAATTGGACGATACTGTATTTCCATTATGTCTCCTATTATTTTCCCATGATATCTCATAGAATACTGTCATCCAAAACCACATCATTATTGAATGATTGAAAATGATGCCTCCGTTTTATGTCAAGATTGTCTTGACACTTAGACCCCCAAGATTTCAATAGCGCCTCACTTAAAAGATGACATTATTTTTGATTCAAATGAACTTTTATGGTGCAGAAGCCGCATGGTGCCTGTGCCTACAGTGTATGTATTTGTCAGTGTGTCTCTATCTGCATTTCTGTCTCTTGCTGGCCGCCAGCCTGTGTGATGATGTCAGCCTGTCTGTGATGTAAGAGAGACATTGTGATATCATCACATACTGTAGGCAGGATGGCAGGTGTAAAGCTTCTAAAAGAGAGAGGGAGGGAGAGAGGTAGAGGAGAGAGAGGGAGAAAGAGGGAGAGAGAGAGCAAGCAGCTCCTCCCTCCCATGCAAATGACTGGAGGCAGAGGAGTAGAGGGACAGAAGCCTGTGCTGCTTGTAATGGGACAGGATTTGGGGTGCTGTTTCATGCTCTATCTCCCTCCCTCCCACTGTCTCAGGTGCAGAAAGTTTTCAAGGGAGAGAGGAAAGGAAGAGGAAAATGGAAGCTGAGGAGAGCTGGTCCTGTCCCTCTTGTTGGTAAAGAGGGGGCATCCAGAAAGAGGTAAGGAGATAGTTTTATTTTAATTCAAGAAGGAGTGCCTGGTGGCGAAGCTGGTGTGCTCTGTCACACTACAGACCCCTCCCTGTGTGTGTGCGTGCGTGCGTGCGTGCGTCTGCAGGGGGTATCTGTCCCATCCATAGATATCAGGGGTACTGCAGCTGCTGCTGCTGTTCAAACTTTTGCTTTAGGCCCATTCCTTTGATGTTAATAAGCGTTTCTAGTACAATCTTTTTCGCTCTGTTCACCCACATCTTTACATTACCTCGTGTGTGTGTGTGTGTGTATGTGTATGTGTGTGTACGTGTGTATAGCATGTGTTTGAAACACTATACTGTATCTGCATAGAAAAAAAGCCTTCTTTTAGTAATGTACAGTTCAAATACTGTATGAACATGACCCCATCTCATCTCATCCCCCTGACTCTGGATACAAAACATTCATGTATTCGTTTGCAACTTTTCATACAATTTGCTTGCACCATTTCAGAGAAATTAAATATTTAAAATGGAAATAAATTGGTAACTGCAGTAACAAACAACACTGTACATGCTAATAGTACATCCATGTAAGCAGTACATACATGCTCAGGAGTTGTTTTTTTGGATCGGTATATACTGCACCGACACACTTTATTCGAGCAAATACCCAGTATGTACCTGGCAGATACCTGGAATGCGCCGCTCCTCACCTCTGACAAGCCCCGTTGCGTTTGCCTTCCCAGCCTGGGTTCATGCCTGGCTGACGGGCGGCTAATCTGTTAAATGATAATGATTAGGATTTAATAGGCTGCAATGCTTCGCGTGTCTACCAGATGGCATAAATTCATGAATTGTAATGCAGTATATATATATATACTGTGCAGTATTGCAGCCAGCGGGAATAAAATGCTTCAATCCCTGCTTGGAAAATACCTCAATGCACTCGGGCAGAAAACAGTCACAAACCTCAATACACCCGGGTATACCCGAATTCGTGGGACTAGCCGAGCTCGAATAAAGTGTGTCGCCAGTGTACTTGTCATTATCCACTTCAACCATTTTAATTCCCCCCCCCCCCCCCTTTTAAATTATTGTACTGGTTGATGTGTATGTATATATATATATATATATATATATATATATATATAGATATATATCTATATATCTATATATATATATATATATATATATTTCAACCATTATCACCTACAGTACAGTAGCATACAGTGCTCCCACTGCAGCAAGGGATTCTGGGAAATGACATGCAATGTTTACTCGCTCATCCCACAACGTGGCGGTATCAAATATAGCGTTTTCCCAGTTATTATATCCCTGCAGGATGTAGGATAATCCCAGCCAAACCCACATACTTACTACATTCCCGTTATGTCACATGTATTATTTCCTGTGAAGGAAGCGCTATGTATATTCCCATTATGGTCACAAATTGGACGATACTGTATTTCCATTATGTCTCCTATTATTTTCCCATGATATCTCATAGAATACTGTCATCCAAAACCACATCATTATTGAATGATTGAAAATGATGCCTCCGTTTTATGTCAAGATTGTCTTGACACTTAGACCCCCAAGATTTCAATAGCGCCTCACTTAAAAGATGACATTATTTTTGATTCAAATGAACTTTTATGGTGCAGAAGCCGCATGGTGCCTGTGCCTACAGTGTATGTATTTGTCAGTGTGTCTCTATCTGCATTTCTGTCTCTTGCTGGCCGCCAGCCTGTGTGATGATGTCAGCCTGTCTGTGATGTAAGAGAGACATTGTGATATCATCACATACTGTAGGCTTGATGGCAGGTGTAAAGCTTCTAAAAGAGAGAGGGAGGGAGAGAGGTAGAGGAGAGAGAGGGAGAAAGAGGGAGAGAGAGAGCAAGCAGCTCCTCCCTCCCATGCAAATGACTGGAGGCAGAGGCGTAGAGGGACAGAAGCCTGTGCTGCTTGTAATGGGACAGGATTTGGGGTGCTGTTTCATGCTCTATCTCCCTCCCTCCCACTGTCTCAGGTGCAGAAAGTTTTCAAGGGAGAGAGGAAAGGAAGAGGAAAATGGAAGCTGAGGAGAGCTGGTCCTGTCCCTCTTGTTGGTAAAGAGGGGGCATCCAGAAAGAGGTAAGGAGATAGTTTTATTTTAATTCAAGAAGGAGTGCCTGGTGGCGAAGCTGGTGTGCTCTGTCACACTACAGACCCCTCCCTGTGTGTGTGCGTGCGTGCGTGCGTGCGTCTGCAGGGGGTATCTGTCCCATCCATAGATATCAGGGGTACTGCAGCTGCTGCTGCTGTTCAAACTTTTGCTTTAGGCCCATTCCTTTGATGTTAATAAGCGTTTCTAGTACAATCTTTTTCGCTCTGTTCACCCACATCTTTACATTACCTCGTGTGTGTGTGTGTGTGTGTGTGTGTGTATGTGTATGTGTGTGTACGTGTGTATAGCATGTGTTTGAAACACTATACTGTATCTGCATAGAAAAAAAGCCTTCTTTTAGTAATGTACAGTTCAAATACTGTATGAACATGACCCCATCTCATCTCATCCCCCTGACTCTGGATACAAAACATTCATGTATTCGTTTGCAACTTTTCATACAATTTGCTTGCACCATTTCAGAGAAATTAAATATTTAAAATGGAAATAAATTGGTAACTGCAGTAACAAACAACACTGTACATGCTAATAGTACATCCATGTAAGCAGTACATACATGCTCAGGAGTTGTTTTTTTGGATCGGTATATACTTGTCATTATCCACTTCAACCATTTTAATTCCCCCCTTTTAAATTATTGTACTGGTTGATGTGTATGTATATATATATATATAGATATATATAGATATATATATATATAGATATATATATATATCTATATATATCTATATATATATATTTCAACCATTATCACCTACAGTACAGTAGCATACAGTGCTCCCACTGCAGCAAGGGATTCTGGGAAATGACATGCAATGTTTACTCGCTCATCCCACAACGTGGCGGTATCAAATATAGCGTTTTCCCAGTTATTATATCCCTGCAGGATGTAGGATAATCCCAGCCAAACCCACATACTTACTACATTCCCGTTATGTCACATGTATTATTTCCTGTGAAGCAAGCGCTATGTATATTCCCATTATGGTCACAAATTGGACGATACTGTATTTCCATTATGTCTCCTATTATTTTCCCATGATATCTCATAGAATACTGTCATCCAAAACCACATCATTATTGAATGATTGAAAATGATGCCTCCGTTTTATGTCAAGATTGTCTTGACACTTAGACCCCCAAGATTTCAATAGCGCCTCACTTAAAAGATGACATTATTTTTGATTCAAATGAACTTTTATGGTGCAGAAGCCGCATGGTGCCTGTGCCTACAGTGTATGTATTTGTCAGTGTGTCTCTATCTGCATTTCTGTCTCTTGCTGGCCGCCAGCCTGTGTGATGATGTCAGCCTGTCTGTGATGTAAGAGAGACATTGTGATATCATCACATACTGTAGGCAGGATGGCAGGTGTAAAGCTTCTAAAAGAGAGAGGGAGGGAGAGAGGGAGAGGAGAGAGAGGGAGAAAGAGGGAGAGAGAGAGCAAGCAGCTCCTCCCTCCCATGCAAATGACTGGAGGCAGAGGAGTAGAGGGACAGAAGCCTGTGCTGCTTGTAATGGGACAGGATTTGGGGTGCTGTTTCATGCTCTATCTCCCTCCCTCCCACTGTCTCAGGTGCAGAAAGTTTTCAAGGGAGAGAGGAAAGGAAGGGGAAAATGGAAGCTGAGGAGAGCTGGTCCTGTCCCTCTTGTTGGTAAAGAGGGGGCATCCAGAAAGAGGTAAGGAGATAGTTTTATTTTAATTCAAGAAGGAGTGCCTGGTGGCGAAGCTGGTGTGCTCTGTCACACTACAGACCCCTCCCTGTGTGCGTGCGTGCGTCTGCAGGGGGTATCTGTCCCATCCATAGATATCAGGGGTACTGCGGCTGCTGCTGTTCAAACTTTTGCTTTAGGCCCATTCCTTTGATGTTAATAAGCATTTCTAGTACCATCTTTTTCGCTCTGTTCACCCACATCTTTACATTACCTCCTGTGTGTGTGTGTGTATATGTGTATGTGTGTGTACGTGTGTATAGCATGTGTTTGAAACACTATACTGTATCTGCATAGAAAAAAAGCCTTCTTTTAGTAATGTACAGTTCAAATACTGTATGAACATGACCCCATCTCATCTCATCCCCCTGACTCTGGATACAAAACATTCATGTATTCGTTTGCAACTTTTCATACAATTTGCTTGCACCATTTCAGAGAAATTAAATATTTAAAATGGAAATAAATTGGTAACTGCAGTAACAAACAACACTGTACATGCTAATAGTACATCCATGTAAGCAGTACATACATGCTCAGGAGTTGTTTTTTTGGATCGGTATATACTTGTCATTATCCACTTCAACCATTTTAATTCCCCCCTTTTAAATTATTGTACTGGTTGATGTGTATATATATATATATATATATATATATATATTTTTCAACTATTATCACCTACAGTACAGTAGCATACAGTGCTCCCACTGCAGCAAGGGATTCTGGGAAATGACATCTCTCACCACATTTAACATGCATTCCAATTAGGGAGTGTTTACCGCATTCTCGTCCCTGAGCACTTCACTAATCTGCGGGTAGAGAATTTCTCCTATGGAAAAAGAGTACAATAGAAAGAAAGCCATGTTGATAAATGTCACGTAGATGCTTGAGTGTATGAAAGGGATCAACCACAAAACGGGTCTCTAAATATCTTTACAAGTCTGTAGGGGAGTGTCTTGATTGTTTATCACTTTCCCTTGACCGGGGACACATTTATGACCTGAAATCGAGGACTTTCATTTATTTCGACTTCAATCAGAGTATAAAAGACTCCATAAGTCTCTCCAAGTACTTAACCAGCACCATCATATTCCAGATAACCCCTCAGATATATACATATTAAATGTAATTTGTCGGTGAAATTAATGTATCTGCAACTGGTTACATGTAAAAATGTGTTGAATATCATTATAACAACCACGTACATTGGTTTGTACACCAACACATACTGTACAAAACATTTAATTCTTGCTAGCCTGTAGTTGTAAAGACATACCAACCCCATGGTAACTCCATTTAAATCTGGTTTTAATGGATCCTTTGGAGAGAACGTCCTTAGAATTGCAAATCTGAGTACACGCGATCCGTCTTGGTCGCCCCAGCTGTCATTTTCATATAAAGAATTAGAGAGCCGGCATTCCCTTATATATTTTAGTACATGGGCCTGCACTTGGAACCTAAGCTTTTGACACAGACGCAAGGCAGAACTTAACCAGGGTATTAACCTTACTAAATGTGTTCATCATACCGCACACAAAAGCAATATTTACTATATTGTGACTATATAAATTCAATTGAATAATAATTAAATGTTGAATCATAATTATTACTCCAGTAACTATATGGGGCAGACTTTGTAGCAGGCTTTCCAGAAATAACGAGACCACACACCAGGCAACCTGAATTCCAAGATGTATTGCAGTTAAGTGGTACAAACACCCAACGTTTCGGTCCTACAAACTGGACCGAAACGTCGGGTGTTTGTGCCACTTACCTGCAATACATCTTGGAATTCAGGTTGCCTGATGTGCGGTCTCGTTCTTTCTGGAAAGCCTGCTACAAAGTCTGCCCGGTGAGGATACTTTTGTCTATCTGCTTATTATGGGACAAGCACCTACAATCACTTTTATACACGAGAATGCCATCTGTTCATATATATATATATATAATATATATATATATATATATATATATATATATATAGTCAATCGGTGCTAGAGGTATCATATGGTTCTCTTGGTGGCTCTAACAGGTTGTGGTGGTCCCTACTGACATGTCCTAGCACTGTGCTTGAGCTCAGAGGGATCGCGAGACTGAGATCCGTGTTCTGCATTCAGTTTCCATCCCCCCTACGCTCCTCACATTGAAGTGGCAGTTGTGAAGTGGGGGAAAAGTAGCCAGGGCGTGGCAGGTTCTCTTGCACTCTCCTAGGGGCTGAGGCCTATTGTTCATCAGGATTTTTACTGTTTCCCTTATGGAAATATGCAGCCCAGAAGACTCCCATTCATACACAAATACTACAGTATTACTACCAACTCTGACTCCAGTTAGGCATGTGGTGTATTTCTGTCTCTGTGCCGCACAGATTGTATTTACAGTAACTAATTTCACGTACATTTTGCTGAAGATGGCATCTCACCAGAGCTTGTAGTAAATAATACATTTGTAAAGCGTGGCGAATATTTGGAAATGTCACTAATTATTTGTTTGTGGCGGAAGTCCCAAATTGACCAGTTTTGCTCATTTGTGTAACATTTTTATCTCCAGTCGCGACATTAAAATAGAATACGTAGAACCTGCCAATGTATAAACTGTTGAAACTTCTCTTAAGGGTTAACGTGAAAGTTGTGTACATTCTAGTTATGATAAATTAAGTTAACCACATGCTCCATAGATCCTGGTAGATTAGTGAATGCCAGATATGGGGGGGGGGGGGTGAAGAAGTAACAGCATTAGAGACCCCCTGTATTTGTCTTTTTCATCTCTTTGTATTTGTGAAGAGTTATGGGATATTAAAGATTTCTAATATACTGCTCTTCTTTTTAGCATCTACAGGAAATTGAGCTACAAGTAAGATATTGACTCGGCTGCTGAGAACTGCAAGATCATTTTTGAAATATGTATATTTTTGTACTGATTCATGCTTAAGCAATTCCTTTGCTGGTTGCATTTTATCCTAAGAGTAAATCATTAAAGTCCTTTTAGGTTGCCTACAAATGTAGGCAAATCTAGCATTCCTGGAGCCACGGCAGAAAAAAAACAAACATCCCTAGGCTCCAGGGAAGGTAAAAGCCACGGCTTCCTGTGGGAGAGGGTTCATTCCTTGTATCTGTCCCTAGGCACTATCGATGCCTGCTGCCGGGGAACGCTGTGGTCACAAGCCTGTGGCTTTCCTAGCTTATAGGTAAATTTAGTTTAGCTACACCTGTATTAAGCATCTGCACATTTTACAACGGGAGTCCACAGCTGTACGTCTCCAGTTTCTGCATTGTCCCTTATGTAGGTGAAGGTGGATATTGCTCTCCATCGCCTATCTCCCAGGAGCTATAATACGCACGTGAAAATGTTGTCATAGAACTCAGTTGGTCATGTCATGAGATGCGCCGTAACATCACGGAATCCAACATTTCCATTCTTGACGCGTATTTCGTGTGCCGACTGAGAATAAACCTGTAAACCTTTTGTGTGGATAGGAAGTCCCAGCTATATTACTAACGTGTTAAGTGGATTTGAAATGCAGATTTGGGGAAATCTGAATTCGCCGCATTTTATCCTTTTTTTACTTCCAATTAGCAAGTAAATTCAGTTGAGTTGAAAAGCATGGTTTTAATGTTAGGATACATTTTTAATCGAGGCAATTGTGTAACTGATAACGGGATATTCCTGTAATGTACATGTTTTTTTTTTATTTTAACTGCCACTTAGTGTGTCTAGTTCAACTGTTTCTTAATTGTAAAAACATTTCTATTTAGATCCGTTTTATCCAAATGTAATACTTATTTTAAATATTGTGGCGATTCTTTTCTTTTTTTTAAATTTTTTTATTATTATTTTAAAACACCGATTGCCCAGTTATACAAATACTATGGAAACCTCAACATTTATGCTGAAAGATGTAAATATTTTCAACAGTATGGTTGTGTTCACTAAACCTGTATATGGTTACTTTTATACAGTATTTGTTCAATGTAATGTTTTTGTGAGTTAATATTGTGGAACTGTCATTAAACTTTGTGGTTTACTATATAAAATACTTCGTCTTGTATAGTTATTGTTTTTGTATGTCCAGATTTTGTGAAAATATTCATGTTCTCAAAAAAAAGCAAGAAAGTTATATTTCCTGAAATTGAAGTTTACTGCACGATCCTAACACACTACACCTGTATAGCAAGTCCTCTACTATACGTTCTCACCATATATAAGGCCAGCATTTAGCAACAAGTCACGTTCATTCAACACTGAATGATGCATAAAATATACCTGGCTGTTAGAGGGCATACTTTTTACAATAACTTGTTCTCCTTGAATTATTCTAAGGATTTTGTATTGGGTGCAAGAATGTAAACTGGTTTGGCATTCCCTTCCGTAGGTGTAAAATGTATTACTTTGCCTCATAATGTATTGTTTTTTTAATCTGTAGCCTGCCTTTACATGCACAATCCTAGTTTACCAAAACATATATACAGCTCAACCCCATTATAAGGCGATCCGTTACAACGCGAATCTGCTTATACCGCGATGCAAGCGTGGCTCCCACTTTTCTTATTTATGAATACTTAACACGATTATTGATATCTTAAATACTTTATTGTACAATGCATACAATTATACATTATTTCTAACGCGATCTGCTTATAGCGCGATGTGATTCTTTGGACCCCAAGAAAAGCGTTATAAGGGGGTTGAGCGGTATAATGAAAATGTAGCAATGAAATGGTCTTTGTTTAAACAAATGTAATCAGACTTTAAAACATGTCTGCTTTAACTTCTTTTAAGTAAAATTTTATTTTCATCAAGGACCTCTTAATGAGGGGGTGGGAGTCTTCTCAATTACGCATTCAATCTTTAATTGCCAAGACCTTGATTTTTCTTGGACCTCTAACCATAACATTGAAGAAGGTGTAATGAAGGGAGCTTTGCTTGTGCTTATTCATTAAGGCTTGATAAAGATTACTTTGGTACAGTAACTGAAATGTCAAATATTAATGTTTTGAGTGCCTGTTTCTGGTTTTCATATTCTTTTCATAGGCAGAGATACTAGGGTTTAGTTAATCTTGAAATTCCTTTCAGATTTAGCAGGTCAATCAATGTCAGACTGTTCTTGGAACAACCAGTGCTGTGTCGTCATGGTTTTAGTACAGCAGTGTTATTTTGTTGATATGTGAACCTTCAGTTGCTTAGGTACTTGCAAAGAATATTACTATATAAGTGGTAACACAACCATTATTGTACATAGCATCCCCTGGGGTTACAGATGGGACAATGGGGGTTATTATTATATATATATATACATACACATATACATACACATCAACCAGTACAATAATTTAAAAGGGGGGAATTAAAATGGTTGAAGTGGATAATGACAAGTATACTGTATACCGATCCAAAAAAACAACTCCTGAGCATGTATGTACTGCTTACATGGATGTACTATTAGCATGTACAGTGTTGTTTGTTACTGCAGTTACCAATTTATTTCCATTTTAAATATTTAATTTCTCTGAAATGGTGCAAGCAAATTGTATGAAAAGTTGCAAACGAATACATGAATGTTTTGTATCCAGAGTCAGGGGGATGAGATGAGATGGGGTCATGTTCATACAGTATTTGAACTGTACATTACTAAAAGAAGGCTTTTTTTCTATGCAGATACAGTACAGTATAGTGTTTCAAACACATGCTATACACACGTACACACACATACACATACACACACACACACACACGAGGTAATGTAAAGATGTGGGTGAACAGAGCGAAAAAGATTGTACTAGAAACGCTTATTAACATCAAAGGAATGGGCCTAAAGCAAAAGTTTGAACAGCAGCAGCTGCAGTACCCCTGATATCTATGGATGGGACAGATACCCCCTGCAGACGCACGCACGCACGCACGCACACACACACACACACAGGGAGGGGTCTGTAGTGTGACAGAGCACACCAGCTTCGCCACCAGGCACTCCTTCTTGAATTAAAATAAAACTATCTCCTTACCTCTTTCTGGATGCCCCCTCTTTACCAACAAGAGGGACAGGACCAGCTCTCCTCAGCTTCCATTTTCCTCTTCCTTTCCTCTCTCCCTTGAAAACTTTCTGCACCTGAGACAGTGGGAGGGAGGGAGATAGAGCATGAAACAGCACCCCAAATCCTGTCCCATTACAAGCAGCACAGGCTTCTGTCCCTCTACTCCTCTGCCTCCAGTCATTTGCATGGGAGGGAGGAGCTGCTTGCTCTCTCTCTCCCTCTTTCTCCCTCTCTCTCCTCTCCCTCTCTCCCTCCCTCTCTCTTTTAGAAGCTTTACACCTGCCATCCTGCCTACAGTATGTGATGATATCACAATGTCTCTCTTACATCACAGACAGGCTGACATCATCACACAGGCTGGCGGCCAGCAAGAGACAGAAATGCAGATAGAGACACACTGACAAATACATACACTGTAGGCACAGGCACCATGCGGCTTCTGCACCATAAAAGTTCATTTGAATCAAAAATAATGTCATCTTTTAAGTGAGGCGCTATTGAAATCTTGGGGGTCTAAGTGTCAAGACAATCTTGACATAAAACGGAGGCATCATTTTCAATCATTCAATAATGATGTGGTTTTGGATGACAGTATTCTATGAGATATCATGGGAAAATAATAGGAGACATAATGGAAATACAGTATCGTCCAATTTGTGACCATAATGGGAATATACATAGCGCTTCCTTCACAGGAAATAATACATGTGACATAACGGGAATGTAGTAAGTATGTGGGTTTGGCTGGGATTATCCTACATCCTGCAGGGATATAATAACTGGGAAAACGCTATATTTGATACCGCCACGTTGTGGGATGAGCGAGTAAACATTGCATGTCATTTCCCAGAATCCCTTGCTGCAGTGGGAGCACTGTATGCTACTGTACTGTAGGTGATAATGGTTGAAATATATATATATATATATATAGATATAGATATATAAATATATATCTATATCTATATATATATATATATATATATATCTATATATATATATATATATATATACATACACATCAACCAGTACAATAATTTAAAAGGGGGGAATTAAAATGGTTGAAGTGGATAATGACAAGTATATACCGATCCAAAAAAACAACTCCTGAGCATGTATGTACTGCTTACATGGATGTACTATTAGCATGTACAGTGTTGTTTGTTACTGCAGTTACCAATTTATTTCCATTTTAAATATTTAATTTCTCTGAAATGGTGCAAGCAAATTGTATGAAAAGTTGCAAACGAATACATGAATGTTTTGTATCCAGAGTCAGGGGGATGAGATGAGATGGGGTCATGTTCATACAGTATTTGAACTGTACATTACTAAAAGAAGGCTTTTTTTCTATGCAGATACAGTATAGTGTTTCAAACACATGCTATACACACGTACACACACATACACATACACACACACACACACACACACACACGAGGTAATGTAAAGATGTGGGTGAACAGAGCGAAAAAGATTGTACTAGAAACGCTTATTAACATCAAAGGAATGGGCCTAAAGCAAAAGTTTGAACAGCAGCAGCTGCAGTACCCCTGATATCTATGGATGGGACAGATACCCCCTGCAGACGCACGCACGCACGCACGCACGCACACACACAGGGAGGGGTCTGTAGTGTGACAGAGCACACCAGCTTCGCCACCAGGCACTCCTTCTTGAATTAAAATAAAACTATCTCCTTACCTCTTTCTGGATGCCCCCTCTTTACCAACAAGAGGGACAGGACCAGCTCTCCTCAGCTTCCATTTTCCTCTTCCTTTCCTCTCTCCCTTGAAAACTTTCTGCACCTGAGACAGTGGGAGGGAGGGAGATAGAGCATGAAACAGCACCCCAAATCCTGTCCCATTACAAGCAGCACAGGCTTCTGTCCCTCTACTCCTCTGCCTCCAGTCATTTGCATGGGAGGGAGGAGCTGCTTGCTCTCTCTCTCCCTCTTTCTCCCTCTCTCTCCTCTCCCTCTCTCCCTCCCTCTCTCTTTTAGAAGCTTTACACCTGCCATCCTGCCTACAGTATGTGATGATATCACAATGTCTCTCTTACATCACAGACAGGCTGACATCATCACACAGGCTGGCGGCCAGCAAGAGACAGAAATGCAGATAGAGACACACTGACAAATACATACACTGTAGGCACAGGCACCATGCGGCTTCTGCACCATAAAAGTTCATTTGAATCAAAAATAATGTCATCTTTTAAGTGAGGCGCTATTGAAATCTTGGGGGTCTAAGTGTCAAGACAATCTTGACATAAAACGGAGGCATCATTTTCAATCATTCAATAATGATGTGGTTTTGGATGACAGTATTCTATGAGATATCATGGGAAAATAATAGGAGACATAATGGAAATACAGTATCGTCCAATTTGTGACCATAATGGGAATATACATAGCGCTTCCTTCACAGGAAATAATACATGTGACATAACGGGAATGTAGTAAGTATGTGGGTTTGGCTGGGATTATCCTACATCCTGCAGGGATATAATAACTGGGAAAACGCTATATTTGATACCGCCACGTTGTGGGATGAGCGAGTAAACATTGCATGTCATTTCCCAGAATCCCTTGCTGCAGTGGGAGCACTGTATGCTACTGTACTGTAGGTGATAATGGTTGAAATATATATATATATATATATAGATATAGATATATAAATATATATCTATATCTATATATATATATATATATATATATATATATATCTATATATATATATATATATACATACACATCAACCAGTACAATAATTTAAAAGGGGGGAATTAAAATGGTTGAAGTGGATAATGACAAGTATATACCGATCCAAAAAAACAACTCCTGAGCATGTATGTACTGCTTACATGGATGTACTATTAGCATGTACAGTGTTGTTTGTTACTGCAGTTACCAATTTATTTCCATTTTAAATATTTAATTTCTCTGAAATGGTGCAAGCAAATTGTATGAAAAGTTGCAAACGAATACATGAATGTTTTGTATCCAGAGTCAGGGGGATGAGATGAGATGGGGTCATGTTCATACAGTATTTGAACTGTACATTACTAAAAGAAGGCTTTTTTTCTATGCAGATACAGTATAGTGTTTCAAACACATGCTATACACACGTACACACACATACACATACACACACACACACACACACACACACACGAGGTAATGTAAAGATGTGGGTGAACAGAGCGAAAAAGATTGTACTAGAAACGCTTATTAACATCAAAGGAATGGGCCTAAAGCAAAAGTTTGAACAGCAGCAGCTGCAGTACCCCTGATATCTATGGATGGGACAGATACCCCCTGCAGACGCACGCACGCACGCACGCACGCACACACACACAGGGAGGGGTCTGTAGTGTGACAGAGCACACCAGCTTCGCCACCAGGCACTCCTTCTTGAATTAAAATAAAACTATCTCCTTACCTCTTTCTGGATGCCCCCTCTTTACCAACAAGAGGGACAGGACCAGCTCTCCTCAGCTTCCATTTTCCTCTTCCTTTCCTCTCTCCCTTGAAAACTTTCTGCACCTGAGACAGTGGGAGGGAGGGAGATAGAGCATGAAACAGCACCCCAAATCCTGTCCCATTACAAGCAGCACAGGCTTCTGTCCCTCTACTCCTCTGCCTCCAGTCATTTGCATGGGAGGGAGGAGCTGCTTGCTCTCTCTCTCCCTCTTTCTCCCTCTCTCTCCTCTCCCTCTCTCCCTCCCTCTCTCTTTTAGAAGCTTTACACCTGCCATCCTGCCTACAGTATGTGATGATATCACAATGTCTCTCTTACATCACAGACAGGCTGACATCATCACACAGGCTGGCGGCCAGCAAGAGACAGAAATGCAGATAGAGACACACTGACAAATACATACACTGTAGGCACAGGCACCATGCGGCTTCTGCACCATAAAAGTTCATTTGAATCAAAAATAATGTCATCTTTTAAGTGAGGCGCTATTGAAATCTTGGGGGTCTAAGTGTCAAGACAATCTTGACATAAAACGGAGGCATCATTTTCAATCATTCAATAATGATGTGGTTTTGGATGACAGTATTCTATGAGATATCATGGGAAAATAATAGGAGACATAATGGAAATACAGTATCGTCCAATTTGTGACCATAATGGGAATATACATAGCGCTTCCTTCACAGGAAATAATACATGTGACATAACGGGAATGTAGTAAGTATGTGGGTTTGGCTGGGATTATCCTACATCCTGCAGGGATATAATAACTGGGAAAACGCTATATTTGATACCGCCACGTTGTGGGATGAGCGAGTAAACATTGCATGTCATTTCCCAGAATCCCTTGCTGCAGTGGGAGCACTGTATGCTACTGTACTGTAGGTGATAATGGTTGAAATATATCTATATATATATATATAGATATATATATATATATATCTATATATATATATATATATATATATATATATATATACATACACATCAACCAGTACAATAATTTAAAAGGGGGGAATTAAAATGGTTGAAGTGGATAATGACAAGTATATACCGATCCAAAAAAACAACTCCTGAGCATGTATGTACTGCTTACATGGATGTACTATTAGCATGTACAGTGTTGTTTGTTACTGCAGTTACCAATTTATTTCCATTTTAAATATTTAATTTCTCTGAAATGGTGCAAGCAAATTGTATGAAAAGTTGCAAACGAATACATGAATGTTTTGTATCCAGAGTCAGGGGGATGAGATGAGATGGGGTCATGTTCATACAGTATTTGAACTGTACATTACTAAAAGAAGGCTTTTTTTCTATGCAGATACAGTATAGTGTTTCAAACACATGCTATACACACGTACACACACATACACATACACACACACACACACACACACACGAGGTAATGTAAAGATGTGGGTGAACAGAGCGAAAAAGATTGTACTAGAAACGCTTATTAACATCAAAGGAATGGGCCTAAAGCAAAAGTTTGAACAGCAGCAGCTGCAGTACCCCTGATATCTATGGATAGGACAGATACCCCCTGCAGACGCACGCACGCACGCACGCACGCACGCACACACACAGGGAGGGGTCTGTAGTGTGACAGAGCACACCAGCTTCGCCACCAGGCACTCCTTCTTGAATTAAAATAAAACTATCTCCTTACCTCTTTCTGGATGCCCCCTCTTTACCAACAAGAGGGACAGGACCAGCTCTCCTCAGCTTCCATTTTCCTCTTCCTTTCCTCTCTCCCTTGAAAACTTTCTGCACCTGAGACAGTGGGAGGGAGGGAGATAGAGCATGAAACAGCACCCCAAATCCTGTCCCATTACAAGCAGCACAGGCTTCTGTCCCTCTACTCCTCTGCCTCCAGTCATTTGCATGGGAGGGAGGAGCTGCTTGCTCTCTCTCTCCCTCTTTCTCCCTCTCTCTCCTCTCCCTCCCTCCCTCTCTCTTTTAGAAGCTTTACACCTGCCATCCTGCCTACAGTATGTGATGATATCACAATGTCTCTCTTACATCACAGACAGGCTGACATCATCACACAGGCTGGCGGCCAGCAAGAGACAGAAATGCAGATAGAGACACACTGACAAATACATACACTGTAGGCACAGGCACCATGCGGCTTCTGCACCATAAAAGTTCATTTGAATCAAAAATAATGTCATCTTTTAAGTGAGGCGCTATTGAAATCTTGGGGGTCTAAGTGTCAAGACAATCTTGACATAAAACGGAGGCATCATTTTCAATCATTCAATAATGATGTGGTTTTGGATGACAGTATTCTATGAGATATCATGGGAAAATAATAGGAGACATAATGGAAATACAGTATCGTCCAATTTGTGACCATAATGGGAATATACATAGCGCTTCCTTCACAGGAAATAATACATGTGACATAACGGGAATGTAGTAAGTATGTGGGTTTGGCTGGGATTATCCTACATCCTGCAGGGATATAATAACTGGGAAAACGCTATATTTGATACCGCCACGTTGTGGGATGAGCGAGTAAACATTGCATGTCATTTCCCAGAATCCCTTGCTGCAGTGGGAGCACTGTATGCTACTGTACTGTAGGTGATAATGGTTGAAATATATATATATATATATATATATAGATATATATATATATATATCTATATATATATATATATCTATATATATACATACACATCAACCAGTACAATAATTTAAAAGGGGGGAATTAAAATGGTTGAAGTGGATAATGACAAGTATATACCGATCCAAAAAAACAACTCCTGAGCATGTATGTACTGCTTACATGGATGTACTATTAGCATGTACAGTGTTGTTTGTTACTGCAGTTACCAATTTATTTCCATTTTAAATATTTAATTTCTCTGAAATGGTGCAAGCAAATTGTATGAAAAGTTGCAAACGAATACATGAATGTTTTGTATCCAGAGTCAGGGGGATGAGATGAGATGGGGTCATGTTCATACAGTATTTGAACTGTACATTACTAAAAGAAGGCTTTTTTTCTATGCAGATACAGTATAGTGTTTCAAACACATGCTATACACACGTACACACACATACACATACACACACACACACACACACACACACACACGAGGTAATGTAAAGATGTGGGTGAACAGAGCGAAAAAGATTGTACTAGAAACGCTTATTAACATCAAAGGAATGGGCCTAAAGCAAAAGTTTGAACAGCAGCAGCTGCAGTACCCCTGATATCTATGGATAGGACAGATACCCCCTGCAGACGCACGCACGCACGCACGCACGCACGCACACACACAGGGAGGGGTCTGTAGTGTGACAGAGCACACCAGCTTCGCCACCAGGCACTCCTTCTTGAATTAAAATAAAACTATCTCCTTACCTCTTTCTGGATGCCCCCTCTTTACCAACAAGAGGGACAGGACCAGCTCTCCTCAGCTTCCATTTTCCTCTTCCTTTCCTCTCTCCCTTGAAAACTTTCTGCACCTGAGACAGTGGGAGGGAGGGAGATAGAGCATGAAACAGCACCCCAAATCCTGTCCCATTACAAGCAGCACAGGCTTCTGTCCCTCTACTCCTCTGCCTCCAGTCATTTGCATGGGAGGGAGGAGCTGCTTGCTCTCTCTCTCCCTCTTTCTCCCTCTCTCTCCTCTCCCTCTCTCCCTCCCTCTCTCTTTTAGAAGCTTTACACCTGCCATCCTGCCTACAGTATGTGATGATATCACAATGTCTCTCTTACATCACAGACAGGCTGACATCATCACACAGGCTGGCGGCCAGCAAGAGACAGAAATGCAGATAGAGACACACTGACAAATACATACACTGTAGGCACAGGCACCATGCGGCTTCTGCACCATAAAAGTTCATTTGAATCAAAAATAATGTCATCTTTTAAGTGAGGCGCTATTGAAATCTTGGGGGTCTAAGTGTCAAGACAATCTTGACATAAAACGGAGGCATCATTTTCAATCATTCAATAATGATGTGGTTTTGGATGACAGTATTCTATGAGATATCATGGGAAAATAATAGGAGACATAATGGAAATACAGTATCGTCCAATTTGTGACCATAATGGGAATATACATAGCGCTTCCTTCACAGGAAATAATACATGTGACATAACGGGAATGTAGTAAGTATGTGGGTTTGGCTGGGATTATCCTACATCCTGCAGGGATATAATAACTGGGAAAACGCTATATTTGATACCGCCACGTTGTGGGATGAGCGAGTAAACATTGCATGTCATTTCCCAGAATCCCTTGCTGCAGTGGGAGCACTGTATGCTACTGTACTGTAGGTGATAATGGTTGAAATATATATATATATATATATATAGATATAGATATATATATCTATATCTATATATATATATATATATATATATATATATATATATATATATACATACACATCAACCAGTACAATAATTTAAAAGGGGGGAATTAAAATGGTTGAAGTGGATAATGACAAGTATATACCGATCCAAAAAAACAACTCCTGAGCATGTATGTACTGCTTACATGGATGTACTATTAGCATGTACAGTGTTGTTTGTTACTGCAGTTACCAATTTATTTCCATTTTAAATATTTAATTTCTCTGAAATGGTGCAAGCAAATTGTATGAAAAGTTGCAAACGAATACATGAATGTTTTGTATCCAGAGTCAGGGGGATGAGATGAGATGGGGTCATGTTCATACAGTATTTGAACTGTACATTACTAAAAGAAGGCTTTTTTTCTATGCAGATACAGTATAGTGTTTCAAACACATGCTATACACACGTACACACACATACACATACACACACACACACACACACACACACGAGGTAATGTAAAGATGTGGGTGAACAGAGCGAAAAAGATTGTACTAGAAACGCTTATTAACATCAAAGGAATGGGCCTAAAGCAAAAGTTTGAACAGCAGCAGCTGCAGTACCCCTGATATCTATGGATGGGACAGATACCCCCTGCAGACGCACGCACGCACGCACGCACGCACACACACAGGGAGGGGTCTGTAGTGTGACAGAGCACACCAGCTTCGCCACCAGGCACTCCTTCTTGAATTAAAATAAAACTATCTCCTTACCTCTTTCTGGATGCCCCCTCTTTACCAACAAGAGGGACAGGACCAGCTCTCCTCAGCTTCCATTTTCCTCTTCCTTTCCTCTCTCCCTTGAAAACTTTCTGCACCTGAGACAGTGGGAGGGAGGGAGATAGAGCATGAAACAGCACCCCAAATCCTGTCCCATTACAAGCAGCACAGGCTTCTGTCCCTCTACTCCTCTGCCTCCAGTCATTTGCATCGGAGGGAGGAGCTGCTTGCTCTCTCTCTCCCTCTTTCTCCCTCTCTCTCCTCTACCTCTCTCCCTCCCTCTCTCTTTTAGAAGCTTTACACCTGCCATCCTGCCTACAGTATGTGATGATATCACAATGTCTCTCTTACATCACAGACAGGCTGACATCATCACACAGGCTGGCGGCCAGCAAGAGACAGAAATGCAGATAGAGACACACTGACAAATACATACACTGTAGGCACAGGCACCATGCGGCTTCTGCACCATAAAAGTTCATTTGAATCAAAAATAATGTCATCTTTTAAGTGAGGCGCTATTGAAATCTTGGGGGTCTAAGTGTCAAGACAATCTTGACATAAAACGGAGGCATCATTTTCAATCATTCAATAATGATGTGGTTTTGGATGACAGTATTCTATGAGATATCATGGGAAAATAATAGGAGACATAATGGAAATACAGTATCGTCCAATTTGTGACCATAATGGGAATATACATAGCGCTTCCTTCACAGGAAATAATACATGTGACATAACGGGAATGTAGTAAGTATGTGGGTTTGGCTGGGATTATCCTACATCCTGCAGGGATATAATAACTGGGAAAACGCTATATTTGATACCGCCACGTTGTGGGATGAGCGAGTAAACATTGCATGTCATTTCCCAGAATCCCTTGCTGCAGTGGGAGCACTGTATGCTACTGTACTGTAGGTGATAATGGTTGAAATATATATATATATATATATATATAGATATAGATATATAAATATATATCTATATCTATATATATATATATATATATATATATATATATATATATATATATATATATACATACACATCAACCAGTACAATAATTTAAAAGGGGGGAATTAAAATGGTTGAAGTGGATAATGACAAGTATATACCGATCCAAAAAAACAACTCCTGAGCATGTATGTACTGCTTACATGGATGTACTATTAGCATGTACAGTGTTGTTTGTTACTGCAGTTACCAATTTATTTCCATTTTAAATATTTAATTTCTCTGAAATGGTGCAAGCAAATTGTATGAAAAGTTGCAAACGAATACATGAATGTTTTGTATCCAGAGTCAGGGGGATGAGATGAGATGGGGTCATGTTCATACAGTATTTGAACTGTACATTACTAAA
Organism: Ascaphus truei; assembly: GCF_040206685.1. Classification (NCBI taxonomy): domain Eukaryota; kingdom Metazoa; phylum Chordata; class Amphibia; order Anura; family Ascaphidae; genus Ascaphus; species Ascaphus truei. The sequence goes on along the minus strand of NW_027454521.1, from coordinate 316,108 downwards.
AGAAGGCTTTTTTTCTATGCAGATACAGTATAGTGTTTCAAACACATGCTATACACACGTACACACACATACACATACACACACACACACACACACACACGAGGTAATGTAAAGATGTGGGTGAACAGAGCGAAAAAGATTGTACTAGAAACGCTTATTAACATCAAAGGAATGGGCCTAAAGCAAAAGTTTGAACAGCAGCAGCTGCAGTACCCCTGATATCTATGGATGGGACAGATACCCCCTGCAGACGCACGCACGCACGCACGCACGCACACACACAGGGAGGGGTCTGTAGTGTGACAGAGCACACCAGCTTCGCCACCAGGCACTCCTTCTTGAATTAAAATAAAACTATCTCCTTACCTCTTTCTGGATGCCCCCTCTTTACCAACAAGAGGGACAGGACCAGCTCTCCTCAGCTTCCATTTTCCTCTTCCTTTCCTCTCTCCCTTGAAAACTTTCTGCACCTGAGACAGTGGGAGGGAGGGAGATAGAGCATGAAACAGCACCCCAAATCCTGTCCCATTACAAGCAGCACAGGCTTCTGTCCCTCTACTCCTCTGCCTCCAGTCATTTGCATGGGAGGGAGGAGCTGCTTGCTCTCTCTCTCCCTCTTTCTCCCTCTCTCTCCTCTCCCTCTCTCCCTCCCTCTCTCTTTTAGAAGCTTTACACCTGCCATCCTGCCTACAGTATGTGATGATATCACAATGTCTCTCTTACATCACAGACAGGCTGACATCATCACACAGGCTGGCGGCCAGCAAGAGACAGAAATGCAGATAGAGACACACTGACAAATACATACACTGTAGGCACAGGCACCATGCGGCTTCTGCACCATAAAAGTTCATTTGAATCAAAAATAATGTCATCTTTTAAGTGAGGCGCTATTGAAATCTTGGGGGTCTAAGTGTCAAGACAATCTTGACATAAAACGGAGGCATCATTTTCAATCATTCAATAATGATGTGGTTTTGGATGACAGTATTCTATGAGATATCATGGGAAAATAATAGGAGACATAATGGAAATACAGTATCGTCCAATTTGTGACCATAATGGGAATATACATAGCGCTTCCTTCACAGGAAATAATACATGTGACATAACGGGAATGTAGTAAGTATGTGGGTTTGGCTGGGATTATCCTACATCCTGCAGGGATATAATAACTGGGAAAACGCTATATTTGATACCGCCACGTTGTGGGATGAGCGAGTAAACATTGCATGTCATTTCCCAGAATCCCTTGCTGCAGTGGGAGCACTGTATGCTACTGTACTGTAGGTGATAATGGTTGAAATATATATATATATATATATATAGATATATATATATATCTATATATATATATCTATATATATATATATACATACACATCAACCAGTACAATAATTTAAAAGGGGGGAATTAAAATGGTTGAAGTGGATAATGACAAGTATATACCGATCCAAAAAAACAACTCCTGAGCATGTATGTACTGCTTACATGGATGTACTATTAGCATGTACAGTGTTGTTTGTTACTGCAGTTACCAATTTATTTCCATTTTAAATATTTAATTTCTCTGAAATGGTGCAAGCAAATTGTATGAAAAGTTGCAAACGAATACATGAATGTTTTGTATCCAGAGTCAGGGGGATGAGATGAGATGGGGTCATGTTCATACAGTATTTGAACTGTACATTACTAAAAGAAGGCTTTTTTTCTATGCAGATACAGTATAGTGTTTCAAACACATGCTATACACACGTACACACACATACACATACACACACACACACACACACACGAGGTAATGTAAAGATGTGGGTGAACAGAGCGAAAAAGATTGTACTAGAAACGCTTATTAACATCAAAGGAATGGGCCTAAAGCAAAAGTTTGAACAGCAGCAGCTGCAGTACCCCTGATATCTATGGATAGGACAGATACCCCCTGCAGACGCACGCACGCACGCACGCACGCACGCACGCACACACACAGGGAGGGGTCTGTAGTGTGACAGAGCACACCAGCTTCGCCACCAGGCACTCCTTCTTGAATTAAAATAAAACTATCTCCTTACCTCTTTCTGGATGCCCCCTCTTTACCAACAAGAGGGACAGGACCAGCTCTCCTCAGCTTCCATTTTCCTCTTCCTTTCCTCTCTCCCTTGAAAACTTTCTGCACCTGAGACAGTGGGAGGGAGGGAGATAGAGCATGAAACAGCACCCCAAATCCTGTCCCATTACAAGCAGCACAGGCTTCTGTCCCTCTACTCCTCTGCCTCCAGTCATTTGCATGGGAGGGAGGAGCTGCTTGCTCTCTCTCTCCCTCTTTCTCCCTCTCTCTCCTCTCCCTCTCTCCCTCCCTCTCTCTTTTAGAAGCTTTACACCTGCCATCCTGCCTACAGTATGTGATGATATCACAATGTCTCTCTTACATCACAGACAGGCTGACATCATCACACAGGCTGGCGGCCAGCAAGAGACAGAAATGCAGATAGAGACACACTGACAAATACATACACTGTAGGCACAGGCACCATGCGGCTTCTGCACCATAAAAGTTCATTTGAATCAAAAATAATGTCATCTTTTAAGTGAGGCGCTATTGAAATCTTGGGGGTCTAAGTGTCAAGACAATCTTGACATAAAACGGAGGCATCATTTTCAATCATTCAATAATGATGTGGTTTTGGATGACAGTATTCTATGAGATATCATGGGAAAATAATAGGAGACATAATGGAAATACAGTATCGTCCAATTTGTGACCATAATGGGAATATACATAGCGCTTCCTTCACAGGAAATAATACATGTGACATAACGGGAATGTAGTAAGTATGTGGGTTTGGCTGGGATTATCCTACATCCTGCAGGGATATAATAACTGGGAAAACGCTATATTTGATACCGCCACGTTGTGGGATGAGCGAGTAAACATTGCATGTCATTTCCCAGAATCCCTTGCTGCAGTGGGAGCACTGTATGCTACTGTACTGTAGGTGATAATGGTTGAAATATATATATATATATATATATATATAGATATAGATATATATATCTATATCTATATATATATATATATATATATATATATATATATATATATATATATATATATATATATACATACACATCAACCAGTACAATAATTTAAAAGGGGGGAATTAAAATGGTTGAAGTGGATAATGACAAGTATATACCGATCCAAAAAAACAACTCCTGAGCATGTATGTACTGCTTACATGGATGTACTATTAGCATGTACAGTGTTGTTTGTTACTGCAGTTACCAATTTATTTCCATTTTAAATATTTAATTTCTCTGAAATGGTGCAAGCAAATTGTATGAAAAGTTGCAAACGAATACATGAATGTTTTGTATCCAGAGTCAGGGGGATGAGATGAGATGGGGTCATGTTCATACAGTATTTGAACTGTACATTACTAAAAGAAGGCTTTTTTTCTATGCAGATACAGTATAGTGTTTCAAACACATGCTATACACACGTACACACACATACACATACACACACACACACACACACACACACGAGGTAATGTAAAGATGTGGGTGAACAGAGCGAAAAAGATTGTACTAGAAACGCTTATTAACATCAAAGGAATGGGCCTAAAGCAAAAGTTTGAACAGCAGCAGCTGCAGTACCCCTGATATCTATGGATGGGACAGATACCCCCTGCAGACGCACGCACGCACGCACGCACACACACAGGGAGGGGTCTGTAGTGTGACAGAGCACACCAGCTTCGCCACCAGGCACTCCTTCTTGAATTAAAATAAAACTATCTCCTTACCTCTTTCTGGATGCCCCCTCTTTACCAACAAGAGGGACAGGACCAGCTCTCCTCAGCTTCCATTTTCCTCTTCCTTTCCTCTCTCCCTTGAAAACTTTCTGCACCTGAGACAGTGGGAGGGAGGGAGATAGAGCATGAAACAGCACCCCAAATCCTGTCCCATTACAAGCAGCACAGGCTTCTGTCCCTCTACTCCTCTGCCTCCAGTCATTTGCATGGGAGGGAGGAGCTGCTTGCTCTCTCTCTCCCTCTTTCTCCCTCTCTCTCCTCTCCCTCTCTCCCTCCCTCTCTCTTTTAGAAGCTTTACACCTGCCATCCTGCCTACAGTATGTGATGATATCACAATGTCTCTCTTACATCACAGACAGGCTGACATCATCACACAGGCTGGCGGCCAGCAAGAGACAGAAATGCAGATAGAGACACACTGACAAATACATACACTGTAGGCACAGGCACCATGCGGCTTCTGCACCATAAAAGTTCATTTGAATCAAAAATAATGTCATCTTTTAAGTGAGGCGCTATTGAAATCTTGGGGGTCTAAGTGTCAAGACAATCTTGACATAAAACGGAGGCATCATTTTCAATCATTCAATAATGATGTGGTTTTGGATGACAGTATTCTATGAGATATCATGGGAAAATAATAGGAGACATAATGGAAATACAGTATCGTCCAATTTGTGACCATAATGGGAATATACATAGCGCTTCCTTCACAGGAAATAATACATGTGACATAACGGGAATGTAGTAAGTATGTGGGTTTGGCTGGGATTATCCTACATCCTGCAGGGATATAATAACTGGGAAAACGCTATATTTGATACCGCCACGTTGTGGGATGAGCGAGTAAACATTGCATGTCATTTCCCAGAATCCCTTGCTGCAGTGGGAGCACTGTATGCTACTGTACTGTAGGTGATAATGGTTGAAATATATATATATATATATATATAGATATATATATATATATCTATATATATATATATATCTATATATATACATACACATCAACCAGTACAATAATTTAAAAGGGGGGAATTAAAATGGTTGAAGTGGATAATGACAAGTATATACCGATCCAAAAAAACAACTCCTGAGCATGTATGTACTGCTTACATGGATGTACTATTAGCATGTACAGTGTTGTTTGTTACTGCAGTTACCAATTTATTTCCATTTTAAATATTTAATTTCTCTGAAATGGTGCAAGCAAATTGTATGAAAAGTTGCAAACGAATACATGAATGTTTTGTATCCAGAGTCAGGGGGATGAGATGAGATGGGGTCATGTTCATACAGTATTTGAACTGTACATTACTAAAAGAAGGCTTTTTTTCTATGCAGATACAGTATAGTGTTTCAAACACATGCTATACACACGTACACACACATACACATACACACACACACACACACACACACACGAGGTAATGTAAAGATGTGGGTGAACAGAGCGAAAAAGATTGTACTAGAAACGCTTATTAACATCAAAGGAATGGGCCTAAAGCAAAAGTTTGAACAGCAGCAGCTGCAGTACCCCTGATATCTATGGATAGGACAGATACCCCCTGCAGACGCACGCACGCACGCACGCACGCACGCACACACACAGGGAGGGGTCTGTAGTGTGACAGAGCACACCAGCTTCGCCACCAGGCACTCCTTCTTGAATTAAAATAAAACTATCTCCTTACCTCTTTCTGGATGCCCCCTCTTTACCAACAAGAGGGACAGGACCAGCTCTCCTCAGCTTCCATTTTCCTCTTCCTTTCCTCTCTCCCTTGAAAACTTTCTGCACCTGAGACAGTGGGAGGGAGGGAGATAGAGCATGAAACAGCACCCCAAATCCTGTCCCATTACAAGCAGCACAGGCTTCTGTCCCTCTACTCCTCTGCCTCCAGTCATTTGCATGGGAGGGAGGAGCTGCTTGCTCTCTCTCTCCCTCTTTCTCCCTCTCTCTCCTCTCCCTCTCTCCCTCCCTCTCTCTTTTAGAAGCTTTACACCTGCCATCCTGCCTACAGTATGTGATGATATCACAATGTCTCTCTTACATCACAGACAGGCTGACATCATCACACAGGCTGGCGGCCAGCAAGAGACAGAAATGCAGATAGAGACACACTGACAAATACATACACTGTAGGCACAGGCACCATGCGGCTTCTGCACCATAAAAGTTCATTTGAATCAAAAATAATGTCATCTTTTAAGTGAGGCGCTATTGAAATCTTGGGGGTCTAAGTGTCAAGACAATCTTGACATAAAACGGAGGCATCATTTTCAATCATTCAATAATGATGTGGTTTTGGATGACAGTATTCTATGAGATATCATGGGAAAATAATAGGAGACATAATGGAAATACAGTATCGTCCAATTTGTGACCATAATGGGAATATACATAGCGCTTCCTTCACAGGAAATAATACATGTGACATAACGGGAATGTAGTAAGTATGTGGGTTTGGCTGGGATTATCCTACATCCTGCAGGGATATAATAACTGGGAAAACGCTATATTTGATACCGCCACGTTGTGGGATGAGCGAGTAAACATTGCATGTCATTTCCCAGAATCCCTTGCTGCAGTGGGAGCACTGTATGCTACTGTACTGTAGGTGATAATGGTTGAAATATATATATATATATATATATATATAGATATAGATATATATATCTATATCTATATATATATATATATATATATATATATATATATATATATATATATATATATATACATACACATCAACCAGTACAATAATTTAAAAGGGGGGAATTAAAATGGTTGAAGTGGATAATGACAAGTATATACCGATCCAAAAAAACAACTCCTGAGCATGTATGTACTGCTTACATGGATGTACTATTAGCATGTACAGTGTTGTTTGTTACTGCAGTTACCAATTTATTTCCATTTTAAATATTTAATTTCTCTGAAATGGTGCAAGCAAATTGTATGAAAAGTTGCAAACGAATACATGAATGTTTTGTATCCAGAGTCAGGGGGATGAGATGAGATGGGGTCATGTTCATACAGTATTTGAACTGTACATTACTAAAAGAAGGCTTTTTTTCTATGCAGATACAGTATAGTGTTTCAAACACATGCTATACACACGTACACACACATACACATACACACACACACACACACACACACACGAGGTAATGTAAAGATGTGGGTGAACAGAGCGAAAAAGATTGTACTAGAAACGCTTATTAATATCAAAGGAATGCGCCTAAAGCAAAAGTTTGAACAGCAGCAGCTGCAGTACCCCTGATATCTATGGATGGGACAGATACCCCCTGCAGACGCACGCACGCACGCACGCACGCACACACACAGGGAGGGGTCTGTAGTGTGACAGAGCACACCAGCTTCGCCACCAGGCACTCCTTCTTGAATTAAAATAAAACTATCTCCTTACCTCTTTCTGGATGCCCCCTCTTTACCAACAAGAGGGACAGGACCAGCTCTCCTCAGCTTCCATTTTCCTCTTCCTTTCCTCTCTCCCTTGAAAACTTTCTGCACCTGAGACAGTGGGAGGGAGGGAGATAGAGCATGAAACAGCACCCCAAATCCTGTCCCATTACAAGCAGCACAGGCTTCTGTCCCTCTACTCCTCTGCCTCCAGTCATTTGCATGGGAGGGAGGAGCTGCTTGCTCTCTCTCTCCCTCTTTCTCCCTCTCTCTCCTCTCCCTCTCTCCCTCCCTCTCTCTTTTAGAAGCTTTACACCTGCCATCCTGCCTACAGTATGTGATGATATCACAATGTCTCTCTTACATCACAGACAGGCTGACATCATCACACAGGCTGGCGGCCAGCAAGAGACAGAAATGCAGATAGAGACACACTGACAAATACATACACTGTAGGCACAGGCACCATGCGGCTTCTGCACCATAAAAGTTCATTTGAATCAAAAATAATGTCATCTTTTAAGTGAGGCGCTATTGAAATCTTGGGGGTCTAAGTGTCAAGACAATCTTGACATAAAACGGAGGCATCATTTTCAATCATTCAATAATGATGTGGTTTTGGATGACAGTATTCTATGAGATATCATGGGAAAATAATAGGAGACATAATGGAAATACAGTATCGTCCAATTTGTGACCATAATGGGAATATACATAGCGCTTCCTTCACAGGAAATAATACATGTGACATAACGGGAATGTAGTAAGTATGTGGGTTTGGCTGGGATTATCCTACATCCTGCAGGGATATAATAACTGGGAAAACGCTATATTTGATACCGCCACGTTGTGGGATGAGCGAGTAAACATTGCATGTCATTTCCCAGAATCCCTTGCTGCAGTGGGAGCACTGTATGCTACTGTACTGTAGGTGATAATGGTTGAAATATATATATATATATATATATAGATATATATATATATATATATCTATATATATATATATATCTATATATATACATACACATCAACCAGTACAATAATTTAAAAGGGGGGAATTAAAATGGTTGAAGTGGATAATGACAAGTATATACCGATCCAAAAAAACAACTCCTGAGCATGTATGTACTGCTTACATGGATGTACTATTAGCATGTACAGTGTTGTTTGTTACTGCAGTTACCAATTTATTTCCATTTTAAATATTTAATTTCTCTGAAATGGTGCAAGCAAATTGTATGAAAAGTTGCAAACGAATACATGAATGTTTTGTATCCAGAGTCAGGGGGATGAGATGAGATGGGGTCATGTTCATACAGTATTTGAACTGTACATTACTAAAAGAAGGCTTTTTTTCTATGCAGATACAGTATAGTGTTTCAAACACATGCTATACACACGTACACACACATACACATACACACACACACACACACACACACACACACGAGGTAATGTAAAGATGTGGGTGAACAGAGCGAAAAAGATTGTACTAGAAACGCTTATTAACATCAAAGGAATGGGCCTAAAGCAAAAGTTTGAACAGCAGCAGCTGCAGTACCCCTGATATCTATGGATAGGACAGATACCCCCTGCAGACGCACGCACGCACGCACGCACGCACGCACGCACACACACAGGGAGGGGTCTGTAGTGTGACAGAGCACACCAGCTTCGCCACCAGGCACTCCTTCTTGAATTAAAATAAAACTATCTCCTTACCTCTTTCTGGATGCCCCCTCTTTACCAACAAGAGGGACAGGACCAGCTCTCCTCAGCTTCCATTTTCCTCTTCCTTTCCTCTCTCCCTTGAAAACTTTCTGCACCTGAGACAGTGGGAGGGAGGGAGATAGAGCATGAAACAGCACCCCAAATCCTGTCCCATTACAAGCAGCACAGGCTTCTGTCCCTCTACTCCTCTGCCTCCAGTCATTTGCATGGGAGGGAGGAGCTGCTTGCTCTCTCTCTCCCTCTTTCTCCCTCTCTCTCCTCTCCCTCTCTCCCTCCCTCTCTCTTTTAGAAGCTTTACACCTGCCATCCTGCCTACAGTATGTGATGATATCACAATGTCTCTCTTACATCACAGACAGGCTGACATCATCACACAGGCTGGCGGCCAGCAAGAGACAGAAATGCAGATAGAGACACACTGACAAATACATACACTGTAGGCACAGGCACCATGCGGCTTCTGCACCATAAAAGTTCATTTGAATCAAAAATAATGTCATCTTTTAAGTGAGGCGCTATTGAAATCTTGGGGGTCTAAGTGTCAAGACAATCTTGACATAAAACGGAGGCATCATTTTCAATCATTCAATAATGATGTGGTTTTGGATGACAGTATTCTATGAGATATCATGGGAAAATAATAGGAGACATAATGGAAATACAGTATCGTCCAATTTGTGACCATAATGGGAATATACATAGCGCTTCCTTCACAGGAAATAATACATGTGACATAACGGGAATGTAGTAAGTATGTGGGTTTGGCTGGGATTATCCTACATCCTGCAGGGATATAATAACTGGGAAAACGCTATATTTGATACCGCCACGTTGTGGGATGAGCGAGTAAACATTGCATGTCATTTCCCAGAATCCCTTGCTGCAGTGGGAGCACTGTATGCTACTGTACTGTAGGTGATAATGGTTGAAATATATATATATATATATATATATAGATATAGATATATATATCTATATCTATATATATATATATATATATATATATATATATATATATATATATATATATACATACACATCAACCAGTACAATAATTTAAAAGGGGGGAATTAAAATGGTTGAAGTGGATAATGACAAGTATATACCGATCCAAAAAAACAACTCCTGAGCATGTATGTACTGCTTACATGGATGTACTATTAGCATGTACAGTGTTGTTTGTTACTGCAGTTACCAATTTATTTCCATTTTAAATATTTAATTTCTCTGAAATGGTGCAAGCAAATTGTATGAAAAGTTGCAAACGAATACATGAATGTTTTGTATCCAGAGTCAGGGGGATGAGATGAGATGGGGTCATGTTCATACAGTATTTGAACTGTACATTACTAAAAGAAGGCTTTTTTTCTATGCAGATACAGTATAGTGTTTCAAACACATGCTATACACACGTACACACACATACACATACACACACACACACACACACACACACGAGGTAATGTAAAGATGTGGGTGAACAGAGCGAAAAAGATTGTACTAGAAACGCTTATTAACATCAAAGGAATGGGCCTAAAGCAAAAGTTTGAACAGCAGCAGCTGCAGTACCCCTGATATCTATGGATGGGACAGATACCCCCTGCAGACGCACGCACGCACGCACGCACGCACGCACACACACAGGGAGGGGTCTGTAGTGTGACAGAGCACACCAGCTTCGCCACCAGGCACTCCTTCTTGAATTAAAATAAAACTATCTCCTTACCTCTTTCTGGATGCCCCCTCTTTACCAACAAGAGGGAGAGGACCAGCTCTCCTCAGCTTCCATTTTCCTCTTCCTTTCCTCTCTCCCTTGAAAACTTTCTGCACCTGAGACAGTGGGAGGGAGGGAGATAGAGCATGAAACAGCACCCCAAATCCTGTCCCATTACAAGCAGCACAGGCTTCTGTCCCTCTACTCCTCTGCCTCCAGTCATTTGCATGGGAGGGAGGAGCTGCTTGCTCTCTCTCTCCCTCTTTCTCCCTCTCTCTCCTCTCCCTCTCTCCCTCCCTCTCTCTTTTAGAAGCTTTACACCTGCCATCCTGCCTACAGTATGTGATGATATCACAATGTCTCTCTTACATCACAGACAGGCTGACATCATCACACAGGCTGGCGGCCAGCAAGAGACAGAAATGCAGATAGAGACACACTGACAAATACATACACTGTAGGCACAGGCACCATGCGGCTTCTGCACCATAAAAGTTCATTTGAATCAAAAATAATGTCATCTTTTAAGTGAGGCGCTATTGAAATCTTGGGGGTCTAAGTGTCAAGACAATCTTGACATAAAACGGAGGCATCATTTTCAATCATTCAATAATGATGTGGTTTTGGATGACAGTATTCTATGAGATATCATGGGAAAATAATAGGAGACATAATGGAAATACAGTATCGTCCAATTTGTGACCATAATGGGAATATACATAGCGCTTCCTTCACAGGAAATAATACATGTGACATAACGGGAATGTAGTAAGTATGTGGGTTTGGCTGGGATTATCCTACATCCTGCAGGGATATAATAACTGGGAAAACGCTATATTTGATACCGCCACGTTGTGGGATGAGCGAGTAAACATTGCATGTCATTTCCCAGAATCCCTTGCTGCAGTGGGAGCACTGTATGCTACTGTACTGTAGGTGATAATGGTTGAAATATATATATATATATATATATAGATATATATATATATATCTATATATATATATATATATATATATATATACATACACATCAACCAGTACAATAATTTAAAAGGGGGGAATTAAAATGGTTGAAGTGGATAATGACAAGTATATACCGATCCAAAAAAACAACTCCTGAGCATGTATGTACTGCTTACATGGATGTACTATTAGCATGTACAGTGTTGTTTGTTACTGCAGTTACCAATTTATTTCCATTTTAAATATTTAATTTCTCTGAAATGGTGCAAGCAAATTGTATGAAAAGTTGCAAACGAATACATGAATGTTTTGTATCCAGAGTCAGGGGGATGAGATGAGATGGGGTCATGTTCATACAGTATTTGAACTGTACATTACTAAAAGAAGGCTTTTTTTCTATGCAGATACAGTATAGTGTTTCAAACACATGCTATACACACGTACACACACATACACATACACACACACACACACACACACGAGGTAATGTAAAGATGTGGGTGAACAGAGCGAAAAAGATTGTACTAGAAACGCTTATTAACATCAAAGGAATGGGCCTAAAGCAAAAGTTTGAACAGCAGCAGCTGCAGTACCCCTGATATCTATGGATAGGACAGATACCCCCTGCAGACGCACGCACGCACGCACGCACACACACAGGGAGGGGTCTGTAGTGTGACAGAGCACACCAGCTTCGCCACCAGGCACTCCTTCTTGAATTAAAATAAAACTATCTCCTTACCTCTTTCTGGATGCCCCCTCTTTACCAACAAGAGGGACAGGACCAGCTCTCCTCAGCTTCCATTTTGCTCTTCCTTTCCTCTCTCCCTTGAAAACTTTCTGCACCTGAGACAGTGGGAGGGAGGGAGATAGAGCATGAAACAGCACCCCAAATCCTGTCCCATTACAAGCAGCACAGGCTTCTGTCCCTCTACTCCTCTGCCTCCAGTCATTTGCATGGGAGGGAGGAGCTGCTTGCTCTCTCTCTCCCTCTTTCTCCCTCTCTCTCCTCTCCCTCCCTCCCTCTCTCTTTTAGAAGCTTTACACCTGCCATCCTGCCTACAGTATGTGATGATATCACAATGTCTCTCTTACATCACAGACAGGCTGACATCATCACACAGGCTGGCGGCCAGCAAGAGACAGAAATGCAGATAGAGACACACTGACAAATACATACACTGTAGGCACAGGCACCATGCGGCTTCTGCACCATAAAAGTTCATTTGAATCAAAAATAATGTCATCTTTTAAGTGAGGCGCTATTGAAATCTTGGGGGTCTAAGTGTCAAGACAATCTTGACATAAAACGGAGGCATCATTTTCAATCATTCAATAATGATGTGGTTTTGGATGACAGTATTCTATGAGATATCATGGGAAAATAATAGGAGACATAATGGAAATACAGTATCGTCCAATTTGTGACCATAATGGGAATATACATAGCGCTTCCTTCACAGGAAATAATACATGTGACATAACGGGAATGTAGTAAGTATGTGGGTTTGGCTGGGATTATCCTACATCCTGCAGGGATATAATAACTGGGAAAACGCTATATTTGATACCGCCACGTTGTGGGATGAGCGAGTAAACATTGCATGTCATTTCCCAGAATCCCTTGCTGCAGTGGGAGCACTGTATGCTACTGTACTGTAGGTGATAATGGTTGAAATATATATATATATATATATATAGATATATATATATATATATATCTATATATATATATATATCTATATATATACATACACATCAACCAGTACAATAATTTAAAAGGGGGGAATTAAAATGGTTGAAGTGGATAATGACAAGTATATACCGATCCAAAAAAACAACTCCTGAGCATGTATGTACTGCTTACATGGATGTACTATTAGCATGTACAGTGTTGTTTGTTACTGCAGTTACCAATTTATTTCCATTTTAAATATTTAATTTCTCTGAAATGGTGCAAGCAAATTGTATGAAAAGTTGCAAACGAATACATGAATGTTTTGTATCCAGAGTCAGGGGGATGAGATGAGATGGGGTCATGTTCATACAGTATTTGAACTGTACATTACTAAAAGAAGGCTTTTTTTCTATGCAGATACAGTATAGTGTTTCAAACACATGCTATACACACGTACACACACATACACATACACACACACACACACACACACACACACACGAGGTAATGTAAAGATGTGGGTGAACAGAGCGAAAAAGATTGTACTAGAAACGCTTATTAACATCAAAGGAATGGGCCTAAAGCAAAAGTTTGAACAGCAGCAGCTGCAGTACCCCTGATATCTATGGATAGGACAGATACCCCCTGCAGACGCACGCACGCACGCACGCACGCACGCACGCACACACACAGGGAGGGGTCTGTAGTGTGACAGAGCACACCAGCTTCGCCACCAGGCACTCCTTCTTGAATTAAAATAAAACTATCTCCTTACCTCTTTCTGGATGCCCCCTCTTTACCAACAAGAGGGACAGGACCAGCTCTCCTCAGCTTCCATTTTCCTCTTCCTTTCCTCTCTCCCTTGAAAACTTTCTGCACCTGAGACAGTGGGAGGGAGGGAGATAGAGCATGAAACAGCACCCCAAATCCTGTCCCATTACAAGCAGCACAGGCTTCTGTCCCTCTACTCCTCTGCCTCCAGTCATTTGCATGGGAGGGAGGAGCTGCTTGCTCTCTCTCTCCCTCTTTCTCCCTCTCTCTCCTCTCCCTCTCTCCCTCCCTCTCTCTTTTAGAAGCTTTACACCTGCCATCCTGCCTACAGTATGTGATGATATCACAATGTCTCTCTTACATCACAGACAGGCTGACATCATCACACAGGCTGGCGGCCAGCAAGAGACAGAAATGCAGATAGAGACACACTGACAAATACATACACTGTAGGCACAGGCACCATGCGGCTTCTGCACCATAAAAGTTCATTTGAATCAAAAATAATGTCATCTTTTAAGTGAGGCGCTATTGAAATCTTGGGGGTCTAAGTGTCAAGACAATCTTGACATAAAACGGAGGCATCATTTTCAATCATTCAATAATGATGTGGTTTTGGATGACAGTATTCTATGAGATATCATGGGAAAATAATAGGAGACATAATGGAAATACAGTATCGTCCAATTTGTGACCATAATGGGAATATACATAGCGCTTCCTTCACAGGAAATAATACATGTGACATAACGGGAATGTAGTAAGTATGTGGGTTTGGCTGGGATTATCCTACATCCTGCAGGGATATAATAACTGGGAAAACGCTATATTTGATACCGCCACGTTGTGGGATGAGCGAGTAAACATTGCATGTCATTTCCCAGAATCCCTTGCTGCAGTGGGAGCACTGTATGCTACTGTACTGTAGGTGATAATGGTTGAAATATATATATATATATATATATATATAGATATAGATATATATATCTATATCTATATATATATATATATATATATATATATATATATATATATATATATATATATATATACATACACATCAACCAGTACAATAATTTAAAAGGGGGGAATTAAAATGGTTGAAGTGGATAATGACAAGTATATACCGATCCAAAAAAACAACTCCTGAGCATGTATGTACTGCTTACATGGATGTACTATTAGCATGTACAGTGTTGTTTGTTACTGCAGTTACCAATTTATTTCCATTTTAAATATTTAATTTCTCTGAAATGGTGCAAGCAAATTGTATGAAAAGTTGCAAACGAATACATGAATGTTTTGTATCCAGAGTCAGGGGGATGAGATGAGATGGGGTCATGTTCATACAGTATTTGAACTGTACATTACTAAAAGAAGGCTTTTTTTCTATGCAGATACAGTATAGTGTTTCAAACACATGCTATACACACGTACACACACATACACATACACACACACACACACACACACACACGAGGTAATGTAAAGATGTGGGTGAACAGAGCGAAAAAGATTGTACTAGAAACGCTTATTAACATCAAAGGAATGGGCCTAAAGCAAAAGTTTGAACAGCAGCAGCTGCAGTACCCCTGATATCTATGGATGGGACAGATACCCCCTGCAGACGCACGCACGCACGCACGCACGCACGCACACACACAGGGAGGGGTCTGTAGTGTGACAGAGCACACCAGCTTCGCCACCAGGCACTCCTTCTTGAATTAAAATAAAACTATCTCCTTACCTCTTTCTGGATGCCCCCTCTTTACCAACAAGAGGGACAGGACCAGCTCTCCTCAGCTTCCATTTTCCTCTTCCTTTCCTCTCTCCCTTGAAAACTTTCTGCACCTGAGACAGTGGGAGGGAGGGAGATAGAGCATGAAACAGCACCCCAAATCCTGTCCCATTACAAGCAGCACAGGCTTCTGTCCCTCTACTCCTCTGCCTCCAGTCATTTGCATGGGAGGGAGGAGCTGCTTGCTCTCTCTCTCCCTCTTTCTCCCTCTCTCTCCTCTCCCTCTCTCCCTCCCTCTCTCTTTTAGAAGCTTTACACCTGCCATCCTGCCTACAGTATGTGATGATATCACAATGTCTCTCTTACATCACAGACAGGCTGACATCATCACACAGGCTGGCGGCCAGCAAGAGACAGAAATGCAGATAGAGACACACTGACAAATACATACACTGTAGGCACAGGCACCATGCGGCTTCTGCACCATAAAAGTTCATTTGAATCAAAAATAATGTCATCTTTTAAGTGAGGCGCTATTGAAATCTTGGGGGTCTAAGTGTCAAGACAATCTTGACATAAAACGGAGGCATCATTTTCAATCATTCAATAATGATGTGGTTTTGGATGACAGTATTCTATGAGATATCATGGGAAAATAATAGGAGACATAATGGAAATACAGTATCGTCCAATTTGTGACCATAATGGGAATATACATAGCGCTTCCTTCACAGGAAATAATACATGTGACATAACGGGAATGTAGTAAGTATGTGGGTTTGGCTGGGATTATCCTACATCCTGCAGGGATATAATAACTGGGAAAACGCTATATTTGATACCGCCACGTTGTGGGATGAGCGAGTAAACATTGCATGTCATTTCCCAGAATCCCTTGCTGCAGTGGGAGCACTGTATGCTACTGTACTGTAGGTGATAATGGTTGAAATATATATATATATATATATATAGATATATATATATATATATATATATATATATATATATATATATATATATATCTACATACACATCAACCAGTACAATAATTTAAAAGGGGGGAATTAAAATGGTTGAAGTGGATAATGACAAGTATATACCGATCCAAAAAAACAACTCCTGAGCATGTATGTACTGCTTACATGGATGTACTATTAGCATGTACAGTGTTGTTTGTTACTGCAGTTACCAATTTATTTCCATTTTAAATATTTAATTTCTCTGAAATGGTGCAAGCAAATTGTATGAAAAGTTGCAAACGAATACATGAATGTTTTGTATCCAGAGTCAGGGGGATGAGATGAGATGGGGTCATGTTCATACAGTATTTGAACTGTACATTACTAAAAGAAGGCTTTTTTTCTATGCAGATACAGTATAGTGTTTCAAACACATGCTATACACACGTACACACACATACACATACACACACACACACACACACACACACACACGAGGTAATGTAAAGATGTGGGTGAACAGAGCGAAAAAGATTGTACTAGAAACGCTTATTAACATCAAAGGAATGGGCCTAAAGCAAAAGTTTGAACAGCAGCAGCTGCAGTACCCCTGATATCTATGGATAGGACAGATACCCCCTGCAGACGCACGCACGCACGCACGCACGCACGCACACACACAGGGAGGGGTCTGTAGTGTGACAGAGCACACCAGCTTCGCCACCAGGCACTCCTTCTTGAATTAAAATAAAACTATCTCCTTACCTCTTTCTGGATGCCCCCTCTTTACCAACAAGAGGGACAGGACCAGCTCTCCTCAGCTTCCATTTTCCTCTTCCTTTCCTCTCTCCCTTGAAAACTTTCTGCACCTGAGACAGTGGGAGGGAGGGAGATAGAGCATGAAACAGCACCCCAAATCCTGTCCCATTACAAGCAGCACAGGCTTCTGTCCCTCTACTCCTCTGCCTCCAGTCATTTGCATGGGAGGGAGGAGCTGCTTGCTCTCTCTCTCCCTCTTTCTCCCTCTCTCTCCTCTCCCTCTCTCCCTCCCTCTCTCTTTTAGAAGCTTTACACCTGCCATCCTGCCTACAGTATGTGATGATATCACAATGTCTCTCTTACATCACAGACAGGCTGACATCATCACACAGGCTGGCGGCCAGCAAGAGACAGAAATGCAGATAGAGACACACTGACAAATACATACAATGTAGGCACAGGCACCATGCGGCTTCTGCACCATAAAAGTTCATTTGAATCAAAAATAATGTCATCTTTTAAGTGAGGCGCTATTGAAATCTTGGGGGTCTAAGTGTCAAGACAATCTTGACATAAAACGGAGGCATCATTTTCAATCATTCAATAATGATGTGGTTTTGGATGACAGTATTCTATGAGATATCATGGGAAAATAATAGGAGACATAATGGAAATACAGTATCGTCCAATTTGTGACCATAATGGGAATATACATAGCGCTTCCTTCACAGGAAATAATACATGTGACATAACGGGAATGTAGTAAGTATGTGGGTTTGGCTGGGATTATCCTACATCCTGCAGGGATATAATAACTGGGAAAACGCTATATTTGATACCGCCACGTTGTGGGATGAGCGAGTAAACATTGCATGTCATTTCCCAGAATCCCTTGCTGCAGTGGGAGCACTGTATGCTACTGTACTGTAGGTGATAATGGTTGAAATATATATATATATATATATATATATAGATATAGATATATATATCTATATCTATATATATATATATATATATATATATATATATATATATATACATACACATCAACCAGTACAATAATTTAAAAGGGGGGAATTAAAATGGTTGAAGTGGATAATGACAAGTATATACCGATCCAAAAAAACAACTCCTGAGCATGTATGTACTGCTTACATGGATGTACTATTAGCATGTACAGTGTTGTTTGTTACTGCAGTTACCAATTTATTTCCATTTTAAATATTTAATTTCTCTGAAATGGTGCAAGCAAATTGTATGAAAAGTTGCAAACGAATACATGAATGTTTTGTATCCAGAGTCAGGGGGATGAGATGAGATGGGGTCATGTTCATACAGTATTTGAACTGTACATTACTAAAAGAAGGCTTTTTTTCTATGCAGATACAGTATAGTGTTTCAAACACATGCTATACACACGTACACACACATACACATACACACACACACACACACACACGAGGTAATGTAAAGATGTGGGTGAACAGAGCGAAAAAGATTGTACTAGAAACGCTTATTAACATCAAAGGAATGGGCCTAAAGCAAAAGTTTGAACAGCAGCAGCTGCAGTACCCCTGATATCTATGGATGGGACAGATACCCCCTGCAGACGCACGCACGCACGCACGCACGCACGCACGCACACACACAGGGAGGGGTCTGTAGTGTGACAGAGCACACCAGCTTCGCCACCAGGCACTCCTTCTTGAATTAAAATAAAACTATCTCCTTACCTCTTTCTGGATGCCCCCTCTTTACCAACAAGAGGGACAGGACCAGCTCTCCTCAGCTTCCATTTTCCTCTTCCTTTCCTCTCTCCCTTGAAAACTTTCTGCACCTGAGACAGTGGGAGGGAGGGAGATAGAGCATGAAACAGCACCCCAAATCCTGTCCCATTACAAGCAGCACAGGCTTCTGTCCCTCTACTCCTCTGCCTCCAGTCATTTGCATGGGAGGGAGGAGCTGCTTGCTCTCTCTCTCCCTCTTTCTCCCTCTCTCTCCTCTCCCTCTCTCCCTCCCTCTCTCTTTTAGAAGCTTTACACCTGCCATCCTGCCTACAGTATGTGATGATATCACAATGTCTCTCTTACATCACAGACAGGCTGACATCATCACACAGGCTGGCGGCCAGCAAGAGACAGAAATGCAGATAGAGACACACTGACAAATACATACACTGTAGGCACAGGCACCATGCGGCTTCTGCACCATAAAAGTTCATTTGAATCAAAAATAATGTCATCTTTTAAGTGAGGCGCTATTGAAATCTTGGGGGTCTAAGTGTCAAGACAATCTTGACATAAAACGGAGGCATCATTTTCAATCATTCAATAATGATGTGGTTTTGGATGACAGTATTCTATGAGATATCATGGGAAAATAATAGGAGACATAATGGAAATACAGTATCGTCCAATTTGTGACCATAATGGGAATATACATAGCGCTTCCTTCACAGGAAATAATACATGTGACATAACGGGAATGTAGTAAGTATGTGGGTTTGGCTGGGATTATCCTACATCCTGCAGGGATATAATAACTGGGAAAACGCTATATTTGATACCGCCACGTTGTGGGATGAGCGAGTAAACATTGCATGTCATTTCCCAGAATCCCTTGCTGCAGTGGGAGCACTGTATGCTACTGTACTGTAGGTGATAATGGTTGAAATATATATATATATATATATAGATATATATATATATATCTATATATATATATATATCTATATATATATATATATATATACATACACATCAACCAGTACAATAATTTAAAAGGGGGGAATTAAAATGGTTGAAGTGGATAATGACAAGTATATACCGATCCAAAAAAACAACTCCTGAGCATGTATGTACTGCTTACATGGATGTACTATTAGCATGTACAGTGTTGTTTGTTACTGCAGTTACCAATTTATTTCCATTTTAAATATTTAATTTCTCTGAAATGGTGCAAGCAAATTGTATGAAAAGTTGCAAACGAATACATGAATGTTTTGTATCCAGAGTCAGGGGGATGAGATGAGATGGGGTCATGTTCATACAGTATTTGAACTGTACATTACTAAAAGAAGGCTTTTTTTCTATGCAGATACAGTATAGTGTTTCAAACACATGCTATACACACGTACACACACATACACATACACACACACACACACACACACACACACACACAAGGTAATGTAAAGATGTGGGTGAACAGAGCGAAAAAGATTGTACTAGAAACGCTTATTAACATCAAAGGAATGGGCCTAAAGCAAAAGTTTGAACAGCAGCAGCTGCAGTACCCCTGATATCTATGGATGGGACAGATACCCCCTGCAGACGCACGCACGCACGCACGCACGCACGCACACACACAGGGAGGGGTCTGTAGTGTGACAGAGCACACCAGCTTCGCCACCAGGCACTCCTTCTTGAATTAAAATAAAACTATCTCCTTACCTCTTTCTGGATGCCCCCTCTTTACCAACAAGAGGGACAGGACCAGCTCTCCTCAGCTTCCATTTTCCTCTTCCTTTCCTCTCTCCCTTGAAAACTTTCTGCACCTGAGACAGTGGGAGGGAGGGAGATAGAGCATGAAACAGCACCCCAAATCCTGTCCCATTACAAGCAGCACAGGCTTCTGTCCCTCTACTCCTCTGCCTCCAGTCATTTGCATGGGAGGGAGGAGCTGCTTGCTCTCTCTCTCCCTCTTTCTCCCTCTCTCTCCTCTCCCTCTCTCCCTCCCTCTCTCTTTTAGAAGCTTTACACCTGCCATCCTGCCTACAGTATGTGATGATATCACAATGTCTCTCTTACATCACAGACAGGCTGACATCATCACACAGGCTGGCGGCCAGCAAGAGACAGAAATGCAGATAGAGACACACTGACAAATACATACACTGTAGGCACAGGCACCATGCGGCTTCTGCACCATAAAAGTTCATTTGAATCAAAAATAATGTCATCTTTTAAGTGAGGCGCTATTGAAATCTTGGGGGTCTAAGTGTCAAGACAATCTTGACATAAAACGGAGGCATCATTTTCAATCATTCAATAATGATGTGGTTTTGGATGACAGTATTCTATGAGATATCATGGGAAAATAATAGGAGACATAATGGAAATACAGTATCGTCCAATTTGTGACCATAATGGGAATATACATAGCGCTTCCTTCACAGGAAATAATACATGTGACATAACGGGAATGTAGTAAGTATGTGGGTTTGGCTGGGATTATCCTACATCCTGCAGGGATATAATAACTGGGAAAACGCTATATTTGATACCGCCACGTTGTGGGATGAGCGAGTAAACATTGCATGTCATTTCCCAGAATCCCTTGCTGCAGTGGGAGCACTGTATGCTACTGTACTGTAGGTGATAATGGTTGAAATATATATATATATATATATATATATAGATATATATATATATATATCTATATATATATATATATATATATATATATACATACACATCAACCAGTACAATAATTTAAAAGGGGGGAATTAAAATGGTTGAAGTGGATAATGACAAGTATATACCGATCCAAAAAAACAACTCCTGAGCATGTATGTACTGCTTACATGGATGTACTATTAGCATGTACAGTGTTGTTTGTTACTGCAGTTACCAATTTATTTCCATTTTAAATATTTAATTTCTCTGAAATGGTGCAAGCAAATTGTATGAAAAGTTGCAAACGAATACATGAATGTTTTGTATCCAGAGTCAGGGGGATGAGATGAGATGGGGTCATGTTCATACAGTATTTGAACTGTACATTACTAAAAGAAGGCTTTTTTTCTATGCAGATACAGTATAGTGTTTCAAACACATGCTATACACACGTACACACACATACACATACACACACACACACACACACACACGAGGTAATGTAAAGATGTGGGTGAACAGAGCGAAAAAGATTGTACTAGAAACGCTTATTAACATCAAAGGAATGGGCCTAAAGCAAAAGTTTGAACAGCAGCAGCTGCAGTACCCCTGATATCTATGGATAGGACAGATACCCCCTGCAGACGCACGCACGCACGCACGCACGCACGCACGCACACACACAGGGAGGGGTCTGTAGTGTGACAGAGCACACCAGCTTCGCCACCAGGCACTCCTTCTTGAATTAAAATAAAACTATCTCCTTACCTCTTTCTGGATGCCCCCTCTTTACCAACAAGAGGGACAGGACCAGCTCTCCTCAGCTTCCATTTTCCTCTTCCTTTCCTCTCTCCCTTGAAAACTTTCTGCACCTGAGACAGTGGGAGGGAGGGAGATAGAGCATGAAACAGCACCCCAAATCCTGTCCCATTACAAGCAGCACAGGCTTCTGTCCCTCTACTCCTCTGCCTCCAGTCATTTGCATGGGAGGGAGGAGCTGCTTGCTCTCTCTCTCCCTCTTTCTCCCTCTCTCTCCTCTCCCTCTCTCCCTCCCTCTCTCTTTTAGAAGCTTTACACCTGCCATCCTGCCTACAGTATGTGATGATATCACAATGTCTCTCTTACATCACAGACAGGCTGACATCATCACACAGGCTGGCGGCCAGCAAGAGACAGAAATGCAGATAGAGACACACTGACAAATACATACACTGTAGGCACAGGCACCATGCGGCTTCTGCACCATAAAAGTTCATTTGAATCAAAAATAATGTCATCTTTTAAGTGAGGCGCTATTGAAATCTTGGGGGTCTAAGTGTCAAGACAATCTTGACATAAAACGGAGGCATCATTTTCAATCATTCAATAATGATGTGGTTTTGGATGACAGTATTCTATGAGATATCATGGGAAAATAATAGGAGACATAATGGAAATACAGTATCGTCCAATTTGTGACCATAATGGGAATATACATAGCGCTTCCTTCACAGGAAATAATACATGTGACATAACGGGAATGTAGTAAGTATGTGGGTTTGGCTGGGATTATCCTACATCCTGCAGGGATATAATAACTGGGAAAACGCTATATTTGATACCGCCACGTTGTGGGATGAGCGAGTAAACATTGCATGTCATTTCCCAGAATCCCTTGCTGCAGTGGGAGCACTGTATGCTACTGTACTGTAGGTGATAATGGTTGAAATATATATATATATATATATATAGATATATATATATATCTATATATATATATATATCTATATATATACATACACATCAACCAGTACAATAATTTAAAAGGGGGGAATTAAAATGGTTGAAGTGGATAATGACAAGTATATACCGATCCAAAAAAACAACTCCTGAGCATGTATGTACTGCTTACATGGATGTACTATTAGCATGTACAGTGTTGTTTGTTACTGCAGTTACCAATTTATTTCCATTTTAAATATTTAATTTCTCTGAAATGGTGCAAGCAAATTGTATGAAAAGTTGCAAACGAATACATGAATGTTTTGTATCCAGAGTCAGGGGGATGAGATGAGATGGGGTCATGTTCATACAGTATTTGAACTGTACATTACTAAAAGAAGGCTTTTTTTCTATGCAGATACAGTATAGTGTTTCAAACACATGCTATACACACGTACACACACATACACATACACACACACACACACACACACACACACACGAGGTAATGTAAAGATGTGGGTGAACAGAGCGAAAAAGATTGTACTAGAAACGCTTATTAACATCAAAGGAATGGGCCTAAAGCAAAAGTTTGAACAGCAGCAGCTGCAGTACCCCTGATATCTATGGATAGGACAGATACCCCCTGCAGACGCACGCACGCACGCACGCACGCACGCACGCACGCACACACACAGGGAGGGGTCTGTAGTGTGACAGAGCACACCAGCTTCGCCACCAGGCACTCCTTCTTGAATTAAAATAAAACTATCTCCTTACCTCTTTCTGGATGCCCCCTCTTTACCAACAAGAGGGACAGGACCAGCTCTCCTCAGCTTCCATTTTCCTCTTCCTTTCCTCTCTCCCTTGAAAACTTTCTGCACCTGAGACAGTGGGAGGGAGGGAGATAGAGCATGAAACAGCACCCCAAATCCTGTCCCATTACAAGCAGCACAGGCTTCTGTCCCTCTACTCCTCTGCCTCCAGTCATTTGCATGGGAGGGAGGAGCTGCTTGCTCTCTCTCTCCCTCTTTCTCCCTCTCTCTCCTCTCCCTCTCTCCCTCCCTCTCTCTTTTAGAAGCTTTACACCTGCCATCCTGCCTACAGTATGTGATGATATCACAATGTCTCTCTTACATCACAGACAGGCTGACATCATCACACAGGCTGGCGGCCAGCAAGAGACAGAAATGCAGATAGAGACACACTGACAAATACATACACTGTAGGCACAGGCACCATGCGGCTTCTGCACCATAAAAGTTCATTTGAATCAAAAATAATGTCATCTTTTAAGTGAGGCGCTATTGAAATCTTGGGGGTCTAAGTGTCAAGACAATCTTGACATAAAACGGAGGCATCATTTTCAATCATTCAATAATGATGTGGTTTTGGATGACAGTATTCTATGAGATATCATGGGAAAATAATAGGAGACATAATGGAAATACAGTATCGTCCAATTTGTGACCATAATGGGAATATACATAGCGCTTCCTTCACAGGAAATAATACATGTGACATAACGGGAATGTAGTAAGTATGTGGGTTTGGCTGGGATTATCCTACATCCTGCAGGGATATAATAACTGGGAAAACGCTATATTTGATACCGCCACGTTGTGGGATGAGCGAGTAAACATTGCATGTCATTTCCCAGAATCCCTTGCTGCAGTGGGAGCACTGTATGCTACTGTACTGTAGGTGATAATGGTTGAAATATATATATATATATATATATCTATATATATATATATATATATACATACACATCAACCAGTACAATAATTTAAAAGGGGGGAATTAAAATGGTTGAAGTGGATAATGACAAGTATATACCGATCCAAAAAAACAACTCCTGAGCATGTATGTACTGCTTACATGGATGTACTATTAGCATGTACAGTGTTGTTTGTTACTGCAGTTACCAATTTATTTCCATTTTAAATATTTAATTTCTCTGAAATGGTGCAAGCAAATTGTATGAAAAGTTGCAAACGAATACATGAATGTTTTGTATCCAGAGTCAGGGGGATGAGATGAGATGGGGTCATGTTCATACAGTATTTGAACTGTACATTACTAAAAGAAGGCTTTTTTTCTATGCAGATACAGTATAGTGTTTCAAACACATGCTATACACACGTACACACACATACACATACACACACACACACACACACACACACGAGGTAATGTAAAGATGTGGGTGAACAGAGCGAAAAAGATTGTACTAGAAACGCTTATTAACATCAAAGGAATGGGCCTAAAGCAAAAGTTTGAACAGCAGCAGCTGCAGTACCCCTGATATCTATGGATAGGACAGATACCCCCTGCAGACGCACGCACGCACGCACGCACGCACACACACAGGGAGGGGTCTGTAGTGTGACAGAGCACACCAGCTTCGCCACCAGGCACTCCTTCTTGAATTAAAATAAAACTATCTCCTTACCTCTTTCTGGATGCCCCCTCTTTACCAACAAGAGGGACAGGACCAGCTCTCCTCAGCTTCCATTTTCCTCTTCCTTTCCTCTCTCCCTTGAAAACTTTCTGCACCTGAGACAGTGGGAGGGAGGGAGATAGAGCATGAAACAGCACCCCAAATCCTGTCCCATTACAAGCAGCACAGGCTTCTGTCCCTCTACTCCTCTGCCTCCAGTCATTTGCATGGGAGGGAGGAGCTGCTTGCTCTCTCTCTCCCTCTTTCTCCCTCTCTCTCCTCTACCTCTCTCCCTCCCTCTCTCTTTTAGAAGCTTTACACCTGCCATCCTGCCTACAGTATGTGATGATATCACAATGTCTCTCTTACATCACAGACAGGCTGACATCATCACACAGGCTGGCGGCCAGCAAGAGACAGAAATGCAGATAGAGACACACTGACAAATACATACACTGTAGGCACAGGCACCATGCGGCTTCTGCACCATAAAATTCTGCAGGATGTAGGATAATCCCAGCCAAACCCACATACTTACTACATTCCCGTTTTGTCACATGTATTATTTCCTGTGAAGCAAGCGCTATGTATATTCCCATTATGGTCACAAATTGGACGATACTGTATTTCCATTATGTCTCCTATTATTTTCCCATGATATCTCATAGAATACTGTCATCCAAAACCACATCATTATTGAATGATTGAAAATGATGCCTCCGTTTTATGTCAAGATTGTCTTGACACTTAGACCCCCAAGATTTCAATAGCGCCTCACTTAAAAGATGACATTATTTTTGATTCAAATGAACTTTTATGGTGCAGAAGCCGCATGGTGCCTGTGCCTACAGTGTATGTATTTGTCAGTGTGTCTCTATCTGCATTTCTGTCTCTTGCTGGCCGCCAGCCTGTGTGATGATGTCAGCCTGTCTGTGATGTAAGAGAGACATTGTGATATCATCACATACTGTAGGCAGGATGGCAGGTGTAAAGCTTCTAAAAGAGAGAGGGAGGGAGAGAGGGAGAGGAGAGAGAGGGAGAAAGAGGGAGAGAGAGAGCAAGCAGCTCCTCCCTCCCATGCAAATGACTGGAGGCAGAGGAATAGAGGGACAGAAGCCTGTGCTGCTTGTAATGGGACAGGATTTGGGGTGCTGTTTCATGCTCTATCTCCCTCCCTCCCACTGTCTCAGGTGCAGAAAGTTTTCAAGGGAGAGAGGAAAGGAAGGGGAAAATGGAAGCTGAGGAGAGCTGGTCCTGTCCCTCTTGTTGGTAAAGAGGGGGCATCCAGAAAGAGGTAAGGAGATAGTTTTATTTTAATTCAAGAAGGAGTGCCTGGTGGCGAAGCTGGTGTGCTCTGTCACACTACAGACCCCTCCCTGTGTGCGTGCGTGCGTCTGCAGGGGGTATCTGTCCCATCCATAGATATCAGGGGTACTGCGGCTGCTGCTGTTCAAACTTTTGCTTTAGGCCCATTCCTTTGATGTTAATAAGCATTTCTAGTACCATCTTTTTCGCTCTGTTCACCCACATCTTTACATTACCTCCTGTGTGTGTGTGTGTGTATATGTGTATGTGTGTGTACGTGTGTATAGCATGTGTTTGAAACACTATACTGTATCTGCATAGAAAAAAAGCCTTCTTTTAGTAATGTACAGTTCAAATACTGTATGAACATGACCCCATCTCATCTCATCCCCCTGACTCTGGATACAAAACATTCATGTATTCGTTTGCAACTTTTCATACAATTTGCTTGCACCATTTCAGAGAAATTAAATATTTAAAATGGAAATAAATTGGTAACTGCAGTAACAAACAACACTGTACATGCTAATAGTACATCCATGTAAGCAGTACATACATGCTCAGGAGTTGTTTTTTTGGATCGGTATATACTTGTCATTATCCACTTCAACCATTTTAATTCCCCCCTTTTAAATTATTGTACTGGTTGATGTGTATATATATATATATATATATATATATATATATATATATATATATATTTCAACTATTATCACCTACAGTACAGTAGCATACAGTGCTCCCACTGCAGCAAGGGATTCTGGGAAATGACATCTCTCACCACATTTAACATGCATTCCAATTAGGGAGTGTTTACCGCATTCTCGTCCCTGAGCACTTCACTAATCTGCGGGTAGAGAATTTCTCCTATGGAAAAAGAGTACAATAGAAAGAAAGCCATGTTGATAAATGTCACGTAGATGCTTGAGTGTATGAAAGGGATCAACCACAAAACGGGTCTCTAAATACCTTTACAAGTCTGTAGGGGAGTGTCTTGATTGTTTATCACTTTCCCTTGACCGGGGACACATTTATGACCTGAAATCGAGGACTTTCATTTATTTCGACTTTAATCAGAGTATAAAAGACTCCATAAGTCTCTCCAAGTACTTAACCAGCACCATCATATTCCAGATAACCCCTCAGATATATACATATTAAATGTAATTTGTCGGTGAAATTAATGTATCTGCAACTGGTTACATGTAAAAATGTGTTGAATATCATTATAACAACCACGTACATTGGTTTGTACACCAACACATACTGTACAAAACATTTAATTCTTGCTAGCCTGTAGTTGTAAAGACATACCAACCCCATGGTAACTCCATTTAAATCTGGTTTTAATGGATCCTTTGGAGAGAACGTCCTTAGAATTGCAAATCTGAGTACACGCGATCCGTCTTGGTCGCCCCAGCTGTCATTTTCATATAAAGAATTAGAGAGCCGGCATTCCCTTATATATTTTAGTACATGGGCCTGCACTTGGAACCTAAGCTTTTGACACAGACGCAAGGCAGAACTTAACCAGGGTATTAACCTTACTAAATGTGTTCATCATACCGCACACAAAAGCAATATTTACTATATTGTGACTATATAAATTCAATTGAATAATAATTAAATGTTGAATCATAATTATTACTCCAGTAACTATATGGGGCAGACTTTGTAGCAGGCTTTCCAGAAATAACGAGACCACACACCAGGCAACCTGAATTCCAAGATGTATTGCAGGTAAGTGGTACAAACACCCAACGTTTCGGTCCTACAAACTGGACCGAAACGTCGGGTGTTTGTGCCACTTACCTGCAATACATCTTGGAATTCAGGTTGCCTGATGTGCGGTCTCGTTCTTTCTGGAAAGCCTGCTACAAAGTCTGCCCGGTGAGGATACTTTTGTCTATCTGCTTATTATGGGACAAGCACCTACAATCACTTTTATACACGAGAATGCCATCTGTTCATATATATATATATAATATATATATATATATATATATATATATATATATATATATATATATATAGTCAATCGGTGCTAGAGGTATCATATGGTTCTCTTGGTGGCTCTAACAGGTTGTGGTGGTCCCTACTGACATGTCCTAGCACTGTGCTTGAGCTCAGAGGGATCGCGAGACTGAGATCCGTGTTCTGCATTCAGTTTCCATCCCCCCTACGCTCCTCACATTGAAGTGGCAGTTGTGAAGTGGGGGAAAAGTAGCCAGGGCGTGGCAGGTTCTCTTGCACTCTCCTAGGGGCTGAGGCCTATTGTTCATCAGGATTTTTACTGTTTCCCTTATGGAAATATGCAGCCCAGAAGACTCCCATTCATACACAAATACTACAGTATTACTACCAACTCTGACTCCAGTTAGGCATGTGGTGTATTTCTGTCTCTGTGCCGCACAGATTGTATTTACAGTAACTAATTTCACGTACATTTTGCTGAAGATGGCATCTCACCAGAGCTTGTAGTAAATAATACATTTGTAAAGCGTGGCGAATATTTGGAAATGTCACTAATTATTTGTTTGTGGCGGAAGTCCCAAATTGACCAGTTTTGCTCATTTGTGTAACATTTTTATCTCCAGTCGCGACATTAAAATAGAATACGTAGAACCTGCCAATGTATAAACTGTTGAAACTTCTCTTAAGGGTTAACGTGAAAGTTGTGTACATTCTAGTTATGATAAATT
This sequence comes from Ascaphus truei, assembly GCF_040206685.1. Lineage (NCBI taxonomy): Eukaryota > Metazoa > Chordata > Amphibia > Anura > Ascaphidae > Ascaphus > Ascaphus truei. The sequence goes on along the minus strand of NW_027454521.1, from coordinate 286,008 downwards.
AAGTTAACCACATGCTCCATAGATCCTGGTAGATTAGTGAATGCCAGATATGGGGGGGGGGGGTGAAGAAGTAACAGCATTAGAGACCCCCTGTATTTGTCTTTTTCATCTCTTTGTATTTGTGAAGAGTTATGGGATATTAAAGATTTCTAATATACTGCTCTTCTTTTTAGCATCTACAGGAAATTGAGCTACAAGTAAGATATTGACTCGGCTGCTGAGAACTGCAAGATCATTTTTGAAATATGTATATTTTTGTACTGATTCATGCTTAAGCAATCCCTTTGCTGGTTGCATTTTATCCTAAGAGTAAATCATTAAAGTCCTTTTAGGTTGCCTACAAATGTAGGCAAATCTAGCATTCCTGGAGCCACGGCAGAAAAAAAACAAACATCCCTAGGCTCCAGGGAAGGTAAAAGCCACGGCTTCCTGTGGGAGAGGGTTCATTCCTTGTATCTGTCCCTAGGCACTATCGATGCCTGCTGCCGGGGAACGCTGTGGTCACAAGCCTGTGGCTTTCCTAGCTTATAGGTAAATTTAGTTTAGCTACACCTGTATTAAGCATCTGCACATTTTACAACGGGAGTCCACAGCTGTACGTCTCCAGTTTCTGCATTGTCCCTTATGTAGGTGAAGGTGGATATTGCTCTCCATCGCCTATCTCCCAGGAGCTATAATACGCACGTGAAAATGTTGTCATAGAACTCAGTTGGTCATGTCATGAGATGCGCCGTAACATCACGGAATCCAACATTTCCATTCTTGACGCGTATTTCGTGTGCCGACTGAGAATAAACCTGTAAACCTTTTGTGTGGATAGGAAGTCCCAGCTATATTACTAACGTGTTAAGTGGATTTGAAATGCAGATTTGGGGAAATCTGAATTCGCCGCATTTTATCCTTTTTTTACTTCCAATTAGCAAGTAAATTCAGTTGAGTTGAAAAGCATGGTTTTAATGTTAGGATACATTTTTAATCGAGGCAATTGTGTAACTGATAACGGGATATTCCTGTAATGTACATGTTTTTTTTTTATTTTAACTGCCACTTAGTGTGTCTAGTTCAACTGTTTCTTAATTGTAAAAACATTTCTATTTAGATCCGTTTTATCCAAATGTAATACTTATTTTAAATATTGTGGCGATTCTTTTCTTTTTTTTAAATTTTTTTATTATTATTTTAAAACACCGATTGCCCAGTTATACAAATACTATGGAAACCTCAACATTTATGCTGAAAGATGTAAATATTTTCAACAGTATGGTTGTGTTCACTAAACCTGTATATGGTTACTTTTATACAGTATTTGTTCAATGTAATGTTTTTGTGAGTTAATATTGTGGAACTGTCATTAAACTTTGTGGTTTACTATATAAAATACTTCGTCTTGTATAGTTATTGTTTTTGTATGTCCAGATTTTGTGAAAATATTCATGTTCTCAAAAAAAAGCAAGAAAGTTATATTTCCTGAAATTGAAGTTTACTGCACGATCCTAACACACTACACCTGTATAGCAAGTCCTCTACTATACGTTCTCACCATATATAAGGCCAGCATTTAGCAACAAGTCACGTTCATTCAACACTGAATGATGCATAAAATATACCTGGCTGTTAGAGGGCATACTTTTTACAATAACTTGTTCTCCTTGAATTATTCTAAGGATTTTGTATTGGGTGCAAGAATGTAAACTGGTTTGGCATTCCCTTCCGTAGGTGTAAAATGTATTACTTTGCCTCATAATGTATTGTTTTTTTAATCTGTAGCCTGCCTTTACATGCACAATCCTAGTTTACCAAAACATATATACAGCTCAACCCCATTATAAGGCGATCCGTTACAACGCGAATCTGCTTATACCGCGATGCAAGCGTGGCTCCCACTTTTCTTATTTATGAATACTTAACACGATTATTGATATCTTAAATACTTTATTGTACAATGCATACAATTATACATTATTTCTAACGCGATCTGCTTATAGCGCGATGTGATTCTTTGGACCCCAAGAAAAGCGTTATAAGGGGGTTGAGCGGTATAATGAAAATGTAGCAATGAAATGGTCTTTGTTTAAACAAATGTAATCAGACTTTAAAACATGTCTGCTTTAACTTCTTTTAAGTAAAATTTTATTTTCATCAAGGACCTCTTAATGAGGGGGTGGGAGTCTTCTCAATTACGCATTCAATCTTTAATTGCCAAGACCTTGATTTTTCTTGGACCTCTAACCATAACATTGAAGAAGGTGTAATGAAGGGAGCTTTGCTTGTGCTTATTCATTAAGGCTTGATAAAGATTACTTTGGTACAGTAACTGAAATGTCAAATATTAATGTTTTGAGTGCCTGTTTCTGGTTTTCATATTCTTTTCATAGGCAGAGATACTAGGGTTTAGTTAATCTTGAAATTCCTTTCAGATTTAGCAGGTCAATCAATGTCAGACTGTTCTTGGAACAACCAGTGCTGTGTCGTCATGGTTTTAGTACATCAGTGTTATTTTGTTGATATGTGAACCTTCAGTTGCTTAGGTACTTGCAAAGAATATTACTATATAAGTGGTAACACAACCATTATTGTACATAGCATCCCCTGGGGTTACAGATGGGACAATGGGGGTTATTAATTCATCTGTAATGGCACCATCGAGTGGAAATTGCCATTGACATCCATGGGAGTTTGTGTGCCATAGTGCCTCTATCGGCTCCATCTCAATTGAATGAATAACACCCAATATGTATTTTGTACACTCCCTAAGCAAAATAAGTGGTTTGACGTAAACTTAATTAGAGAATAAACAAATATATACAGTATAGATATAGGCAGCAACGTTAAAAATTCTAGGGAAATTACCTCTGCGCTGGGCTGTGATCGTGCTTGGCCGCACTTGAGCCGCGGTCCACCACGTGATGCACGGGGAACTTGTATCGCGCCTCATCTGTATATAGATCTAGGTCATACACTTTTCATTGAACACATCATGGGTGAAGGGGATCAGGATAAATATCTAGCTCTGGGTCTTTTCAATATTTGACATTCTTCTGAAGTTTTCCAACTCTTGACAAATATACACAATGTTGGTCAGAGATACGAAGTTTAACTTGGGTGGATATTCTCTTTGTTTTTTATTATAACGGATGCAGTTCTTTAATGCGTGCTAATATCTGTTCCAAATCTACCCGTAATCTTTCAGGAACCCTATACAAAGCAACGTACAGATTCCTTTTTATCTACTTCTAAAACTTGTCACAATTTTTGTATAATCTTGTAACTTTGACCCAGTTAATCGAAAAATCATAAACTCCCTCGACAAAATAATTAAATCAATGCTTCTCATTGATTGTAGGTGGACTGCAAATATTATAAATTTTACTTCAAGTAGCTGTATACCACAGTGCATTTATTTTCTATCACCACTGAAGATCTAATGATTAGATTAGTTTATGCTATATTTACGGGTATTATATATACACCGATTTTTATTGCTAGTGTTTATTTTTATATTTATCACTAATGTATCCACCTTTAATATTTATACTGGTTTGTTTTTGTTAGTTTTGTATAGCACACAGTGCATTTTATGCGATTTTAGTATTGATTATATCATTTTTCTAACAATAATATCATACTATTAGCCGTTTTCGATTGTGTGTTGAATCAGCAGAGCTGATTCCAGTCTTCTTTGAGCTTTTTTCGCCGTGTTTACGTGGACTTTGCCCTATAAAACTGGCTATGACACATCAACCAATCAACTCCTGAGGAAGTCACGCAACGTGACGAAACGCGTAGAGACGCGGTGACGTCATCTCAGGCGGGCGTGTGGGAGGAGGTACTGTGTTCTCGTTACCTTTCAGCTGCTCTGCCTGTATTTCCAACGGTGCATTACAGAAGGAAGCTCTTTTGAGCACTTGAAACGCTGCAGGGCTCGTGGCAGGAGTCAGATGCAGCTACACCAGATGCACAGTATCACTATGCCCCCCACCCCCCCCCCCCTGCTCCTGTAGATGACGCCCCATACAGTTTCTCTCCAATGTACATGTTATTTTAACCTTTTGTAAGTGTATCTCCTAAGGACACTCTCCTTAATAAATTTACCCATTTTTGTACACAGTTACGCGCTATGAAGCGTGTGCTTTTTTTTGTGTTATGTATTAAAATATATTGAGAATTAAAAAAATATATATATATATTATATACATATAACCCCTCTTTATTTTACCTCAGATTATATGGCCTATCACTGAGGTGGGAGCCTGAGTCCTATGGGTTATTGTTTAATTCTTATAGTGTGAGCTACATGTTGTGTGAGACTGTAGTGACAAGATACAACACAGTGGTAATGAATTATAACAATTTTTATATTCTCATAGCTATAATTTGTGGTGTTGCATATCTCATATGAATTAGTACGGTGACTTAATCTCAGAATCACTCCATACACATATTTAAGCAAACTATACCAACAGTGCGAACGCTGTGCAAACAAATAATAACTTTTATCTCTGTCTGGCCTCCCAATCATGGGGTACTGGCCTGTAGATCCTGGTGCGCTAGCACAATCGTTGCAGCTCATAAACTGTGTGTGTGTTGCAGGCCTGGTGCTTCATAAAGATCAAACTGATGGCAATATAACTGCAGTTTAAATCCTTTGTGGGTTAGCTCACCCACTCCAACCTGGTGTAATTCATGCACAGCCGGGCTCCCTAATCTCTCTCTGTAGTAGCCTCACTCCCTCGGCTCCCTTTCCAACTGTCACTCCACTGGCTAAGCACAGTCACATGGTCCAGTGGAATGTAATTCTTAAAGGGGCCATGTCCTGTGCTGATAGCAGATACAGGGGGTTACAGTAGTATCAATCACAAAATCTGAGTGGGAATCAGGTAGTCCATGTGTAATCCCAAATAGTAAAGTGAATCCAAGTTTCCTCCGTGGATTAGTCTGAGTTACTGGTATCCTCTGAGAACATATTGAATGGGTGAAATGACATCACAATACCGTGCAGGTCATAGTACAATGAGTAATGGAATGGAGTGTTGTTCTAAGGTTCTAAGGTTTCTATGTTTCTTTATGAAGTTCAGATGCATCAGACCTTGACTCAACAGTGATTATCCCTGAAGCCTTTCATATTCTCTCCACACAACTTTCTGCTGAGGTCTGTCACTTTTATCTTACTTATTTATGGTACCAACGTCTCCGTCTGCTGATGAAGGCCCCATAGCTGACCAAAACATTGGTATCATTTCTTGACCACAATACAAACTTTTTTGATTCACTCAGTGTGCTGTGTCCTTTATCCAAGTTCCTGCCTGGGTATTGTACGGTATATATGGTTAATCGTAGATACATGCTGGGCTGCCAAGAGTGAGTTCGGGCCCCGGTGAAATGTTTTTTTCCGGGACACTTAGCAGCTCTTTTCTCTCCCGCACTTAGATGTGTGGCCGCCTCTTTGCTTACGGCCTCCTTCTCCATCTGAACCACAGCGTAAAATGACGCCGCTGACGTCACCGTGACGGTGTCGCGTTGCCATGATAACACGACGTTCTGATGTCATTTAATACTGCGGTTCAGAAGGAGAAGGAGGGCGGCAGCAAGGAGTGACAAATAATGATACTACCGAGAAAGCGAAAACATGCAACATAGTCGGGTCCCGGGCCCCCTTTCAGACCCTGTTAATTTGTACCAGCTTCTCCCCCCTTTTCCTTTGTAGTGGTGTGTGCGCACATTTTAAGTTTTGGTGGGTGAAAAAGGCAACAAAAAACCTCCACCGTTAGCATATAGCCAATAAAGAATATCACTTGTGAGCACAATCACATGTCTTAGACAGGTCTACAAACCTGCCTTTCACCATTATCATCTAGCATACAGTGCTTCCACTGCAGCAAGGGATTCTGGGATATGAATGTGCTCACAAGTGATATTCTTTATTGGCTATATGCTAACGCTGGAGATTTTTTGTTGCCTTTTTCACCCACCATGACTTAAAATGTGTTAGGTAAATCCACCCAGCCTTGAAAATTGCAAAGCCAGTACAACAAACCTCACATTGATGAGACCCATTAAGGTTGAAGCATGTCTGTGCGTCAGTTTGACTGGCTTTGCATCTAATCCCATGCTGTGCGTAAAAGCTGTGTGAACAGCAGAGCATTTGCTTATATGGGGTCCATGTAAATGGATTTCAGGCAAAAGGTGACACATTGTGTGCTCATTTGCATGTAATTTCCCAGAATCCCTTGCTGCAGTGGAAGCACTGTATGTTAGGTGATAATGGTTGAAAGGCGGGGTTGCAGACCTGTCTAAGACATGTGAATGTGCTCACAATTTATATTTTCATTTGCTATATACAGTGTGTGTGTGTGTGTGTGTGTGTGTGTGTGTGTGTGTGTGTGTGTATCTTCCAAATGTTTACTAACAATGCAGTTGCCCACAAGATGGGGACATTTGAGAATCTCTGCGCTTTACTGCATATGGACCCCATTATTATCTGTTGCAGCAATGAAAACTTGAAATAGATTAATAAACTATACATAAGAATTTTTGTTGTAAGTGAAAAATTATAAACTAATCACCGTAAAAAAAAAAAAAAGAAGAATTGTACTGACTGTTAAGCACCCCTTCCTATAACTTTCATCACTAAGCTATGAGATAAAGAAAAAAGACACAATGGGAACCACAAAAAAAAGTGCACAGACAGGCACCTAATTCAGATGTGTCCCTTAATTTTTTTTTTTAATATATACAAAGGAGAGCACTGGAAAAACAAAATAAATAAACACAGATTTTACCAACAAATTAACATGGAGAACTGGATTCTTCAGGTCCTTAAATATAAAAAAACATATTTAGGTTATTTGTAAATTCACACAGTGGTTCTTCCAGCATCTTAATATATTCATATAATCCAGCACATGTATATGTACTTGTTTATATATGAAATCATTTTATACAAAGTTATCTACAACCATTTTTCCGTATACTGCACTGTTCATTTTTAGTAAGTATTACAGTCCTTCCAAACGAAGACCGATACAAAACAGTCTTATTGCAATATATTTACTTTGCTTTGGATGTGTAATCAAGGCTGGCATTATTGAACGCTCTTTTGTGCAGTTGTATTCATGTTTCACACTACTGCAAACATCTTTACCAGTGAGATGAAAGAGCTTTCAGCACACTCATTTTCTACTACTACTGTAAGACCTAAGGAAGGTCCCACAGTCAGTAAATAAGGCTACTAACAATTGGTCATGAGGGATCTGTGCTTGTACCTTTTCTCATCTCAGTACTAAAAGAATCTAGAGGCCGTTGACCTGTTAAAGTGAGCTCCCTATCATGTTTTCTTTCAACATGCTTCCTTTATATTCTTCTTGTTTATTGCTCAGTATATTATTTTCGCAATTACACTTTTTCCGTTCGTGGTATATGCCAAGTACAGATGATGCAAGTACCCCAGATCATATTAAGCACAAAAAAATCCCAGTCAGCAGATCACAAATTCTGCTTCGGGTGGGTCAATCAGTTTGATTTTGGTCCTCTGTAGATATGTTTCTTGTTTTATGTATAGCCTGGCCTTCGGCAGCTATTGCTAATTCTGGGCCTTTCCTCTGTCAGTCCTGTTAGAACGGGCAGTGGAAAGGTTCATTCCTTCAGTTAGCCTGTTTGTGAGTTTCAGCTCTGAAGTATTGTAGCAATATTCAGAGGCGGGCCTAAGCAACCTTTGAGCATGTTAATCCAAAGGGTGGATATGGGTTGGAACACCCCCGGATGTGTGTGTGAGACAATCGTTATCCAGCTTTGAGTTGTAATGATTCAAAGTTAGAGACACTCCCTGAGGATATTCAAATTGAGACATGTCTCCAAAAATATAGTATGTTAGTTAGTGATCAGGAGTTAGTCTTCAGAGAGAGCTGAGAGAGATAGCAAGCCAAGAAGAGTTCTCTCCCTCCTGCCCCACCTGGGTGAGGAGGGAGGGGAATTCAAGCTGCCATGAGCAGAGGGGCAGAGATTACTCCAAGCCTGTGATATCATGCTGTATGCTGTCTGCACATCTATGCTGCTCTGAATAAAGATCCACAGAAAAGAAGCTGCTGTGTGTGTCCCTGTGTATGGAGAATAGAGTGTCAGTGGGGGTCTCTCCTCTGTAGACCCCAGGGGATCCCTGCTGGCTGGAGGCACTGTGCACCCTGAGAGAACAAGGTAACCTGTCCCACACCACACCTCCTGTCCCTGTCCTGGGTTCTCCCCACAACACCGCGGAGCACTCAGCCCTCCTGTTTACCAGCAGGTCACAGCACCCAGACCACTCAGTGACCAGAAGGAGTGTACCCCCAATCTCATGTCAGGTGGGGTACCATAGAAGGGTTACATATGTATTAGGTGGTAGAGCCTGATTGGGTCGTCATGGATCATATCCTCTGCGGCATTGCTTTCAGCTTTTAACTGCTTACTGTTGAGGTATATGCTGGATCTAGATACGATATTGCCAGGCTTCAGGGGTTTTCTGTCCTCCACACAATCTTGAGCATCTATATGGCAGGCTTTCTTTTTTTTATTTTTCCTGGGCTTTTTAGGGCTGAGGTCCAGTGCTGCATAACACACTTGTTCCTCAAATTCCACCTGAAGAATATAGTAAACAAATAAAATAAAAGGAAAATGTGATCAACAGTCTTTCTTTCAAAGTTTGTAATAAAATAATAATAAAATATGCCAATTTATGTCTGTAGAACAAAAAAAATCAAAGTAACATCTCTTCCAAGGTAGAAAAAATGGGGAATCTTTTTCCTTGAAAAAGCACCATAGGTGGCGTGAAATGCGTGGGTGGAGTTTTTTCACTGTCTTTATGTTTTTTATGTAGCCTAATAAATTGTTTTTAATTTTCTATGGCTGGTGGGTTTCCCCATTTTTTTCTACCTTGGAGCAGCTGTTACTTTGATCCTTTTTTGTTCTGTCTACTTTTTTGATCGAGGAAACGCCACCGGGGGCAAACCGGAGGACGCACACAGTTTAGCAGCAGCCATGCTAGCAGCTTCAATCCAAAGGAGTCACAGGGCGGTGCTTAATAGTGAGTAGAGGCTACTCACACCGGCTTAACCGAGGACTCAGGGATTTTTGCTTATAGCTCTATAAAACATCTCCCTTATACATTATGTCTCCTCCTGTTCTCCAGTACAATTCGATTTGATATAGCTGCAGCAGACCTTCCTTTATAACCCGATTTTTCTCCTCACGTGCCACCTGACTTCCTCTTTCTTTCTTCGTCTGCTTTCTGGGTAAACTTTATAGCTATCTGACTCTCCTTATCTGCTACCAACCAGGCTATGTGCATTATGATGGCACGTGCCAGATACAAAGCCTACCAGTTACAGCACATGGAACATAACGTTCCTAGCAGCACCCTCTTTGGAATGTTCGAGAGGATCCAAACCATGACTATGGTTTTTATACATAAAGTAAACCTTCCAAGTTTGGTTGCCCTAGGTCTTATAGTTTGGCGTGCATAATGAGAGAGAGAGAGAGAGAGAGAGAGAGAGAGAGAGAGAGAGAGAGAGAGAGAGAGAGAGAGAGAGAGAGAGAGAGAGAAGAGAGAGAAGAGAGAGAATAGATATTGCTTTTAAAATGCTTTTATTCCTTAATCTGACCAGTCAAGACTTTCTACCACATCAGCCTCACCAATGTATACATCTTCCTTTACCTCATCCAGGCTGTGTCAAGCGTATAGTAATGATTACACATTGAAAATGTGAAGCTGTTCAGAGTTCTCTACTGTGATCAGAGCATTCGTGTATGTTTGTGTCTTGCTTGGAAATATAAAATAGAAGACAGCACCTGGAATTCTTCTGTTTCTCTCTTGGGGTGTTGCCATCTGTTCATAACAACATTCATCTATGCAACCATAAAAAGAAAAAAAAATGATTAAATGCTTTTTTTTTTTTTTTTTTAAAGGCTAAAGACCTAATAACTTTAATAAAGAAGAAAGCAGATTTAAGCTGATACCACCATAAATCTCTTTAAATCACAGAATAGTAATCTACTGCAGTTTTAACTTGTGTTAATAAGAACGGCATAGAATTGGCATTATCTGGTGATGTAACCTCAATGTTGATGACATCAGTCAACATTTGTATTAGGTTCTTTTGTACGTGCACACACAGGGTCCCTGTGATCTGCTGCAGCTGACATAATTAGAAATGGCTATATGTCAAAGTTATTGGTTTATATATAAAAAAATAAATAAGGGGTGGGTACATTTACAAATGTTATCTCTAAGTACTGTCTGTGTAAAAATGGTACCAAGAAAATGGACTGAATCTGAAAATTGCCCATCCTTGGAAGCCTGATGGGAGCTTTGTTACAAGATTAATTACTGATCATTACCCTCTTAGCAATAATGTCCCCCCTGCAGAGGAAATCCTAGCCGTTTGTTTTGTTGTTTTCTTTAATTTTTTTAAATACAGAATTCAAGCAGGGGGTCTCCGGAGTGGAACCCCATTAATTTCACATCTGGGGACCCCCTGCTTCCAGAGGTACTTACCTCCGTGGTGGGTGCCGGAAGCCACTCCAGGGTTCACATTACGACTGCTTTTCAAAGCTCGCGAGCCAATAGAAAGCCGTAATGTCATCAGGTGCAACTTCCTATTGGCCCATGTGATCGGGGGCTTTAAACTGCAGAAAACTGCAGGAGATACAGGCACCCCCTTCGGAGGACAGTATCTTCGGAAGCAGGGGGACCCCAGAGCTGAAATTAACGGGGTTCTGCTCCCGAGACCGTCTGCTTCATTCTTGTATTAAAGAAATGAAGGGGGGGGGGCGGTTTGGATCTGTCCTCTAAAACCTCATCTGAAAATGATTTAGATCAATGCAGAGAGAAGCTTTACTATTAGCAATTAAAAGGGATATTGAAATACTGTATATATAAACATACATACACTGGTTGTGGGGCAATAACCTGTCTGTGATTGAGAATGTGTGCTTGTCCGTTACATCCTCAGTAGATTATTATTCTCTTTGTCTACACTCTGATTTTTCCCTGTAAATAATCTTCTATTCATTTACCTCCTATTTTGAATATACGTCTTAATGTAGTACTGTACTTTTATTGCTGCAATCCTATTATATGTAGCCCTGGTAAGAAATGGTGCTATAGTTCTATCCTCCTCCTGGTATAATCCCTGGTAAGGGCAGGTTGCCTGGAGTTATAATGGGTTCCCCCCACTTCAAGCACTTGCCCTGAGTGGTGGAGGTAGGTCACCTGACCCTGTGTCAAAGCAAGAGACACAGGGGCGGTGCCTGCTGAGATCATAAAAGAGCAGTGCATTTCCTATTTAGTGTGTTCTGTTCTGTCAGTCTGAGAGTAGTGAGTGAGTGAGTTAGTGAGGAGAGGAGTGATCAGCTCATGAGTAGAGCTGAAATAGCTGTAGTTAGTGAGGTGGACCAAATACCTCTCACCCTGCTTAGGGGGTGAGGGAAGAGCTAGCCCCACTCTGGATGCCCTTTGGGTCCAGAGTGATGGCAGGGAACATCATAAGGGAGAACAGTTAGTGGACTGTGCATCAACTGTACCTGTCGGCTGCTGCTGCTGCTGCCCAAGAGAATAAAGAGACTGCTGCTTTTAAAGATAATCCGTGTGTGAGACTGGAATCTCTCATCCCTGTGGGGAATCTCTGTGGTAAGGATTCCTCCCCGCATTCCTGGGGCTTACTATAGATGGAGGCGCTTGTTACGCCGGTGCTGCCCGCAGACCAGACCCGTCCCCTGAGCTGAAGGGGGAAGTGGTAATACACGCACCCGCAGCAAAGGGAGCGTGTCCGTAGTGTGGTATGAAGCGTTGCCAGGCCAGGTGTAGTAAGGTAGACAATACTTGCCGGTACCGGTTGTAGAGATAGAGTGAATGATGCCTTTCCGAAGTCAGGGAGTGGAGAGTGGAGATAGGTCGTAGTCCAAGCCGAGTTCAAGGGGTTACCAGAGTGAGCGTTGTCCAAGGAGTGCCGAGATCGAGAGCCAGAGGCGTAGTCGTACGAGCTGCGTCAGAACATGTGAAAACACTGAGAGAATCCAGAAGTACTTCCATACAGAGACTATGTCGAGCAAAGACTGAGCAGAGAGGAGCTAGATAAAGCAGGAAGGTCTAATTAGGAACGGAGGCGGGACAGGAAGAGCTACAGGGAGACACTGCAGATTGGTGCAGGCATAACAGGCCAGGTGAGTCTTGTTAGTAACCTGAGTATGCCCGTGCAGTGTGCGGGGGCGGAGCCTGAGGTCCGGGGGACGGGAATAAGAGTGTGCAGACTGAGCTTGCTCCGTAACTCGTGTACGCGTGTGAACAGAGCCAGTGGATGGTGCAGGTGTGCGTGCAGGAGGGCGTGGGCGCGCCCGGCGCTGTGCAGAGGAATCGCCGAGGGGAGTGATTCCGCGACGCGTGTTGAAGGCCATCTTCCATTCATCCCCCTTCCTGATGCGCACCAGGTTATAGGCACCATGTAGATCTAACTTGGAATAAATCTTGGCCCCCTGTAATTTATCGAACAGTTCGGTAATAAGGGGAAGGGGTAACGATTTTTAATAGTGATGTGGTTTAAACCCCTGTAGTCGATGCAAGGCCTCAACGATCCGTCCTTTTTCTTGACGAAGAAAAACCCAGCCCCTGCTGGGGAATTGGAGTGACGAATAAAGCCTTTCTTGAGATTCTCCTGGATATAATCATCCATAGCGTGAGATTCTGGTAACGACAAGGTGTAGGTCTTGGACTTGGGTAGGGAGTAGAGTTTTGGGAAGCAAGGAGCACAGCTGAAGTAGAAGTCTGCAGGGAGAATCCTGTAGAAAAAATGAATAAAGGGCACAACTCCGTGCAAAAACTGAGGGTGATTTATTGGATAAATGCACAGGGACAGAAACACAGCCCACACACCGACATGTTTCGTCCCACGGGACTTTATCAAGGTGTACCACATCACTATACCTCCTTACCTTTAATACACCCGTTTTGTGCCAAAATCGCCCAACCGAGTACACTGCGCATGCGCGCCGGCGACGCGTCGCATCTCCGTGACATCGCCTCCCCTCTGGCACTAGTCCTAGAGTCAGAGACCACGTCACTGGGATGCGTCCGTTTCCACCCTGGAACGCATGCCAGCTGTGCTCCTATTGGGCGAAGGCGGAAGAGGGATGAAAGCTACATTTTTTTACACTCAACAACTTTATTAATGTTAAAAAAAGAGACAAACATATTTTGCCCATAGCTAAACTTTGCAAACAGACACAGTGCTACTTTAGTTTAGGGTTACATTAAAAACAAACACTAATCACATTGAATAACCTTTGATAAATAAAGAGAAAGAAGATGTTTTAAGCAGTCACAAAGCTACATTTAGACTTCAATCATTTTAGAAGACTATATTCTAATCTAAGTAGATAAGTGTATTTAGGGAAGTGTATATGTTAAGGGGGGTAAGCAGGGTAAACCATATCTGCGGTAGTCGCGCTGACTGACCGCTAGGTCCCATGTTCATGTCCCCCCTTGACCTAGTATTATATACATGCTGGAATTATTTATAGAAGTTCCTATCTACCTATATGCTGTAATACAGCTTGTGAGTCCATACACTTGTATGAGCGTCAATCTCTACGTTTATACATATTGGGTAGGGAGTAACCGGGAACTAGATCGATCGGACAATCGTAAGTCCTGTGTGGCGGCAAGAGGTCTGACTGTACCTTATTGAAAACGTCCCGGAATTGATGGTAAATGGAAGGTAGAATAACTTCGGGAACAGAGGTATTGGCCAGCAGTTGATGAGTCTCGTCTGACCTCGGCCTCCAGGAAATGGGAGCAGAGGAAGTCCAGTCAATGAGAGGATTGTTAAGCTGTAGCCAAGGAAGACCAAGGGTGATGGGTATCCCAGGAGCGTGAGTGGCATCGAGAACTAAGATCTCCTTGTGCAGATGTGAGGACAGAAGCAAGGGAGCCGTCTCTAAGGAGATGTGGGCCGGGGTAAGAGGACGTCCATCGATACAGACGAGTGCGATGGGAACCTTCTTTCTCACGAGTGGTATGCGGTTTAACCTGGCGAATTCAAGATCCACGAAGTTTCCTCCAGCTCCTGAGTCAATGAAAGCGGCGGTAGAAGTCTTGAACTTATCGCCTGAAAGGGAGACTCTAAGTCTGTGGTTCCGAGAGGGGGTAACCAGGCTCACTAATAAAGGTCAAGCCACTTGGCTGCCAGAATGCCCTGCTTCAGCACAGACCAGAAAGGCATTGTGATAAGCGTATCCCCGGTATAGTCAGGGGTTAATGGGAGTCGTCCCCGTCCCCCCAGTATACGGCCAGAACCATGGACCCGGTACTTGTGGTTCGGACTCTCTCCAACCAGCCATAATGTTGTGAGAGTGAAATTATGTCTAAGTCCAGCTTTGGTACATTAGAAGCAACTCTGAAACTTAACCTAAGCGTTTTTCGAAACTACTTTTTGGCTAACTTCTTATAGGAAGGTCTAGGAGCTCTGAAAATGAACGTGCGCGTCTTTCACTCTTCCCGAGGGACTTAGAAGAAATTTGTGATATTTTTTATTAAAATGGTGTATAAGGGTATATATATAAATATATTTTATGCACTGTATATGAGCTGGCGATTTCTAAGTCTGTGGTTCCGAGAGGGGGTAACCAGGCTCACTAATAAAGGTCAAGCCACTTGGCTGCCAGAATGCCCTGCTTCAGCACAGACCAGAAAGGCATTGTGATAAGCGTATCCCCGGTATAGTCAGGGGTTAATGGGAGTCGTCCCCGTCCCCCCAGTATACGGCCAGAACCATGGACCCGGTACTTGTGGTTCGGACTCTCTCCAACCAGCCATAATGTTGTGAGAGTGAAATTATGTCTAAGTCCAGCTTTGGTACATTAGAAGCAACTCTGAAACTTAACCTAAGCGTTTTTCGAAGCTACTTTTTGGCTAACTTCTTATAGGAAGGTCTAGGAGCTCTGAAAATGAACGTGCGCGTCTTTCACTCTTCCCGAGGGACTTAGAAGAATTTTGTGATATTTTTTATTAAAATGGTGTATAAGGGTATATATATAAATATATTTTATGCACTGTATATGAGCTGGCGATTTCTAAGTCTGTGGTTCCGAGAGGGGGTAACCAGGCTCACTAATAAAGGTCAAGCCACTTGGCTGCCAGAATGCCCTGCTTCAGCACAGACCAGAAAGGCATTGTGATAAGCGTATCCCCGGTATAGTCAGGGGTTAATGGGAGTCGTCCCCGTCCCCCCAGTATACGGCCAGAACCATGGACCCGGTACTTGTGGTTCGGACTGTCTCCAACCAGCCATAATGTTGTGAGAGTGAAATTATGTCTAAGTCCAGCTTTGGTACATTAGAAGCAACTCTGAAACTTAACCTAAGCGTTTTTCGAAGCTACTTTTTGGCTAACTTCTTATAGGAAGGTCTAGGAGCTCTGAAAATGAACGTGCGCGTCTTTCACTCTTCCCGAGGGACTTAGAAGAATTTTGTGATATTTTTTATTAAAATGGTGTATAAGGGTATATATATAAATATATTTTATGCACTGTATATGAGCTGGCGATTTCTAAGTCTGTGGTTCCGAGAGGGGGTAACCAGGCTCACTAATAAAGGTCAAGCCACTTGGCTGCCAGAATGCCCTGCTTCAGCACAGACCAGAAAGGCATTGTGATAAGCGTATCCCCGGTATAGTCAGGGGTTAATGGGAGTCGTCCCCGTCCCCCCAGTATACGGCCAGAACCATGGACCCGGTACTTGTGGTTCGGACTGTCTCCAACCAGCCATAATGTTGTGAGAGTGAAATTATGTCTAAGTCCAGCTTTGGTACATTAGAAGCAACTCTGAAACTTAACCTAAGCGTTTTTCGAAGCTACTTTTTGGCTAACTTCTTATAGGAAGGTCTAGGAGCTCTGAAAATGAACGTGCGCGTCTTTCACTCTTCCCGAGGGACTTAGAAGAATTTTGTGATATTTTTTATTAAATGGTGTATAAGGGTATATATATAAATATATTTTATGCACTGTAGATGAGCTGGCGATTTCTAAGTCTGTGGTTCCGAGAGGGGGTAACCAGGCTCACTAATAAAGGTCAAGCCACTTGGCTGCCAGAATGCCCTGCTTCAGCACAGACCAGAAAGGCATTGTGATAAGCGTATCCCCGGTATAGTCAGGGGTTAATGGGAGTCGTCCCCGTCCCCCCAGTATACGGCCAGAACCATGGACCCGGTACTTGTGGTTCGGACTGTCTCCAACCAGCCATAATGTTGTGAGAGTGAAATTATGTCTAAGTCCAGCTTTGGTACATTAGAAGCAACTCTGAAACTTAACCTAAGCGTTTTTCGAAGCTACTTTTTGGCTAACTTCTTATAGGAAGGTCTAGGAGCTCTGAAAATGAACGTGCGCGTCTTTCACTCTTCCCGAGGGACTTAGAAGAATTTTGTGATATTTTTTATTAAATGGTGTATAAGGGTATATATATAAATATATTTTATGCACTGTATATGAGCTGGCGATTTCTAAGTCTGTGGTTCCGAGAGGGGGTAACCAGGCTCACTAATAAAGGTCAAGCCACTTGGCTGCCAGAATGCCCTGCTTCAGCACAGACCAGAAAGGCATTGTGATAAGCGTATCCCCGGTATAGTCAGGGGTTAATGGGAGTCGTCCCCGTCCCCCCAGTATACGGCCAGAACCATGGACCCGGTACTTGTGGTTCGGACTCTCTCCAACCAGCCATAATGTTGTGAGAGTGAAATTATGTCTAAGTCCAGCTTTGGTACATTAGAAGCAACTCTGAAACTTAACCTAAGCGTTTTTCGAAGCTACTTTTTGGCTAACTTCTTATAGGAAGGTCTAGGAGCTCTGAAAATGAACGTGCGCGTCTTTCACTCTTCCCGAGGGACTTAGAAGAATTTTGTGATATTTTTTATTAAAATGGTGTATAAGGGTATATATATAAATATATTTTATGCACTGTATATGAGCTGGCGATTTCTAAGTCTGTGGTTCCGAGAGGGGGTAACCAGGCTCACTAATAAAGGTCAAGCCACTTGGCTGCCAGAATGCCCTGCTTCAGCACAGACCAGAAAGGCATTGTGATAAGCGTATCCCCGGTATAGTCAGGGGTTAATGGGAGTCGTCCCCGTCCCCCCAGTATACGGCCAGAACCATGGACCCGGTACTTGTGGTTCGGACTCTCTCCAACCAGCCATAATGTTGTGAGAGTGAAATTATGTCTAAGTTCAGCTTTGGTACATTAGAAGCAACTCTGAAACTTAACCTAAGCGTTTTTCGAAGCTACTTTTTGGCTAACTTCTTATAGGAAGGTCTAGGAGCTCTGAAAATGAACGTGCGCGTCTTTCACTCTTCCCGAGGGACTTAGAAGAATTTTGTGATATTTTTTATTAAATGGTGTATAAGGGTATATATATAAATATATTTTATGCACTGTATATGAGCTGGCGATTTCTAAGTCTGTGGTTCCGAGAGGGGGTAACCAGGCTCACTAATAAAGGTCAAGCCACTTGGCTGCCAGAATGCCGTGCTTCAGCACAGACCAGAAAGGCATTGTGATAAGCGTATCCCCGGTATAGTCAGGGGTTAATGGGAGTCGTCCCCGTCCCCCCAGTATACGGCCAGAACCATGGACCCGGTACTTGTGGTTCGGACTCTCTCCAACCAGCCATAATGTTGTGAGAGTGAAATTATGTCTAAGTCCAGCTTTGGTACATTAGAAGCAACTCTGAAACTTAACCTAAGCGTTTTTCGAAGCTACTTTTTGGCTAACTTCTTATAGGAAGGTCTAGGAGCTCTGAAAATGAACGTGCGCGTCTTTCACTCTTCCCGAGGGACTTAGAAGAATTTTGTGATATTTTTTATTAAATGGTGTATAAGGGTATATATATAAATATATTTTATGCACTGTATATGAGCTGGCGATTTCTAAGTCTGTGGTTCCGAGAGGGGGTAACCAG
Source organism: Ascaphus truei (assembly GCF_040206685.1). Taxonomy (NCBI): domain Eukaryota; kingdom Metazoa; phylum Chordata; class Amphibia; order Anura; family Ascaphidae; genus Ascaphus; species Ascaphus truei. The sequence goes on along the minus strand of NW_027454521.1, from coordinate 268,034 downwards.
GCTCACTAATAAAGGTCAAGCCACTTGGCTGCCAGAATGCCCTGCTTCAGCACAGACCAGAAAGGCATTGTGATAAGCGTATCCCCGGTATAGTCAGGGGTTAATGGGAGTCGTCCCCGTCCCCCCAGTATACGGCCAGAACCATGGACCCGGTACTTGTGGTTCGGACTCTCTCCAACCAGCCATAATGTTGTGAGAGTGAAATTATGTCTAAGTCCAGCTTTGGTACATTAGAAGCAACTCTGAAACTTAACCTAAGCGTTTTTCGAAGCTACTTTTTGGCTAACTTCTTATAGGAAGGTCTAGGAGCTCTGAAAATGAACGTGCGCGTCTTTCACTCTTCCCGAGGGACTTAGAAGAATTTTGTGATATTTTTTATTAAAATGGTGTATAAGGGTATATATATAAATATATTTTATGCACTGTATATGAGCTGGCGATTTCTAAGTCTGTGGTTCCGAGAGGGGGTAACCAGGCTCACTAATAAAGGTCAAGCCACTTGGCTGCCAGAATGCCCTGCTTCAGCACAGACCAGAAAGGCATTGTGATAAGCGTATCCCCGGTATAGTCAGGGGTTAATGGGAGTCGTCCCCGTCCCCCCAGTATACGGCCAGAACCATGGACCCGGTACTTGTGGTTCGGACTCTCTCCAACCAGCCATAATGTTGTGAGAGTGAAATTATGTCTAAGTCCAGCTTTGGTACATTAGAAGCAACTCTGAAACTTAACCTAAGCGTTTTTCGAAGCTACTTTTTGGCTAACTTCTTATAGGAAGGTCTAGGAGCTCTGAAAATGAACGTGCGCGTCTTTCACTCTTCCCGAGGGACTTAGAAGAATTTTGTGATATTTTTTATTAAAATGGTGTATAAGGGTATATATATAAATATATTTTATGCACTGTATATGAGCTGGCGATTTCTAAGTCTGTGGTTCCGAGAGGGGGTAACCAGGCTCACTAATAAAGGTCAAGCCACTTGGCTGCCAGAATGCCCTGCTTCAGCACAGACCAGAAAGGCATTGTGATAAGCGTATCCCCGGTATAGTCAGGGGTTAATGGGAGTCGTCCCCGTCCCCCCAGTATACGGCCAGAACCATGGACCCGGTACTTGTGGTTCGGACTCTCTCCAACCAGCCATAATGTTGTGAGAGTGAAATTATGTCTAAGTCCAGCTTTGGTACATTAGAAGCAACTCTGAAACTTAACCTAAGCGTTTTTCGAAGCTACTTTTTGGCTAACTTCTTATAGGAAGGTCTAGGAGCTCTGAAAATGAACGTGCGCGTCTTTCACTCTTCCCGAGGGACTTAGAAGAATTTTGTGATATTTTTTATTAAAATGGTGTATAAGGGTATATATATAAATATTTTTTATGCACTGTATATGAGCTGGCGATTTCTAAGTCTGTGGTTCCGAGAGGGGGTAACCAGGCTCACTAATAAAGGTCAAGCCACTTGGCTGCCAGAATGCCCTGCTTCAGCACAGACCAGAAAGGCATTGTGATAAGCGTATCCCCGGTATAGTCAGGGGTTAATGGGAGTCGTCCCCGTCCCCCCAGTATACGGCCAGAACCATGGACCCGGTACTTGTGGTTCGGACTGTCTCCAACCAGCCATAATGTTGTGAGAGTGAAATTATGTCTAAGTCCAGCTTTGGTACATTAGAAGCAACTCTGAAACTTAACCTAAGCGTTTTTCGAAGCTACTTTTTGGCTAACTTCTTATAGGAAGGTCTAGGAGCTCTGAAAATGAACGTGCGCGTCTTTCACTCTTCCCGAGGGACTTAGAAGAATTTTGTGATATTTTTTATTAAATGGTGTATAAGGGTATATATATAAATATATTTTATGCACTGTATATGAGCTGGCGATTTCTAAGTCTGTGGTTCCGAGAGGGGGTAACCAGGCTCACTAATAAAGGTCAAGCCACTTGGCTGCCAGAATGCCGTGCTTCAGCACAGACCAGAAAGGCATTGTGATATGCGTATCCCCGGTATAGTCAGGGGTTAATGGGAGTCGTCCCCGTCCCCCCAGTATACGGCCAGAACCATGGACCCGGTACTTGTGGTTCGGACTCTCTCCAACCAGCCATAATGTTGTGAGAGTGAAATTATGTCTAAGTCCAGCTTTGGTACATTAGAAGCAACTCTGAAACTTAACCTAAGCGTTTTTCGAAGCTACTTTTTGGCTAACTTCTTATAGGAAGGTCTAGGAGCTCTGAAAATGAACGTGCGCGTCTTTCACTCTTCCCGAGGGACTTAGAAGAATTTTGTGATATTTTTTATTAAAATGGTGTATAAGGGTATATATATAAATATATTTTATGCACTGTATATGAGCTGGCGATTTCTAAGTCTGTGGTTCCGAGAGGGGGTAACCAGGCTCACTAATAAAGGTCAAGCCACTTGGCTGCCAGAATGCCCTGCTTCAGCACAGACCAGAAAGGCATTGTGATAAGTGTATCCCCGGTATAGTCAGGGGTTAATGGGAGTCGTCCCCGTCCCCCCAGTATACGGCCAGAACCATGGACCCGGTACTTGTGGTTCGGACTCTCTCCAACCAGCCATAATGTTGTGAGAGTGAAATTATGTCTAAGTCCAGCTTTGGTACATTAGAAGCAACTCTGAAACTTAACCTAAGCGTTTTTCGAAGCTACTTTTTGGCTAACTTCTTATAGGAAGGTCTAGGAGCTCTGAAAATGAACGTGCGCGTCTTTCACTCTTCCCGAGGGACTTAGAAGAATTTTGTGATATTTTTTATTAAAATGGTGTATAAGGGTATATATATAAATATATTTTATGCACTGTATATGAGCTGGCGATTTCTAAGTCTGTGGTTCCGAGAGGGGGTAACCAGGCTCACTAATAAAGGTCAAGCCACTTGGCTGCCAGAATGCCCTGCTTCAGCACAGACCAGAAAGGCATTGTGATAAGCGTATCCCCGGTATAGTCAGGGGTTAATGGGAGTCGTCCCCGTCCCCCCAGTATACGGCCAGAACCATGGACCCGGTACTTGTGGTTCGGACTGTCTCCAACCAGCCATAATGTTGTGAGAGTGAAATTATGTCTAAGTCCAGCTTTGGTACATTAGAAGCAACTCTGAAACTTAACCTAAGCGTTTTTCGAAGCTACTTTTTGGCTAACTTCTTATAGGAAGGTCTAGGAGCTCTGAAAATGAACGTGCGCGTCTTTCACTCTTCCCGAGGGACTTAGAAGAATTTTGTGATATTTTTTATTAAATGGTGTATAAGGGTATATATATAAATATATTTTATGCACTGTATATGAGCTGGCGATTTCTAAGTCTGTGGTTCCGAGAGGGGGTAACCAGGCTCACTAATAAAGGTCAAGCCACTTGGCTGCCAGAATGCCCTGCTTCAGCACAGACCAGAAAGGCATTGTGATAAGCGTATCCCCGGTATAGTCAGGGGTTAATGGGAGTCGTCCCCGTCCCCCCAGTATACGGCCAGAACCATGGACCCGGTACTTGTGGTTCGGACTCTCTCCAACCAGCCATAATGTTGTGAGAGTGAAATTATGTCTAAGTCCAGCTTTGGTACATTAGAAGCAACTCTGAAACTTAACCTAAGCGTTTTTCGAAGCTACTTTTTGGCTAACTTCTTATAGGAAGGTCTAGGAGCTCTGAAAATGAACGTGCGCGTCTTTCACTCTTCCCGAGGGACTTAGAAGAATTTTGTGATATTTTTTATTAAAATGGTGTATAAGGGTATATATATAAATATTTTTTATGCACTGTATATGAGCTGGCGATTTCTAAGTCTGTGGTTCCGAGAGGGGGTAACCAGGCTCACTAATAAAGGTCAAGCCACTTGGCTGCCAGAATGCCCTGCTTCAGCACAGACCAGAAAGGCATTGTGATAAGCGTATCCCCGGTATAGTCAGGGGTTAATGGGAGTCGTCCCCGTCCCCCCAGTATACGGCCAGAACCATGGACCCGGTACTTGTGGTTCGGACTGTCTCCAACCAGCCATAATGTTGTGAGAGTGAAATTATGTCTAAGTCCAGCTTTGGTACATTAGAAGCAACTCTGAAACTTAACCTAAGCGTTTTTCGAAGCTACTTTTTGGCTAACTTCTTATAGGAAGGTCTAGGAGCTCTGAAAATGAACGTGCGCGTCTTTCACTCTTTCCGAGGGACTTAGAAGAATTTTGTGATATTTTTTATTAAATGGTGTATAAGGGTATATATATAAATATATTTTATGCACTGTATATGAGCTGGCGATTTCTAAGTCTGTGGTTCCGAGAGGGGGTAACCAGGCTCACTAATAAAGGTCAAGCCACTTGGCTGCCAGAATGCCCTGCTTCAGCACAGACCAGAAAGGCATTGTGATAAGCGTATCCCCGGTATAGTCAGGGGTTAATGGGAGTCGTCCCCGTCCCCCCAGTATACGGCCAGAACCATGGACCCGGTACTTGTGGTTCGGACTCTCTCCAACCAGCCATAATGTTGTGAGAGTGAAATTATGTCTAAGTCCAGCTTTGGTACATTAGAAGCAACTCTGAAACTTAACCTAAGCGTTTTTCGAAGCTACTTTTTGGCTAACTTCTTATAGGAAGGTCTAGGAGCTCTGAAAATGAACGTGCGCGTCTTTCACTCTTCCCGAGGGACTTAGAAGAATTTTGTGATATTTTTTATTAAAATGGTGTATAAGGGTATATATATATAAATATATTTTATGCACTGTATATGAGCTGGCGATTTCTAAGTCTGTGGTTCCGAGAGGGGGTAACCAGGCTCACTAATAAAGGTCAAGCCACTTGGCTGCCAGAATGCCCTGCTTCAGCACAGACCAGAAAGGCATTGTGATAAGCGTATCCCCGGTATAGTCAGGGGTTAATGGGAGTCGTCCCCGTCCCCCCAGTATACGGCCAGAACCATGGACCCGGTACTTGTGGTTCGGACTCTCTCCAACCAGCCATAATGTTGTGAGAGTGAAATTATGTCTAAGTCCAGCTTTGGTACATTAGAAGCAACTCTGAAACTTAACCTAAGCGTTTTTCGAAGCTACTTTTTGGCTAACTTCTTATAGGAAGGTCTAGGAGCTCTGAAAATGAACGTGCGCGTCTTTCACTCTTCCCGAGGGACTTAGAAGAATTTTGTGATATTTTTTATTAAATGGTGTATAAGGGTATATATATAAATATATTTTATGCACTGTATATGAGCTGGCGATTTCTAAGTCTGTGGTTCCGAGAGGGGGTAACCAGGCTCACTAATAAAGGTCAAGCCACTTGGCTGCCAGAATGCCGTGCTTCAGCACAGACCAGAAAGGCATTGTGATAAGCGTATCCCCGGTATAGTCAGGGGTTAATGGGAGTCGTCCCCGTCCCCCCAGTATACGGCCAGAACCATGGACCCGGTACTTGTGGTTCGGACTCTCTCCAACCAGCCATAATGTTGTGAGAGTGAAATTATGTCTAAGTCCAGCTTTGGTACATTAGAAGCAACTCTGAAACTTAACCTAAGCGTTTTTCGAAGCTACTTTTTGGCTAACTTCTTATAGGAAGGTCTAGGAGCTCTGAAAATGAACGTGCGCGTCTTTCACTCTTCCCGAGGGACTTAGAAGAATTGTGTGATATTTTTTATTAAATGGTGTATAAGGGTATATATATAAATATATTTTATGCACTGTATATGAGCTGGCGATTTCTAAGTCTGTGGTTCCGAGAGGGGGTAACCAGGCTCACTAATAAAGGTCAAGCCACTTGGCTGCCAGAATGCCCTGCTTCAGCACAGACCAGAAAGGCATTGTGATAAGCGTATCCCCGGTATAGTCAGGGGTTAATGGGAGTCGTCCCCGTCCCCCCAGTATACGGCCAGAACCATGGACCCGGTACTTGTGGTTCGGACTGTCTCCAACCAGCCATAATGTTGTGAGAGTGAAATTATGTCTAAGTCCAGCTTTGGTACATTAGAAGCAACTCTGAAACTTAACCTAAGCGTTTTTCGAAGCTACTTTTTGGCTAACTTCTTATAGGAAGGTCTAGGAGCTCTGAAAATGAACGTGCGCGTCTTTCACTCTTCCCGAGGGACTTAGAAGAATTTTGTGATATTTTTTATTAAATGGTGTAGAAGGGTATATATATAAATATATTTTATGCACTGTATATGAGCTGGCGATTTCTAAGTCTGTGGTTCCGAGAGGGGGTAACCAGGCTCACTAATAAAGGTCAAGCCACTTGGCTGCCAGAATGCCCTGCTTCAGCACAGACCAGAAAGGCATTGTGATAAGCGTATCCCCGGTATAGTCAGGGGTTAATGGGAGTCGTCCCCGTCCCCCCAGTATACGGCCAGAACCATGGACCCTGTACTTGTGTTTCGGACTCTCTCCAACCAGCCATAATGTTGTGAGAGTGAAATTATGTCTAAGTCCAGCTTTGGTACATTAGAAGCAACTCTGAAACTTAACCTAAGCGTTTTTCGAAGCTACTTTTTGGCTAACTTCTTATAGGAAGGTCTAGGAGCTCTGAAAATGAACGTGCGCGTCTTTCACTCTTCCCGAGGGACTTAGAAGAATTTTGTGATATTTTTTATTAAATGGTGTATAAGGGTATATATATAAACATATTTTATGCACTGTATATGAGCTGGCGATTTCTAAGTCTGTGGTTCCGAGAGGGGGTAACCAGGCTCACTAATAAAGGTCAAGCCACTTGGCTGCCAGAATGCCCTGCTTCAGCACAGACCAGAAAGGCATTGTGATAAGCGTATCCCCGGTATAGTCAGGGGTTAATGGGAGTCGTCCCTGTCCCCCCAGTATACGGCCAGAACCATGGACCCGGTACTTGTGGTTCGGACTGTCTCCAACCAGCCATAATGTTGTGAGAGTGAAATTATGTCTAAGTCCAGCGCTGTTAATGCCACAGACTTCCCCTTTACAGGGCACACGTTTTCTATCTTCCCCGCTTCAGCCCATGAAATATTGAGCTTCAAATGTGTTGTTAACATTGTGTAAAAAAGTTGCTCACAGCTGTTCTAGGAACACATTGTGAAATCGCGTATATCTTTGCTTCTACACATAGCAATGTATTGTGCTTTGCTTTACACACTATTCTACAGTCAAGAGGTGAGAATTCATCAAGTTTAATAAGCAAAAACACTATATAAGTCGAATTTCAGCATTTTTGTGTGACCGGGAAAACCACAGTCACAAGCCGAGATGCAGTTCCATAGAAACTTGCCATTTTACCGCTGAACCTAAAAATGGGTAGAAAGTACTTTTTCTCCCTTCCTGTTAATGCCACAGACTTCGCCTTTACAGGGCACACGTTTTCTATCTTCCCCGCTTCAGCCCATGAAATATTGAGCTTCAAATGTGTTTTTAACATTGTGTAAAAAAGTTGCTCACAGCTGTTCTAGGAACACATTGTGAAATCGCGTATATCTTTGCTTCTACACATAGGAATGTATTGTGCTTTGCTTTACAAACTATTCTACAGTCAAGAGGAGAGAATTCATCAAGTTTAATAAGCAAAAACACTGTATAAGTCGAATTTCAGCATTTTTGTGTGACCGGGAAAACCACAGTCACAATCCGAGATGCAGTTCCATAGAAACTTGCCATTTTACCGCTGAACCTAAAAATGGGTAGAAAGTACTTTTTCTCCCTTCCTGTTAATGCCACAGACTTCGCCTTTACAGGGCACACGTTTTCTATCTTCCCCGCTTCAGCCCATGAAATATTGAGCTTCAAATGTGTTGTTAACGTTGTGTAAAAAAGTTGCTCACAGCTGTTCTAGGAACACATTGTGAAATCGCGTATATCTTTACTTCTACACATAGGAATGTATTGTGCTTTGCTTTACACACTATTCTACAGTCAAGAGGAGAGAATTCATCAAGTTTAATAAGCAAAAACACTGTATAAGTCGAATTTCAGCATTTTTGTGTGACCGGGAAAACCACAGTCACAAGACGAGATTCAGTTCCATAGGAACTTGCCATTTTAACGCGGAACCTAAAAATGGGTAGAAAGTACTTTTTCTCCCTTCCTGTTAATGCCACAGACTTCCCCTTTACAGGGCACACGTTTTCTATCTTCCCCGCTTCAGCCCATGAAATATTGAGCTTCAAATGTGTTGTTAACATTGTGTAAAAAAGTTGCTCACAGCTGTTCTAGGAACACATTGTGAAATCGCGTATATCTTTGCTTCTACACATAGCAATGTATTGTGCTTTGCTTTACACACTATTCTACAGTCAAGAGGTGAGAATTCATCAAGTTTAATAAGCAAAAACACTATATAAGTCGAATTTCAGCATTTTTGTGTGACCGGGAAAACCACAGTCACAAGCCGAGATGCAGTTCCATAGAAACTTGCCATTTTACCGATGAACCTAAAAATGGGTAGAAAGTACTTTTTCTCCCTTCCTGTTAATGCCACAGACTTCGCCTTTACAGGGCACACGTTTTCTATCTTCCCCGCTTCAGCCCATGAAATATTGAGCTTCAAATGTGTTTTTAACATTGTGTAAAAAAGTTGCTCACAGCTGTTCTAGGAACACATTGTGAAATCGCGTATATCTTTGCTTCTACACATAGGAATGTATTGTGCTTTGCTTTACAAACTATTCTACAGTCAAGAGGTGAGAATTCATCAAGTTTAATAAGCAAAAACACTGTATAAGTCGAATTTCAGCATTTTTGTGTGACCGGGAAAACCACAGTCACAAGCCGAGATGCAGTTCCATAGAAACTTGCCATTTTACCGCTGAACCTAAAAATGGGTAGAAAGTACTTTTTCTCCCTTCCTGTTAATGCCACAGACTTCGCCTTTACAGGGCACACGTTTTCTATCTTCCTCGCTTCAGCCCATGAAATATTGAGCTTCAAATGTGTTGTTAACGTTATGTAAAAAAGTTGCTCACAGCTGTTCTAGGAACACATTGTGAAATCGCGTATATCTTTGCTTCTACACATAGGAATGTATTGTGCTTTGCTTTACACACTATTCTACAGTCAAGAGGAGAGAATTCATCAAGTTTAATAAGCAAAAACACTGTATAAGTCGAATTTCAGCATTTTTGTGTGACCGGGAAAACCACAGTCACAAGCCGAGATTCAGTTCCATAGGAACTTGCCATTTTACCGCGGAACCTAAAAATGGGTAGAAAGTACTTTTTCTCCCTTCCTGTTAATGCCACAGACTTCCCCTTTACAGGGCACACGTTTTCTATCTTCCCCGCTTCAGCCCATGAAATATTGAGCTTCAAATGTGTTGTTAACGTTGTGTAAAAAAGTTGCTCACAGCTGTTCTAGGAACACATTGTGAAATCGCGTATATCTTTGCTTCTACACATAGGAATGTATTGTGCTTTGCCTTACACACTATTCTACAGCCAAGAGGAGAGAATTCATCAAGTTTAATAAGCACAAACACTGTATAAGTCTAATTTCAGCATTTTTGTGTGACCGGGAAAACCACAGTCACAAGCCGAGATGCAGTTCCATAGAAACTTGCCGTTTTACCGCTGTACCTAAAAATGGGTAGAAAGTACTTTTTCTCCCTTCCTGTTAATGCCACAGACTTCGCCTTTACAGGGCACACGTTTTCTATCTTCCCCGCTTCAGCCCATGAAATATTGAGCTTCAAATGTGTTGTTAACGTTGTGTAAAAAAGTTGCTCACAGCTGTTCTAGGAACACATTGTGAAATCGCGTATATCTTTGCTTCTACACATAGCAATGTATTGTGCTTTGCTTTACACACTATTCTACAGTCAAGAGGAGAGAATTCATCAAGTTTAATAAGCAAAAACACTGTATAAGTCGAATTTCAGCATTTTTGTGTGACCGGGAAAACCACAGTCACAAGCCGAGATTCAGTTCCATAGAAACTTGCCATTTTACCGCGGAACCTAAAAATGGGTAGAAAGTACTTTTTCTCCCTTCCTGTTAATGCCACAGACTTCGCCTTTACAGGGCACACGTTTTCTATCTTCCCCGCTTCAGCCCATGAAATATTGAGCTTCAAATGTGTTGTTAACATTGTGTAAAAAAGTTGCTCACAGCTGTTCTAGGAACACATTGTGAAATCGCGTATATCTTTGCTTCTACACATAGGAATGTATTGTGCTTTGCTTTACACACTATTCTACAGTCAAGAGGAGAGAATTCATCAAGTTTAATAAGTACAAACACTGTATAAGTCGAATTTCAGCATTTTTGTGTGACCGGGAAAACCACAGTCACAATAAGAGATGCAGTTCCATAGAAACTTGCCATTTTACCGCTGAACCTAAAAATGGGTTGAAAGTACTTTTTCTCCCTTCCTGTTAATGCCACAGACTTCGCCTTTACAGGGCACACGTTTTCTATCTTCCCCGCTTCAGCCCATGAAATATTGAGCTTCAAATGTGTTGTTAACGTTGTGTAAAAAAGTTGCTCACAGCTGTTCTAGGAACACATTGTGAAATCGCGTATATATTTGCTTCTACACATAGAAATGTATTGTGCTTTGCTTTACACACTATTCTACAGTCAAGAGGAGAGAATTCATCAAGTTTAATAAGCAAAAACACTGTATAAGTCGAATTTCAGCATTTTTGTGTGACCGGGAAAACCACAGTCACAAGCCGAGATGCAGTTCCATAGAAACTTGCCATTTTACCGCTGAACCTAAAAATGGGTAGAAAGTACTTTTTCTCCCTTCCTGTTAATGCCACAGACTTCGCCTTTACAGGGCACACGTTTTCTATCTTCCCCGCTTCAGCCCATGAAATATTGAGCTTCAAATGTGTTGTTAACGTTGTGTAAAAAAGTTGCTCACAGCTGTTCTAGGAACACATTGTGAAATCGCGTATATCTTTGCTTCTACACATAGGAATGTATTGTGCTTTGCCTTACACACTATTCTACAGCCAAGAGGAGAGAATTCATCAAGTTTAATAAGCACAAACACTGTATAAGTCTAATTTCAGCATTTTTGTGTGACCGGGAAAACCACAGTCACAAGCCGAGATTCAGTTCCATAGGAACTTGCCATTTTACCGCGGAACCTAAAAATGGGTAGAAAGTACTTTTTCTCCCTTCCTGTTAATGCCACAGACTTCCCCTTTACAGGGCACACGTTTTCTATCTTCCCCGCTTCAGCCCATGAAATATTGAGCTTCAAATGTGTTGTTAACGTTGTGTAAAAAAGTTGCTCACAGCTGTTCTAGGAACACATTGTGAAATCGCGTATATCTTTGCTTCTACACATAGGAATGTATTGTGCTTTGCCTTACACACTATTCTACAGCCAAGAGGAGAGAATTCATCAAGTTTAATAAGCACAAACACTGTATAAGTCTAATTTCAGCATTTTTGTGTGACCGGGAAAACCACAGTCACAAGCCGAGATGCAGTTCCATAGGAACTTGCCATTTTACCGCGGAACCTAAAAATGGGTAGAAAGTACTTTTTCTCCCTTCCTGTTAATGCCACAGACTTCCCCTTTACAGGGCACACGTTTTCTATCTTCCCCGCTTCAGCCCATGAAATATTGAGCTTCAAATGTGTTGTTAACGTTGTGTAAAAAAGTTGCTCACAGCTGTTCTAGGAACACATTGTGAAATCGCGTATATCTTTGCTTCTACACATAGGAATGTATTGTGCTTTGCCTTACACACTATTCTACAGCCAAGAGGAGAGAATTCATCAAGTTTAATAAGCACAAACACTGTATAAGTCTAATTTCAGCATTTTTGTGTGACCGGGAAAACCACAGTCACAAGCCGAGATTCAGTTCCATAGGAACTTGCCATTTTACCGCGGAACCTAAAAATGGGTAGAAAGTACTTTTTCTCCCTTCCTGTTAATGCCACAGACTTCCCCTTTACAGGGCACACGTTTTCTATCTTCCCCGCTTCAGCCCATGAAATATTGAGCTTCAAATGTGTTGTTAACGTTGTGTAAAAAAGTTGCTCACAGCTGTTCTAGGAACACATTGTGAAATCGCGTATATCTTTGCTTCTACACATAGGAATGTATTGTGCTTTGCCTTACACACTATTCTACAGCCAAGAGGAGAGAATTCATCAAGTTTAATAAGCACAAACACTGTATAAGTCTAATTTCAGCATTTTTGTGTGACCGGGAAAACCACAGTCACAAGCCGAGATGCAGTTCCATAGGAACTTGCCATTTTACCGCGGAACCTAAAAATGGGTAGAAAGTACTTTTTCTCCCTTCCTGTTAATGCCACAGACTTCCCCTTTACAGGGCACACGTTTTCTATCTTCCCCGCTTCAGCCCATGAAATATTGAGCTTCAAATGTGTTGTTAACGTTGTGTAAAAAAGTTGCTCACAGCTGTTCTAGGAACACATTGTGAAATCGCGTATATCTTTGCTTCTACACATAGGAATGTATTGTGCTTTGCCTTACACACTATTCTACAGCCAAGAGGAGAGAATTCATCAAGTTTAATAAGCACAAACACTGTATAAGTCTAATTTCAGCATTTTTGTGTGACCGGGAAAACCACAGTCACAAGCCGAGATGCAGTTCCATAGAAACTTGCCGTTTTACCGCTGTACCTAAAAATGGGTAGAAAGTACTTTTTCTCCCTTCCTGTTAATGCCACAGACTTCGCCTTTACACGTTTTCTATCTTCCCCGCTTCAGCCCATGAAATATTGAGCTTCAAATGTGTTGTTAACATTGTGTAAAAAAGTTGCTCACAGCTGTTCTAGGAACACATTGTGAAATCGCGTATATCTTTGCTTCTACACATAGGAATGTATTGTGCTTTGCTTTACACACTATTCTACAGTCAAGAGAAGAGAATTCATCAAGTTTAATAAGTACAAACACTGTATAAGTCGAATTTCAGCATTTTTGTGTGACCGGGAAAACCACAGTCACAATCCGAGATGCAGTTCCATAGAAACTTGCCATTTTACCGCTGAACCTAAAAATGGGTTGAAAGTACTTTTTCTCCCTTCCTGTTAATGCCACAGACTTCGCCTTTACAGGGCACACGTTTTCTATCTTCCCCGCTTCAGCCCATGAAATATTGAACTTCAAATGTGTTGTTAACATTGTGTAAAAAAGTTGCTCACAGCTGTTCTAGGAACACATTGTGAAATCGCGTATATCTTTGCTTCTACACATAGGAATGTATTGTGCTTTGCTTTACACACTATTCTACAGTCAAGAGGTGAGAATTCATCAAGTTTAATAAGTACAAACACGGTATAAGTCGAATTTCAGCATTTTTGTGTGACCGGGAAAACCACAGTCACAATAAGAGATGCAGTTCCATAGAAACTTGCCATTTTACCGCTGAACCTAAAAATGGGTTGAAAGTACTTTTTCTCCCTTCCTGTTAATGCCACAGACTTCGCCTTTACAGGGCACACGTTTTCTATCTTCCCCGCTTCAGCCCATGAAATATTGAGCTTCAAATGTGTTGTTAACGTTGTGTAAAAAAGTTGCTCACAGCTGTTCTAGGAACACATTGTGAAATCGCGTATATCTTTGCTTCTACACATAGAAATGTATTGTGCTTTGCTTTACACACTATTCTACAGTCAAGAGGAGAGAATTCATCAAGTTTAATAAGCAAAAACACTGTATAAGTCGAATTTCAGCATTTTTGTGTGACCGGGAAAACCACAGTCACAAGCCGAGATGCAGTTCCATAGAAACTTGCCGTTTTACCGCTGTACCTAAAAATGGGTAGAAAGTACTTTTTCTCCCTTCCTGTTAATGCCACAGACTTCGCCTTTACAGGGCACACGTTTTCTATCTTCCCCGCTTCAGCCCATGAAATATTGAGCTTCAAATGTGTTGTTAACATTGTGTAAAAAAGTTGCTCACAGCTGTTCTAGGAACACATTGTGAAATCGCGTATATCTTTGCTTCTACACATAGGAATGTATTGTGCTTTGCTTTACACACTATTCTACAGTCAAGAGAAGAGAATTCATCAAGTTTAATAAGTACAAACACTGTATAAGTCGAATTTCAGCATTTTTGTGTGACCGGGAAAACCACAGTCACAATCCGAGATGCAGTTCCATAGAAACTTGCCATTTTACCGCTGAACCTAAAAATGGGTTGAAAGTACTTTTTCTCCCTTCCTGTTAATGCCACAGACTTCGCCTTTACAGGGCACACGTTTTCTATCTTCCCCGCTTCAGCCCATGAAATATTGAACTTCAAATGTGTTGTTAACATTGTGTAAAAAAGTTGCTCACAGCTGTTCTAGGAACACATTGTGAAATCGCGTATATCTTTGCTTCTACACATAGGAATGTATTGTGCTTTGCTTTACACACTATTCTACAGTCAAGAGGAGAGAATTCATCAAGTTTAATAAGTACAAACACGGTATAAGTCGAATTTCAGCATTTTTGTGTGACCGGGTAAACCACAGTCACAATAAGAGATGCAGTTCCATAGAAACTTGCCATTTTACCGCTGAACCTAAAAATGGGTTGAAAGTACTTTTTCTCCCTTCCTGTTAATGCCACAGACTTCGCCTTTACAGGGCACACGTTTTCTATCTTCCCCGCTTCAGCCCATGAAATATTGAGCTTCAAATGTGTTGTTAACGTTGTGTAAAAAAGTTGCTCACAGCTGTTCTAGGAACACATTGTGAAATCGCGTATATCTTTACTTCTACACATAGGAATGTATTGTGCTTTGCCTTACACACTATTCTACAGCCAAGAGGAGAGAATTCATCAAGTTTATTAAGCAAAAACACTGTATAAGTCTAATTTCAGCATTTTTGTGTGACCGGGAAAACCACAGTCACAAGCCGAGATGCAGTTCCATAGAAACTTGCCGTTTTACCGCTGTACCTAAAAATGGGTAGAAAGTACTTTTTCTCCCTTCCTGTTAATGCCACAGACTTCGCCTTTACACGTTTTCTATCTTCCCCGCTTCAGCCCATGAAATATTGAGCTTCAAATGTGTTGTTAACATTGTGTAAAAAAGTTGCTCACAGCTGTTCTAGGAACACATTGTGAAATCGCGTATATCTTTGCTTCTACACATAGGAATGTATTGTGCTTTGCTTTACACACTATTCTACAGTCAAGAGAAGAGAATTCATCAAGTTTAATAAGTACAAACACTGTATAAGTCGAATTTCAGCATTTTTGTGTGACCGGGAAAACCACAGTCACAATCCGAGATGCAGTTCCATAGAAACTTGCCATTTTACCGCTGAACCTAAAAATGGGTTGAAAGTACTTTTTCTCCCTTCCTGTTAATGCCACAGACTTCGCCTTTACAGGGCACACGTTTTCTATCTTCCCCGCTTCAGCCCATGAAATATTGAACTTCAAATGTGTTGTTAACATTGTGTAAAAAAGTTGCTCACAGCTGTTCTAGGAACACATTGTGAAATCGCGTATATCTTTGCTTCTACACATAGGAATGTATTGTGCTTTGCTTTACACACTATTCTACAGTCAAGAGGTGAGAATTCATCAAGTTTAATAAGTACAAACACGGTATAAGTCGAATTTCAGCATTTTTGTGTGACCGGGAAAACCACAGTCACAATAAGAGATGCAGTTCCATAGAAACTTGCCATTTTACCGCTGAACCTAAAAATGGGTTGAAAGTACTTTTTCTCCCTTCCTGTTAATGCCACAGACTTCGCCTTTACAGGGCACACGTTTTCTATCTTCCCCGCTTCAGCCCATGAAATATTGAGCTTCAAATGTGTTGTTAACGTTGTGTAAAAAAGTTGCTCACAGCTGTTCTAGGAACACATTGTGAAATCGCGTATATCTTTGCTTCTACACATAGAAATGTATTGTGCTTTGCTTTACACACTATTCTACAGTCAAGAGGAGAGAATTCATCAAGTTTAATAAGCAAAAACACTGTATAAGTCGAATTTCAGCATTTTTGTGTGACCGGGAAAACCACAGTCACAAGCCGAGATGCAGTTCCATAGAATCATGCCGTTTTACCGCTGAACCTAAAAATGGGTAGAAAGTACTTTTTCTCCCTTCCTGTTAATGCCACAGACTTCGCCTTTACAGGGCACACGTTTTCTATCTTTCCCGCTTCAGCCCATGAAATATTGAGCTTCAAATGTGTTGTTAACATTGTGTAAAAAAGTTGCTCACAGCTGTTCTAGGAACACATTGTGAAATCGCGTATATCTTTGCTTCTACACATAGGAATGTATTGTGCTTTGCTTTACACACTATTCTACAGTCAAGAGGAGAGAATTCATCAAGTTTATTAAGCAAAAACACTGTATAAGTCGAATTTCAGCATTTTTGTGTGACCGGGAAAACCACAATCACAAGCCGAGATGCAGTTCCATAGAAACTTGCCATTTTACCGCTGAACCTAAAAATGGGTAGAAAGTACTTTTTCTCCCTTCCTGTTAATGCCACAGACTTCGCCTTTACAGGGCACACGTTTTCTATCTTCCCCGCTTCAGCCCATGAAATATTGAGCTTCAAATGTGTTGTTAACATTGTGTAAAAAAGTTGCTCACAGCTGTTCTAGGAACACATTGTGAAATCGCGTATATCTTTGCTTCTACACATAGGAATGTATTGTGCTTTGCTTTACACACTATTCTACAGTCAAGAGGAGAGAATTCATCAAGTTTATTAAGCAAAAACACTGTATAAGTCGAATTTCAGCATTTTTGTGTGGCCGGGAAAACCACAGTCACAAGCCGAGATGCAGTTCCATAGAAACTTGCCATTTTACCGCTGAACCTAAAAATGGGTAGAAAGTACTTTTTCTCCCTTCCTGTTAATGCCACAGACTTCGCCTTTACAGGGCACACGTTTTCTATCTTCCCCGCTTCAGCCCATGAAATATTGAGCTTCAAATGTGTTGTTAACATTGTGTAAAAAAGTTGCTCACAGCTGTTCTAGGAACACATTGTGAAATCGCGTATATCTTTTCTTCTACACATAGGAATGTATTGTGCTTTGCTTTACACACTATTCTACAGTCAAAAGGAGAGAATTCATCAAGTTTAATAAGCAAAAACACTGTATAAGTCGAATTTCAGCATTTTTGTGTGACCGGGAAAACAACAGTCACAAGCCGAGATTCAGTTCCATAGGAACTTGCCATTTTACCGCTGAACCTAAAAAATGGGTAGAAAGTACTTTTTCTCCCTTCCTGTTAATGCCACAGACTTCGCCTTTACAGGGCACACGTTTTCTATCTTCCCCGCTTCAGCCCATGAAATATTGAGCTTCAAATGTGTTGTTAACATTGTGTAAAAAAGTTGCTCACAGCTGTTCTAGGAACACATTGTGAAATCGCGTATATCTTTGCTTCTACACATAGGAATGTATTGTGCTTTGCTTTACACACTATTCTACAGTCAAGAGGAGAGAATTCATCAAGTTTATTAAGCAAAAACACTGTATAAGTCGAATTTCAGCATTTTTGTGTGACCGGGAAAACCACAGTCACAAGCCGAGATGCAGTTCCATAGAAACTTGCCATTTTACCGCTGAACCTAAAAATGGGTAGAAAGTACTTTTTCTCCCTTCCTGTTAATGCCACAGACTTCGCCTTTACAGTGCACACGTTTTCTATCTTCCCCGCTTCAGCCCATGAAATATTGAGCTTCAAATGTGTTGTTAACGTTGTGTAAAAAAGTTGCTCACAGCTGTTCTAGGAACACATTGTGAAATCGCGTATATCTTTTCTTCTACACATAGGAATGTATTGTGCTTTGCTTTACACACTATTCTACAGTCAAAAGGAGAGAATTCATCAAGTTTAATAAGCAAAAACACTGTATAAGTCGAATTTCAGCATTTTTGTGTGACCGGGAAAACAACAGTCACAAGCAGAGATTCAGTTCCATAGGAACTTGCCATTTTACCGCGGAACCTAAAAATGGGTAGAAAGTACTTTTTCTCCCTTCCTGTTAATGCCACAGACTTCGCCTTTACAGGGCACACGTTTTCTTTCTTCCCCGCTTCAGCCCATGAAATATTGAGCTTCAAATGTGTTGTTAACGTTGTGTAAAAAAGTTGCTCACAGCTGTTCTAGGAACACATTGTGAAATCGCGTATATCTTTGCTTCTACACATAGGAATGTATTGTGCTTTGCTTTACACACTATTCTACAGTCAAGAGGTGAGAATTCATCAAGTTTAATAAGCAAAAACACTGTATAAGTCGAATTTCAGCATTTTTGTGTGGCCGGGAAAACCACAGTCACAAGCCGAGATGCAGTTCCATAGAAACTTGCCATTTTACCGCTGAACCTAAAAATGGGTAGAAAGTACTTTTTCTCCCTTCCTGTTAATGCCACAGACTTCGCCTTTACAGGGCACACGTTTTCTATCTTCCCCGCTTCAGCCCATGAAATATTGAGCTTCAAATGTGTTGTTAACGTTGTGTAAAAAAGTTGCTCACAGCTGTTCTAGGAACACATTGTGAAATCGCGTATATCTTTTCTTCTACACATAGGAATGTATTGTGCTTTGCTTTACACACTATTCTACAGTCAAAAGGAGAGAATTCATCAACTTTAATAAGCAAAAACACTGTATAAGTCGAATTTCAGCATTTTTGTGTGACCGGGAAAACCACAGTCACAAGCCGAGATTCAGTTCCATAGAAACTTGCCATTTTACCGCTGAACCTAAAAATGGGTAGAAAGTACTTTTTCTCCCTTCCTGTTAATGCCACAGACTTCGCCTTTACAGGGCACACGTTTTCTATCTTCCCCGCTTCAGCCCATGAAATATTGAGCTTCAAATGTGTTGTTAACATTGTGTAAAAAAGTTGCTCACAGCTGTTCTAGGAACACATTGTGAAATCGCGTATATCTTTGCTTCTACACATAGGAATGTATTGTGCTTTGCTTTACACACTATTCTACAGTCAAGAGGAGAGAATTCATCAAGTTTATTAAGCAAAAACACTGTATAAGTCGAATTTCAGCATTTTTGTGTGGCCGGGAAAACCACAGTCACAAGCCGAGATGCAGTTCCATAGAAACTTGCCATTTTACCGCTGAACCTAAAAATGGGTAGAAAGTACTTTTTCTCCCTTCCTGTTAATGCCACAGACTTCGCCTTTACAGGGCACACGTTTTCTATCTTCCCCGCTTCAGCCCATGAAATATTGAGCTTCAAATGTGTTGTTAACATTGTGTAAAAAAGTTGCTCACAGCTGTTCTAGGAACACATTGTGAAATCGCGTATATCTTTGCTTCTACACATAGGAATGTATTGTGCTTTGCTTTACACACTATTCTACAGTCAAGAGGAGAGAATTCATCAAGTTTATTAAGCAAAAACACTGTATAAGTCGAATTTCAGCATTTTTGTGTGACCGGGAAAACCACAGTCACAAGCCGAGATGCAGTTCCATAGAAACTTGCCATTTTACCGCTGAACCTAAAAATGGGTAGAAAGTACTTTTTCTCCCTTCCTGTTAATGCCACAGACTTCGCCTTTACAGGGCACACGTTTTCTATCTTCCCCGCTTCAGCCCATGAAATATTGAGCTTCAAATGTGTTGTTAACATTGTGTAAAAAAGTTGCTCACAGCTGTTCTAGGAACACATTGTGAAATCGCGTATATCTTTTCTTCTACACATAGGAATGTATTGTGCTTTGCTTTACACACTATTCTACAGTCAAAAGGAGAGAATTCATCAACTTTAATAAGCAAAAACACTGTATAAGTCGAATTTCAGCATTTTTGTGTGACCGGGAAAACCACAGTCACAAGCCGAGATTCAGTTCCATAGAAACTTGCCATTTTACCGCTGAACCTAAAAATGGGTAGAAAGTACTTTTTCTCCCTTCCTGTTAATGCCACAGACTTCGCCTTTACAGGGCACACGTTTTCTATCTTCCCCGCTTCAGCCCATGAAATATTGAGCTTCAAATGTGTTGTTAACATTGTGTAAAAAAGTTGCTCACAGCTGTTCTAGGAACACATTGTGAAATCGCGTATATCTTTGCTTCTACACATAGGAATGTATTGTGCTTTGCTTTACACACTATTCTACAGTCAAGAGGAGAGAATTCATCAAGTTTATTAAGCAAAAACACTGTATAAGTCGAATTTCAGCATTTTTGTGTGGCCGGGAAAACCACAGTCACAAGCCGAGATGCAGTTCCATAGAAACTTGCCATTTTACCGCTGAACCTAAAAATGGGTAGAAAGTACTTTTTCTCCCTTCCTGTTAATGCCACAGACTTCGCCTTTACAGGGCACACGTTTTCTATCTTCCCCGCTTCAGCCCATGAAATATTGAGCTTCAAATGTGTTGTTAACATTGTGTAAAAAAGTTGCTCACAGCTGTTCTAGGAACACATTGTGAAATCGCGTATATCTTTTCTTCTACACATAGGAATGTATTGTGCTTTGCTTTACACACTATTCTACAGTCAAAAGGAGAGAATTCATCAAGTTTAATAAGCAAAAACACTGTATAAGTCGAATTTCAGCATTTTTGTGTGACCGGGAAAACAACAGTCACAAGCCGAGATTCAGTTCCATAGGAACTTGCCATTTTACCGCTGAACCTAAAAAATGGGTAGAAAGTACTTTTTCTCCCTTCCTGTTAATGCCACAGACTTCGCCTTTACAGGGCACACGTTTTCTATCTTCCCCGCTTCAGCCCATGAAATATTGAGCTTCAAATGTGTTGTTAACATTGTGTAAAAAAGTTGCTCACAGCTGTTCTAGGAACACATTGTGAAATCGCGTATATCTTTGCTTCTACACATAGGAATGTATTGTGCTTTGCTTTACACACTATTCTACAGTCAAGAGGAGAGAATTCATCAAGTTTATTAAGCAAAAACACTGTATAAGTCGAATTTCAGCATTTTTGTGTGGCCGGGAAAACAACAGTCACAAGCCGAGATGCAGTTCCATAGAAACTTGCCATTTTACCGCTGAACCTAAAAATGGGTA
The DNA here is from genome assembly GCF_040206685.1 of Ascaphus truei. Classification (NCBI taxonomy): domain Eukaryota; kingdom Metazoa; phylum Chordata; class Amphibia; order Anura; family Ascaphidae; genus Ascaphus; species Ascaphus truei. The sequence continues at coordinate 247,140 of NW_027454521.1, read as the reverse complement.
GAAAGTACTTTTTCTCCCTTCCTGTTAATGCCACAGACTTCGCCTTTACAGGGCACACGTTTTCTATCTTCCCCGCTTCAGCCCATGAAATATTGAGCTTCAAATGTGTTGTTAACATTGTGTAAAAAAGTTGCTCACAGCTGTTCTAGGAACACATTGTGAAATCGCGTATATCTTTGCTTCTACACATAGGAATGTATTGTGCTTTGCTTTACACACTATTCTACAGTCAAGAGGAGAGAATTCATCAAGTTTATTAAGCAAAAACACTGTATAAGTCGAATTTCAGCATTTTTGTGTGACCGGGAAAACCACAGTCACAAGCCGAGATGCAGTTCCATAGAAACTTGCCATTTTACCGCTGAACCTAAAAATGGGTAGAAAGTACTTTTTCTCCCTTCCTGTTAATGCCACAGACTTCGCCTTTACAGGGCACACGTTTTCTATCTTCCCCGCTTCAGCCCATGAAATATTGAGCTTCAAATGTGTTGTTAACATTGTGTGAAAAAGTTGCTCACAGCTGTTCTAGGAACACATTGTGAAATCGCGTATATCTTTTCTTCTACACATAGGAATGTATTGTGCTTTGCTTTACACACTATTCTACAGTCAAAAGGAGAGAATTCATCAAGTTTAATAAGCAAAAACACTGTATAAGTCGAATTTCAGCATTTTTGTGTGACCGGGAAAACAACAGTCACAAGCCGAGATTCAGTTCCATAGGAACTTGCCATTTTACCGCTGAACCTAAAAAATGGGTAGAAAGTACTTTTTCTCCCTTCCTGTTAATGCCACAGACTTCGCCTTTACAGGGCACACGTTTTCTATCTTCCCCGCTTCAGCCCATGAAATATTGAGCTTCAAATGTGTTGTTAACATTGTGTAAAAAAGTTGCTCACAGCTGTTCTAGGAACACATTGTGAAATCGCGTATATCTTTGCTTCTACACATAGGAATGTATTGTGCTTTGCTTTACACACTATTCTACAGTCAAGAGGAGAGAATTCATCAAGTTTATTAAGCAAAAACACTGTATAAGTCGAATTTCAGCATTTTTGTGTGGCCGGGAAAACAACAGTCACAAGCCGAGATTCAGTTCCATAGGAACTTGCCATTTTACCGCGGAACCTAAAAATGGGTAGAAAGTACTTTTTCTCCCTTCCTGTTAATGCCACAGACTTCGCCTTTACAGGGCACACGTTTTCTTTCTTCCCCGCTTCAGCCCATGAAATATTGAGCTTCAAATGTGTTGTTAACGTTGTGTAAAAAAGTTGCTCACAGCTGTTCTAGGAACACATTGTGAAATCGCGTATATCTTTGCTTCTACACATAGGAATGTATTGTGCTTTGCTTTACACACTATTCTACAGTCAAGAGGTGAGAATTCATCAAGTTTAATAAGCAAAAACACTGTATAAGTCGAATTTCAGCATTTTTGTGTGGCCGGGAAAACCACAGTCACAAGCCGAGATGCAGTTCCATAGAAACTTGCCATTTTACCGCTGAACCTAAAAATGGGTAGAAAGTACTTTTTCTCCCTTCCTGTTAATTCCACAGACTTCGCCTTTACAGGGCACACGTTTTCTATCTTCCCCGCTTCAGCCCATGAAATATTGAGCTTCAAATGTGTTGTTAACGTTGTGTAAAAAAGTTGCTCACAGCTGTTCTAGGAACACATTGTGAAATCGCGTATATCTTTTCTTCTACACATAGGAATGTATTGTGCTTTGCTTTACACACTATTCTACAGTCAAAAGGAGAGAATTCATCAACTTTAATAAGCAAAAACACTGTATAAGTCGAATTTCAGCATTTTTGTGTGACCGGGAAAACCACAGTCACAAGCCGAGATTCAGTTCCATAGAAACTTGCCATTTTACCGCTGAACCTAAAAATGGGTAGAAAGTACTTTTTCTCCCTTCCTGTTAATGCCACAGACTTCGCCTTTACAGGGCACACGTTTTCTATCTTCCCCGCTTCAGCCCATGAAATATTGAGCTTCAAATGTGTTGTTAACATTGTGTAAAAAAGTTGCTCACAGCTGTTCTAGGAACACATTGTGAAATCGCGTATATCTTTGCTTCTACACATAGGAATGTATTGTGCTTTGCTTTACACACTATTCTACAGTCAAGAGAAGAGAATTCATCAAGTTTAATAAGTACAAACACTGTATAAGTTGAATTTCAGCATTTTTGTGTGACCGGGAAAACCACAGTCACAATCCGAGATGCAGTTCCATAGAAACTTGCCATTTTACCGCTGAACCTAAAAATGGGTTGAAAGTACTTTTTCTCCCTTCCTGTTAATGCCACAGACTTCGCCTTTACAGGGCACACGTTTTCTATCTTCCCCGCTTCAGCCCATGAAATATTGAACTTCAAATGTGTTGTTAACATTGTGTAAAAAAGTTGCTCACAGCTGTTCTAGGAACACATTGTGAAATCGCGTATATCTTTGCTTCTACACATAGGAATGTATTGTGCTTTGCTTTACACACTATTCTACAGTCAAGAGGAGAGAATTCATCAAATTTATAAAGCAAAAACACTGTATAAGTCGAATTTCAGCATTTTTGTGTGGCCGGGAAAACCACAGTCACAAGCCGAGATGCAGTTCCATAGAAACTTGCCATTTTACCGCTGAACCTAAAAATGGGTAGAAAGTACTTTTTCTCCCTTCCTGTTAATGCCACAGACTTCGCCTTTACAGGGCACACGTTTTCTATCTTCCCCGCTTCAGCCCATGAAATATTGAGCTTCAAATGTGTTGTTAACGTTGTGTAAAAAAGTTGCTCACAGCTGTTCTAGGAACACATTGTGAAATCGCGTATATCTTTTCTTCTACACATAGGAATGTATTGTGCTTTGCTTTACACACTATTCTACAGTCAAAAGGAGAGAATTCATCAAGTTTAATAAGCAAAAACACTGTATAAGTCGAATTTCAGCATTTTTGTGTGACCGGGAAAACAACAGTCACAAGCCGAGATTCAGTTCCATAGGAACTTGCCATTTTACCGCTGAACCTAAAAATGGGTAGAAAGTACTTTTTCTCCCTTCCTGTTAATGCCACAGACTTCGCCTTTACAGGGCACACGTTTTCTATCTTCCCCGCTTCAGCCCATGAAATATTGAACTTCAAATGTGTTGTTAACATTGTGTAAAAAAGTTGCTCACAGCTGTTCTAGGAACACATTGTGAAATCGCGTATATCTTTGCTTCTACACATAGGAATGTATTGTGCTTTGCTTTACACACTATTCTACAGTCAAGAGGAGAGAATTCATCAAATTTATAAAGCAAAAACACTGTATAAGTCGAATTTCAGCATTTTTGTGTGGCCGGGAAAACCACAGTCACAAGCCGAGATGCAGTTCCATAGAAACTTGCCATTTTACCGCTGAACCTAAAAATGGGTAGAAAGTACTTTTTCTCCCTTCCTGTTAATGCCACAGACTTCGCCTTTACAGGGCACACGTTTTCTATCTTCCCCGCTTCAGCCCATGAAATATTGAGCTTCAAATGTGTTGTTAACGTTGTGTAAAAAAGTTGCTCACAGCTGTTCTAGGAACACATTGTGAAATCGCGTATATCTTTTCTTCTACACATAGCAATGTATTGTGCTTTGCTTTACACACTATTCTACAGTCAAGAGGAGAGAATTCATCAAGTTTATTAAGCAAAAACACTGTATAAGTCGAATTTCAGCATTTTTGTGTGGCCGGGAAAACCACAGTCACAAGCCGAGATGCAGTTCCATAGAAACTTGCCATTTTACCGCTGAACCTAAAAATGGGTAGAAAGCACTTTTTCTCCCTTCCTGTTAATGCCACAGACTTCGCCTTTACAGGGCACACGTTTTCTATCTTCCCCGTTTCAGCCCATGAAATATTGAGCTTCAAATGTGTTGTTAACGTTGTGTAAAAAAGTTGCTCACAGCTGTTCTAGGAACACATTGTGAAATCGCGTATATCTTTGCTTCTACACATAGCAATGTATTGTGCTTTGCTTTACACACTATTCTACAGTCAAGAGGAGAGAATTCATCAAGTTTATTAAGCAAAAACACTGTATAAGTCGAATTTCAGCATTTTTGTGTGACCGGGAAAACCACAGTCACAAGCCGAGATGCAGTTCCATAGAAACTTGCCATTTTACCGCTGAACCTAAAAATGGGTAGAAAGTACTTTTTCTCCCTTCCTGTTAATGCCACAGACTTCGCCTTTACAGGGCACACGTTTTCTATCTTCCCCGCTTCAGCCCATGAAATATTGAGCTTCAAATGTGTTGTTAACATTGTGTAAAAAAGTTGCTCACAGCTGTTCTAGGAACACATTGTGAAATCGCGTATATCTTTGCTTCTACACATAGGAATGTATTGTGCTTTGCTTTACACACTATTCTACAGTCAAGAGGTGAGAATTCATCAAGTTTAATAAGCAAAAACACTGTATAAGTCGAATTTCAGCATTTTTGTGTGGCCGGGAAAACCACAGTCACAAGCCGAGATGCAGTTCCATAGAAACTTGCCATTTTACCGCTGAACCTAAAAATGGGTAGAAAGTACTTTTTCTCCCTTCCTGTTAATGCCACAGACTTCGCCTTTACAGGGCACACGTTTTCTATCTTCCCCGCTTCAGCCCATGAAATATTGAGCTTCAAATGTGTTGTTAACGTTGTGTAAAAAAGTTGCTCACAGCTGTTCTAGGAACACATTGTGAAATCGCGTATATCTTTTCTTCTACACATAGGAATGTATTGTGCTTTGCTTTACACACTATTCTACAGTCAAAAGGAGAGAATTCATCAACTTTAATAAGCAAAAACACTGTATAAGTCGAATTTCAGCATTTTTGTGTGACCGGGAAAACCACAGTCACAAGCCGAGATTCAGTTCCATAGAAACTTGCCATTTTACCGCTGAACCTAAAAATGGGTAGAAAGTACTTTTTCTCCCTTCCTGTTAATGCCACAGACTTCGCCTTTACAGGGCACACGTTTTCTATCTTCCCCGCTTCAGCCCATGAAATATTGAGCTTCAAATGTGTTGTTAACATTGTGTAAAAAAGTTGCTCACAGCTGTTCTAGGAACACATTGTGAAATCGCGTATATCTTTGCTTCTACACATAGGAATGTATTGTGCTTTGCTTTACACACTATTCTACAGTCAAGAGGAGAGAATTCATCAAGTTTATTAAGCAAAAACACTGTATAAGTCGAATTTCAGCATTTTTGTGTGGCCGGGAAAACCACAGTCACAAGCCGAGATGCAGTTCCATAGAAACTTGCCATTTTACCGCTGAACCTAAAAATGGGTAGAAAGTACTTTTTCTCCCTTCCTGTTAATGCCACAGACTTCGCCTTTACAGGGCACACGTTTTCTATCTTCCCCGCTTCAGCCCATGAAATATTGAGCTTCAAATGTGTTGTTAACATTGTGTAAAAAAGTTGCTCACAGCTGTTCTAGGAACACATTGTGAAATCGCGTATATCTTTTCTTCTACACATAGGAATGTATTGTGCTTTGCTTTACACACTATTCTACAGTCAAAAGGAGAGAATTCATCAAGTTTAATAAGCAAAAACACTGTATAAGTCGAATTTCAGCATTTTTGTGTGACCGGGAAAACAACAGTCACAAGCCGAGATTCAGTTCCATAGGAACTTGCCATTTTACCGCTGAACCTAAAAAATGGGTAGAAAGTACTTTTTCTCCCTTCCTGTTAATGCCACAGACTTCGCCTTTACAGGGCACACGTTTTCTATCTTCCCCGCTTCAGCCCATGAAATATTGAGCTTCAAATGTGTTGTTAACATTGTGTAAAAAAGTTGCTCACAGCTGTTCTAGGAACACATTGTGAAATCGCGTATATCTTTGCTTCTACACATAGGAATGTATTGTGCTTTGCTTTACACACTATTCTACAGTCAAGAGGAGAGAATTCATCAAGTTTATTAAGCAAAAACACTGTATAAGTCGAATTTCAGCATTTTTGTGTGGCCGGGAAAACCACAGTCACAAGCCGAGATGCAGTTCCATAGAAACTTGCCATTTTACCGCTGAACCTAAAAATGGGTAGAAAGTACTTTTTCTCCCTTCCTGTTAATGCCACAGACTTCGCCTTTACAGGGCACACGTTTTCTATCTTCCCCGCTTCAGCCCATGAAATATTGAGCTTCAAATGTGTTGTTAACATTGTGTAAAAAAGTTGCTCACAGCTGTTCTAGGAACACATTGTGAAATCGCGTATATCTTTTCTTCTACACATAGGAATGTATTGTGCTTTGCTTTACACACTATTCTACAGTCAAAAGGAGAGAATTCATCAAGTTTAATAAGCAAAAACACTGTATAAGTCGAATTTCAGCATTTTTGTGTGACCGGGAAAACAACAGTCACAAGCCGAGATTCAGTTCCATAGGAACTTGCCATTTTACCGCTGAACCTAAAAAATGGGTAGAAAGTACTTTTTCTCCCTTCCTGTTAATGCCACAGACTTCGCCTTTACAGGGCACACGTTTTCTATCTTCCCCGCTTCAGCCCATGAAATATTGAGCTTCAAATGTGTTGTTAACATTGTGTAAAAAAGTTGCTCACAGCTGTTCTAGGAACACATTGTGAAATCGCGTATATCTTTGCTTCTACACATAGGAATGTATTGTGCTTTGCTTTACACACTATTCTACAGTCAGGAGGTGAGAATTCATCAAGTTTAATAAGCAAAAACACTGTATAAGTCGAATTTCAGCATTTTTGTGTGGCCGGGAAAACCACAGTCACAAGCCGAGATGCAGTTCCATAGAAACTTGCCATTTTACCGCTGAACCTAAAAATGGGTAGAAAGTACTTTTTCTCCCTTCCTGTTAATTCCACAGACTTCGCCTTTACAGGGCACACGTTTTCTATCTTCCCCGCTTCAGCCCATGAAATATTGAGCTTCAAATGTGTTGTTAACGTTGTGTAAAAAAGTTGCTCACAGCTGTTCTAGGAACACATTGTGAAATCGCGTATATCTTTTCTTCTACACATAGGAATGTATTGTGCTTTGCTTTACACACTATTCTACAGTCAAAAGGAGAGAATTCATCAACTTTAATAAGCAAAAACACTGTATAAGTCGAATTTCAGCATTTTTGTGTGACCGGGAAAACCACAGTCACAAGCCGAGATTCAGTTCCATAGAAACTTGCCATTTTACCGCTGAACCTAAAAATGGGTAGAAAGTACTTTTTCTCCCTTCCTGTTAATGCCACAGACTTCGCCTTTACAGGGCACACGTTTTCTATCTTCCCCGCTTCAGCCCATGAAATATTGAGCTTCAAATGTGTTGTTAACATTGTGTAAAAAAGTTGCTCACAGCTGTTCTAGGAACACATTGTGAAATCGCGTATATCTTTGCTTCTACACATAGGAATGTATTGTGCTTTGCTTTACACACTATTCTACAGTCAAGAGAAGAGAATTCATCAAGTTTAATAAGTACAAACACTGTATACGTTGAATTTCAGCATTTTTGTGTGACCGGGAAAACCACAGTCACAATCCGAGATGCAGTTCCATAGAAACTTGCCATTTTACCGCTGAACCTAAAAATGGGTTGAAAGTACTTTTTCTCCCTTCCTGTTAATGCCACAGACTTCGCCTTTACAGGGCACACGTTTTCTATCTTCCCCGCTTCAGCCCATGAAATATTGAACTTCAAATGTGTTGTTAACATTGTGTAAAAAAGTTGCTCACAGCTGTTCTAGGAACACATTGTGAAATCGCGTATATCTTTGCTTCTACACATAGGAATGTATTGTGCTTTGCTTTACACACTATTCTACAGTCAAGAGGAGAGAATTCATCAAATTTATAAAGCAAAAACACTGTATAAGTCGAATTTCAGCATTTTTGTGTGGCCGGGAAAACCACAGTCACAAGCCGAGATGCAGTTCCATAGAAACTTGCCATTTTACCGCTGAACCTAAAAATGGGTAGAAAGTACTTTTTCTCCCTTCCTGTTAATGCCACAGACTTCGCCTTTACAGGGCACACGTTTTCTATCTTCCCCGCTTCAGCCCATGAAATATTGAGCTTCAAATGTGTTGTTAACGTTGTGTAAAAAAGTTGCTCACAGCTGTTCTAGGAACACATTGTGAAATCGCGTATATCTTTTCTTCTACACATAGGAATGTATTGTGCTTTGCTTTACACACTATTCTACAGTCAAAAGGAGAGAATTCATCAAGTTTAATAAGCAAAAACACTGTATAAGTCGAATTTCAGCATTTTTGTGTGACCGGGAAAACAACAGTCACAAGCCGAGATTCAGTTCCATAGGAACTTGCCATTTTACCGCTGAACCTAAAAATGGGTAGAAAGTACTTTTTCTCCCTTCCTGTTAATGCCACAGACTTCGCCTTTACAGGGCACACGTTTTCTATCTTCCCCGCTTCAGCCCATGAAATATTGAACTTCAAATGTGTTGTTAACATTGTGTAAAAAAGTTGCTCACAGCTGTTCTAGGAACACATTGTGAAATCGCGTATATCTTTGCTTCTACACATAGGAATGTATTGTGCTTTGCTTTACACACTATTCTACAGTCAAGAGGAGAGAATTCATCAAATTTATAAAGCAAAAACACTGTATAAGTCGAATTTCAGCATTTTTGTGTGGCCGGGAAAACCACAGTCACAAGCCGAGATGCAGTTCCATAGAAACTTGCCATTTTACCGCTGAACCTAAAAATGGGTAGAAAGTACTTTTTCTCCCTTCCTGTTAATGCCACAGACTTCGCCTTTACAGGGCACACGTTTTCTATCTTCCCCGCTTCAGCCCATGAAATATTGAGCTTCAAATGTGTTGTTAACGTTGTGTAAAAAAGTTGCTCACAGCTGTTCTAGGAACACATTGTGAAATCGCGTATATCTTTTCTTCTACACATAGCAATGTATTGTGCTTTGCTTTACACACTATTCTACAGTCAAGAGGAGAGAATTCATCAAGTTTATTAAGCAAAAACACTGTATAAGTCGAATTTCAGCATTTTTGTGTGGCCGGGAAAACCACAGTCACAAGCCGAGATGCAGTTCCATAGAAACTTGCCATTTTACCGCTGAACCTAAAAATGGGTAGAAAGCACTTTTTCTCCCTTCCTGTTAATGCCACAGACTTCGCCTTTACAGGGCACACGTTTTCTATCTTCCCCGTTTCAGCCCATGAAATATTGAGCTTCAAATGTGTTGTTAACGTTGTGTAAAAAAGTTGCTCACAGCTGTTCTAGGAACACATTGTGAAATCGCGTATATCTTTGCTTCTACACATAGCAATGTATTGTGCTTTGCTTTACACACTATTCTACAGTCAAGAGGAGAGAATTCATCAAGTTTAATAAGCAAAAACACTGTATAAGTCGAATTTCAGCATTTTTGTGTGGCCGGGAAAACCACAGTCACAAGCCGAGATGCAGTTCCATAGAAACTTGCCATTTTACCGCTGAACCTAAAAATGGGTAGAAAGTACTTTTTCTCCCTTCCTGTTAATGCCACAGACTTCGCCTTTACAGGGCACACGTTTTCTATCTTCCCCGCTTCAGCCCATGAAATATTGAGCTTCAAATGTGTTGTTAACGTTGTGTAAAAAAGTTGCTCACAGCTGTTCTAGGAACACATTGTGAAATCGCGTATATCTTTTCTTCTACACATAGGAATGTATTGTGCTTTGCTTTACACACTATTCTACAGTCAAAAGGAGAGAATTCATCAAGTTTAATAAGCAAAAACACTGTATAAGTCGAATTTCAGCATTTTTGTGTGACCGGGAAAACAACAGTCACAAGCCGAGATTCAGTTCCATAGGAACTTGCTATTTTACCGCGGAACCTAAAAATGGGTAGAAAGTACTTTTTCTCCCTTCCTGTTAATGCCACAGACTTCGCCTTTACAGGGCACACGTTTTCTATCTTCCCCGCTTCAGCCCATGAAATATTGAGCTTCAAATGTGTTGTTAACGTTGTGTAAAAAAGTTGCTCACAGCTGTTCTAGGAACACATTGTGAAATCGCGTATATCTTTGCTTCTACACATAGGAATGTATTGTGCTTTGCTTTACACACTATTCTACAGTCAAGAGGAGAGAATTCATCAAATTTATAAAGCAAAAACACTGTATAAGTCGAATTTCAGCATTTTTGTGTGGCCGGGAAAACCACAGTCACAAGCCGAGATGCAGTTCCATAGAAACTTGCCATTTTACCGCTGAACCTAAAAATGGGTAGAAAGTACTTTTTCTCCCTTCCTGTTAATGCCACAGACTTCGCCTTTACAGGGCACACGTTTTCTATCTTCCCCGCTTCAGCCCATGAAATATTGAGCTTCAAATGTGTTGTTAACGTTGTGTAAAAAAGTTGCTCACAGCTGTTCTAGGAACACATTGTGAAATCGCGTATATCTTTGCTTCTACACATAGCAATGTATTGTGCTTTGCTTTACACACTATTCTACAGTCAAGAGGATTGAATTCATCAAGTTTAATAAGCAAAAACACTGTATAAGTCGAATTTCAGCATTTTTGTGTGACCGGGAAAACAACAGTCACAAGCCGAGATTCAGTTCCATAGGAACTTGCTATTTTACCGCGGAACCTAAAAATGGGTAGAAAGTACTTTTTCTCCCTTCCTGTTAATGCCACAGACTTCGCCTTTACAGGGCACACGTTTTCTATCTTCCCCGCTTCAGCCCATGAAATATTGAGCTTCAAATGTGTTGTTAACGTTGTGTAAAAAAGTTGCTCACAGCTGTTCTAGGAACACATTGTGAAATCGCGTATATCTTTGCTTCTACACATAGGAATGTATTGTGCTTTGCTTTACACACTATTCTACAGTCAAGAGGAGAGAATTCATCAAGTTTAATAAGTACAAACACTGTATAAGTCGAATTTCAGCATTTTTGTGTGACCGGGAAAACCACAGTCACAATCCGAGATGCAGTTCCATAGAAACTTGCCATTTTACCGCTGAACCTAAAAATTAGTAGAAAGTACTTTTTCTCCCTTCCTGTTAATGCCACAGACTTCGCCTTTACAGGGCACACGTTTTCTATCTTCCCCGCTTCAGCCCATGAAATATTGAGCTTCAAATGTGTTGTTAACATTGTGTAAAAAAGTTGCTCACAGCTGTTCTAGGAACACATTGTGAAATCGCGTATATCTTTGCTTCTACACATAGGAATGTATTGTGCTTTGCTTTACACACTATTCTACAGTCAAGAGGAGAGAATTCATCAAATTTATAAAGCAAAAACACTGTATAAGTCGAATTTCAGCATTTTTGTGTGGCCGGGAAAACCACAGTCACAAGCCGAGATGCAGTTCCATAGAAACTTGCCATTTTACCGCTGAACCTAAAAATGGGTAGAAAGTACTTTTTCTCCCTTCCTGTTAATGCCACAGACTTCGCCTTTACAGGGCACACGTTTTCTATCTTCCCCGCTTCAGCCCATGAAATATTGAGCTTCAAATGTGTTGTTAACGTTGTGTAAAAAAGTTGCTCACAGCTGTTCTAGGAACACATTGTGAAATCGCGTATATCTTTGCTTCTACACATAGCAATGTATTGTGCTTTGCTTTACACACTATTCTACAGTCAAGAGGATTGAATTCATCAAGTTTAATAAGCAAAAACACTGTATAAGTCGAATTTCAGCATTTTTGTGTGACCGGGAAAACAACAGTCACAAGCCGAGATTCAGTTCCATAGGAACTTGCTATTTTACCGCGGAACCTAAAAATGGGTAGAAAGTACTTTTTCTCCCTTCCTGTTAATGCCACAGACTTCGCCTTTACAGGGCACACGTTTTCTATCTTCCCCGCTTCAGCCCATGAAATATTGAGCTTCAAATGTGTTGTTAACGTTGTGTAAAAAAGTTGCTCACAGCTGTTCTAGGAACACATTGTGAAATCGCGTATATCTTTGCTTCTACACATAGGAATGTATTGTGCTTTGCTTTACACACTATTCTACAGTCAAGAGGAGAGAATTCATCAAGTTTAATAAGTACAAACACTGTATAAGTCGAATTTCAGCATTTTTGTGTGACCGGGAAAACCACAGTCACAATCCGAGATGCAGTTCCATAGAAACTTGCCATTTTACCGCTGAACCTAAAAATTAGTAGAAAGTACTTTTTCTCCCTTCCTGTTAATGCCACAGACTTCGCCTTTACAGGGCACACGTTTTCTATCTTCCCCGCTTCAGCCCATGAAATATTGAGCTTCAAATGTGTTGTTAACATTGTGTAAAAAAGTTGCTCACAGCTGTTCTAGGAACACATTGTGAAATCGCGTATATCTTTGCTTCTACACATAGGAATGTATTGTGCTTTGCTTTTCACACTATTCTACAGTCAAGAGGAGAGAATTCATCAAATTTATTAAGCAAAAACACTGTATAAGTCGAATTTCAGCATTTTTGTGTGGCCGGGAAAACCACAGTCACAAGCCGAGATGCAGTTCCATAGAAACTTGCCATTTTACCGCTGAACCTAAAAATGGGTAGAAAGTACTTTTTCTCCCTTCCTGTTAATGCCACAGACTTCGCCTTTACAGGGCACACGTTTTCGTTCTTCCCCGCTTCAGCCCATGAAATATTGAGCTTCAAATGTGTTGTTAACGTTGTGTAAAAAAGTTGCTCACAGCTGTTCTAGGAACACATTGTGAAATCGCGTATATCTTTGCTTCTACACATAGCAATGTATTGTGCTTTGCTTTACACACTATTCTACAGTCAAGAGGAGAGAATTCATCAAGTTTAATAAGCAAAAACACTGTATAAGTCGAATTTCAGCATTTTTGTGTGACCGGGAAAACAACAGTCACAAGCCGAGATGCAGTTCCATAGAAACTTGCCATTTTACTGCTGAACCTAAAAATGGGTAGAAAGTACTTTTTCTCCCTTCCTGTTAATGCCACAGACTTCGCCATTACAGGGCACACGTTTTCTATCTTCCCCGCTTCAGCCCATGAAATATTGAGCTTCAAATGTGTTGTTAACATTGTGTAAAAAAGTTGCTCACAGCTGTTCTAGGAACACATTGTGAAATCGCGTATATCTTTGCTTCTACACATAGGAATGTATTGTGCTTTGCTTAACACACTATTCTACAGTCAAGAGGAGAGAATTCATCAAGTTTATTAAGCAAAAACACTGTATAAGTCGAATTTCAGCATTTTTGTGTGGCCGGGAAAACCACAGTCACAAGCCGAGATGCAGTTCCATAGAAACTTGCCATTTTACCGCTGAACCTAAAAATGGGTAGAAAGTACTTTTTCTCCCTTCCTGTTAATGCCACAGACTTCGCCTTTACAGGGCACACGTTTTCTATCTTCCCCGCTTCAGCCCATGAAATATTGAGCTTCAAATGTGTTGTTAACGTTGTGTAAAAAAGTTGCTCACAGCTGTTCTAGGAACACATTGTGAAATCGCGTATATCTTTTCTTCTACACATAGGAATGTATTGTGCTTTGCTTTACACACTATTCTACAGTCAAAAGGAGAGAATTCATCAAGTTTAATAAGCAAAAACACTGTATAAGTCGAATTTCAGCATTTTTGTGTGACCGGGAAAACAACAGTCACAAGCCGAGATTCAGTTCCATAGGAACTTGCTATTTTACCGCGGAACCTAAAAATGGGTAGAAAGTACTTTTTCTCCCTTCCTGTTAATGCCACAGACTTCGCCTTTACAGGGCACACGTTTTCTATCTTCCCCGCTTCAGCCCATGAAATATTGAGCTTCAAATGTGTTGTTAACGTTGTGTAAAAAAGTTGCTCACAGCTGTTCTAGGAACACATTGTGAAATCGCGTATATCTTTGCTTCTACACATAGGAATGTATTGTGCTTTGCTTTACACACTATTCTACAGTCAAGAGGAGAGAATTCATCAAATTTATAAAGCAAAAACACTGTATAAGTCGAATTTCAGCATTTTTGTGTGGCCGGGAAAACCACAGTCACAAGCCGAGATGCAGTTCCATAGAAACTTGCCATTTTACCGCTGAACCTAAAAATGGGTAGAAAGTACTTTTTCTCCCTTCCTGTTAATGCCACAGACTTCGCCTTTACAGGGCACACGTTTTCTATCTTCCCCGCTTCAGCCCATGAAATATTGAGCTTCAAATGTGTTGTTAACGTTGTGTAAAAAAGTTGCTCACAGCTGTTCTAGGAACACATTGTGAAATCGCGTATATCTTTGCTTCTACACATAGCAATGTATTGTGCTTTGCTTTACACACTATTCTACAGTCAAGAGGATTGAATTCATCAAGTTTAATAAGCAAAAACACTGTATAAGTCGAATTTCAGCATTTTTGTGTGACCGGGAAAACAACAGTCACAAGCCGAGATTCAGTTCCATAGGAACTTGCTATTTTACCGCGGAACCTAAAAATGGGTAGAAAGTACTTTTTCTCCCTTCCTGTTAATGCCACAGACTTCGCCTTTACAGGGCACACGTTTTCTATCTTCCCCGCTTCAGCCCATGAAATATTGAGCTTCAAATGTGTTGTTAACGTTGTGTAAAAAAGTTGCTCACAGCTGTTCTAGGAACACATTGTGAAATCGCGTATATCTTTGCTTCTACACATAGGAATGTATTGTGCTTTGCTTTACACACTATTCTACAGTCAAGAGGAGAGAATTCATCAAGTTTAATAAGTACAAACACTGTATAAGTCGAATTTCAGCATTTTTGTGTGACCGGGAAAACCACAGTCACAATCCGAGATGCAGTTCCATAGAAACTTGCCATTTTACCGCTGAACCTAAAAATTAGTAGAAAGTACTTTTTCTCCCTTCCTGTTAATGCCACAGACTTCGCCTTTACAGGGCACACGTTTTCTATCTTCCCCGCTTCAGCCCATGAAATATTGAGCTTCAAATGTGTTGTTAACATTGTGTAAAAAAGTTGCTCACAGCTGTTCTAGGAACACATTGTGAAATCGCGTATATCTTTGCTTCTACACATAGGAATGTATTGTGCTTTGCTTTTCACACTATTCTACAGTCAAGAGGAGAGAATTCATCAAATTTATTAAGCAAAAACACTGTATAAGTCGAATTTCAGCATTTTTGTGTGGCCGGGAAAACCACAGTCACAAGCCGAGATGCAGTTCCATAGAAACTTGCCATTTTACCGCTGAACCTAAAAATGGGTAGAAAGTACTTTTTCTCCCTTCCTGTTAATGCCACAGACTTCGCCTTTACAGGGCACACGTTTTCGTTCTTCCCCGCTTCAGCCCATGAAATATTGAGCTTCAAATGTGTTGTTAACGTTGTGTAAAAAAGTTGCTCACAGCTGTTCTAGGAAAACATTGTGAAATCGCGTATATCTTTGCTTCTACACATAGGAATGTATTGTGCTTTGCTTTACACACTATTCTACAGTCAAGAGGAGAGAATTCATCAAGTTTATTAAGCAAAAACACTGTATAAGTCGAATTTCAGCATTTTTGTGTGGCCGGGAAAACCACAGTCACAAGCCGAGATGCAGTTCCATAGAAACTTGCCATTTTACCGCTGAACCTAAAAATGGGTAGAAAGCACTTTTTCTCCCTTCCTGTTAATGCCACAGACTTCGCCTTTACAGGGCACACGTTTTCTATCTTCCCCGCTTCAGCCCATGAAATATTGAGCTTCAAATGTGTTGTTAACGTTGTGTAAAAAAGATGCTCACAGCTGTTCTAGGAACACATTGTGAAATCGCGTATATCTTTGCTTCTACACATAGGAATGTATTGTGCTTTGCTTTACACACTATTCTACAGTCAAGAGGAGAGAATTCATCAAATTTATTAAGCAAAAACACTGTATAAGTCGAATTTCAGCATTTTTGTGTGGCCGGGAAAACCACAGTCACAAGCCGAGATGCAGTTCCATAGAAACTTGCCATTTTACCGCTGAACCTAAAAATTAGTTGAAAGTACTTTTTCTCCCTTCCTGTTAATGCCACAGACTTCGCCTTTACAGGGCACACGTTTTCTATCTTCCCCGCTTCAGCCCATGAAATATTGAGCTTCAAATGTGTTGTTAACGTTGTGTAAAAAAGTTGCTCACAGCTGTTCTAGGAAAACATTGTGAAATCGCGTATATCTTTGCTTCTACACATAGGAATGTATTGTGCTTTGCTTTACACACTATTCTACAGTCAAGAGGAGAGAATTCATCAAGTTTATTAAGCAAAAACACTGTATAAGTCGAATTTCAGCATTTTTGTGTGGCCGGGAAAACCACAGTCACAAGCCGAGATGCAGTTCCATAGAAACTTGCCATTTTACCGCTGAACCTAAAAATGGGTAGAAAGCACTTTTTCTCCCTTCCTGTTAATGCCACAGACTTCGCCTTTACAGGGCACACGTTTTCTATCTTCCCCGCTTCAGCCCATGAAATATTGAGCTTCAAATGTGTTGTTAACATTGTGTAAAAAAGTTGCTCACAGCTGTTCTAGGAAAACATTGTGAAATCGCGTATATCTTTGCTTCTACACATAGGAATGTATTGTGCTTTGCTTTACACACTATTCTACAGTCAAGAGGAGAGAATTCATCAAGTTTATTAAGCAAAAACACTGTATAAGTCGAATTTCAGCATTTTTGTGTGGCCGGGAAAACCACAGTCACAAGCCGAGATGCAGTTCCATAGAAACTTGCCATTTTACCGCTGAACCTAAAAATGGGTAGAAAGCACTTTTTCTCCCTTCCTGTTAATGCCACAGACTTCGCCTTTACAGGGCACACGTTTTCTACTGTATCTTCCCCGTTTCAGCCCATGAAATATTGAGCTTCAAATGTGTTGTTAACGTTGTGTAAAAAAGTTGCTCACAGCTGTTCTAGGAACACATTGTGAAATCGCGTATATCTTTGCTTCTACACATAGCAATGTATTGTGCACGGAGTTGGTGCAATCCTATGACTTACACACTATTCTACAGTCAAGAGGAGAGAATTCATCAAGTTTAATAAGCAAAAACACTGTATAAGTCGAATTTCAGCATTTTTGTGTGACCGGGAAAACAACAGTCACAAGCCGAGATGCAGTTCCATAGAAACTTGCCATTTTACTGCTGAACCTAAAAATGGGTAGAAAGTACTTTTTCTCCCTTCCTGTTAATGCCACAGACTTCGCCACGTTTTCTATCTTCCCCGCTTCAGCCCATGAAATATTGAGCTTCAAATGTGTTGTTAACATTGTGTAAAAAAGTTGCTCACAGCTGTTCTAGGAACACATTGTGAAATCGCGTATATCTTTGCTTCTACACATAGCAATGTATTGTGCTTTGCTTAACACACTATTCTACAGTCAAGAGGAGAGCATTCATCAAGTTTAATAAGCAAAAACACTGTATAAGTCGAATTTCAGCATTTTTGTGTGACCGGGAAAACCACAGTCACAAGCCGAGATGCAGTTCCATAGAAACTTGCCATTTTACCGCTGAACCTAAAAATGGGTTGAAAGTACTTTTTCTCCCTTCCTGTTAATGCCACAGACTTCGCCTTTACAGGGCACACGTTTTCTATCTTCCCCGCCCATGAAATATTGAACTTCAAATGTGTTGTTAACATTGTGTAAAAAAGTTGCTCACAGCTGTTCTAGGAACACATTGTGAAATCGCGTATATCTTTGCTTCTACACATAGGAATGTATTGTGCTTTGCTTTACACACTATTCTACAGTCAAGAGGAGAGAATTCATCAAATTTATAAAGCAAAAACACTGTATAAGTCGAATTTCAGCATTTTTGTGTGGCCGGGAAAACCACAGTCACAAGCCGAGATGCAGTTCCATAGAAACTTGCCATTTTACTGCTGAACCTAAAAATGGGTAGAAAGTACTTTTTCTCCCTTCCTGTTAATGCCACAGACTTCGCCTTTACAGGGCACACGTTTTCTATCTTCCCCGCTTCAGCCCATGAAATATTGAGCTTCAAATGTGTTGTTAACATTGTGTAAAAAAGTTGCTCACAGCTGTTCTAGGAACACATTGTGAAATCGCGTATATCTTTGCTTCTACACATAGCAATGTATTGTGCTTTGCTTAACACACTATTCTACAGTCAAGAGGAGAGCATTCATCAAGTTTAATAAGCAAAAACACTGTATAAGTCGAATTTCAGCATTTTTGTGTGACCGGGAAAACCACAGTCACAAGCCGAGATGCAGTTCCATAGAAACTTGCCATTTTACCGCTGAACCTAAAAATGGGTAGAAAGTACTTTTTCTCCCTTCCTGTTAATGCCACAGACTTCGCCTTTACAGGGCACACGTTTTCTATCTTCCCCGCTTCAGCCCATGAAATATTGAGCTTCAAATGTGTTGTTAACATTGTGTAAAAAAGTTGCTCACAGCTGTTCTAGGAACACATTGTGAAATCGCGTATATCTTTGCTTCTACACATAGGAATGTATTGTGCTTTGCTTTACACACTATTCTACAGTCAAGAGAAGAGAATTCATCAAGTTTAATAAGTACAAACACTGTATAAGTCGAATTTCAGCATTTTTGTGTGACCGGGAAAACCACAGTCACAATCCGAGATGCAGTTCCATAGAAACTTGCCATTTTACCGCTGAACCTAAAAATGGGTTGAAAGTACTTTTTCTCCCTTCCTGTTAATGCCACAGACTTCGCCTTTACAGGGCACACGTTTTCTATCTTCCCCGCCCATGAAATATTGAACTTCAAATGTGTTGTTAACATTGTGTAAAAAAGTTGCTCACAGCTGTTCTAGGAACACATTGTGAAATCGCGTATATCTTTGCTTCTACACATAGGAATGTATTGTGCTTTGCTTTACACACTATTCTACAGTCAAGAGGAGAGAATTCATCAAATTTATAAAGCAAAAACACTGTATAAGTCGAATTTCAGCATTTTTGTGTGGCCGGGAAAACCACAGTCACAAGCCGAGATGCAGTTCCATAGAAACTTGCCATTTTACCGCTGAACCTAAAAATGGGTAGAAAGTACTTTTTCTCCCTTCCTGTTAATGCCACAGACTTCGCCTTTACAGGGCACACGTTTTCTATCTTCCCCGCTTCAGCCCATGAAATATTGAGCTTCAAATGTGTTGTTAACATTGTGTAAAAAAGTTGCTCACAGCTGTTCTAGGAACACATTGTGAAATCGCGTATATCTTTTCTTCTACACATAGGAATGTATTGTGCTTTGCTTTACACACTATTCTAAAAGGAGAGAATTCATCAAGTTTAATAAGCAAAAACACTGTATAAGTCGAATTTCAGCATTTTTGTGTGACCGGGAAAACAACAGTCACAAGCCGAGATTCAGTTCCATAGGAACTTGCCATTTTACCGCTGAACCTAAAAATGGGTAGAAAGTACTTTTTCTCCCTTCCTGTTAATGCCACAGACTTCGCCTTTACAGGGCACACGTTTTCTATCTTCCCCGCTTCAGCCCATGAAATATTGAACTTCAAATGTGTTGTTAACATTGTGTAAAAAAGTTGCTCACAGCTGTTCTAGGAACACATTGTGAAATCGCGTATATCTTTGATTCTACACATAGGAATGTATTGTGCTTTGCTTTACACACTATTCTACAGTCAAGAGGAGAGAATTCATCAAATTTATAAAGCAAAAACACTGTATAAGTCGAATTTCAGCATTTTTGTGTGGCCGGGAAAACCACAGTCACAAGCCGAGATGCAGTTCCATAGAAACTTGCCATTTTACCGCTGAACCTAAAAATGGGTAGAAAGTACTTTTTCTCCCTTCCTGTTAATGCCACAGACTTCGCCTTTACAGGGCACACGTTTTCTATCTTCCCCGCTTCAGCCCATGAAATATTGAGCTTCAAATGTGTTGTTAACGTTGTGTAAAAAAGTTGCTCACAGCTGTTCTAGGAACACATTGTGAAATCGCGTATATCTTTTCTTCTACACATAGGAATGTATTGTGCTTTGCTTTACACACTATTCTACAGTCAAAAGGAGAGAATTCATCAAGTTTAATAAGCAAAAACACTGTATAAGTCGAATTTCAGCATTTTTGTGTGACCGGGAAAACAACAGTCACAAGCCGAGATTCAGTTCCATAGGAACTTGCCATTTTACCGCTGAACCTAAAAATGGGTAGAAAGTACTTTTTCTCCCTTCCTGTTAATGCCACAGACTTCGCCTTTACAGGGCACACGTTTTCTATCTTCCCCGCTTCAGCCCATGAAATATTGAGCTTCAAATGTGTTGTTAACATTGTGTAAAAAAGTTGCTCACAGCTGTTCTAGGAACACATTGTGAAATCGCGTATATCTTTGCTTCTACACATAGGAATGTATTGTGCTTTGCTTAACACACTATTCTACAGTCAAGAGGAGAGAATTCATCAAGTTTAATAAGCAAAAACACTGTATAAGTCGAATTTCAGCATTTTTGTGTGGCCGGGAAAACCACAGTCACAAGCCGAGATGCAGTTCCATAGAAACTTGCCATTTTACCGCTGAACCTAAAAATGGGTAGAAAGTACTTTTTCTCCCTTCCTGTTAATGCCACAGACTTCGCCTTTACAGGGCACACGTTTTCTATCTTCCCCGCTTCAGCCCATGAAATATTGAGCTTCAAATGTGTTGTTAACGTTGTGTAAAAAAGTTGCTCACAGCTGTTCTAGGAACACATTGTGAAATCGCGTATATCTTTTCTTCTACACATAGGAATGTATTGTGCTTTGCTTTACACACTATTCTACAGTCAAAAGGAGAGAATTCATCAAGTTTAATAAGCAAAAACACTGTATAAGTCGAATTTCAGCATTTTTGTGTGACCGGGAAAACAACAGTCACAAGCCGAGATTCAGTTCCATAGGAACTTGCCATTTTACCGCTGAACCTAAAAATGGGTAGAAAGTACTTTTTCTCCCTTCCTGTTAATGCCACAGACTTCGCCTTTACAGGGCACACGTTTTCTATCTTCCCCGCTTCAGCCCATGAAATATTGAGCTTCAAATGTGTTGTTAACATTGTGTAAAAAAGTTGCTCACAGCTGTTCTAGGAAAACATTGTGAAATCGCGTATATCTTTGCTTCTACACATAGGAATGTATTGTGCTTTGCTTTACACACTATTCTACAGTCAAGAGGAGAGAATTCATCAAGTTTATTAAGCAAAAACACTGTATAAGTCGAATTTCAGCATTTTTGTGTGGCCGGGAAAACCACAGTCACAAGCCGAGATGCAGTTCCATAGAAACTTGCCATTTTACCGCTGAACCTAAAAATGGGTAGAAAGCACTTTTTCTCCCTTCCTGTTAATGCCACAGACTTCGCCTTTACAGGGCACACGTTTTCTATCTTCCCCGTTTCAGCCCATGAAATATTGAGCTTCAAATGTGTTGTTAACGTTGTGTAAAAAAGTTGCTCACAGCTGTTCTAGGAACACATTGTGAAATCGCGTATATCTTTGCTTCTACACATAGCAATGTATTGTGCTTTGCTTTACACACTATTCTACAGTCAAGAGGAGAGAATTCATCAAGTTTAATAAGCAAAAACACTGTATAAGTCGAATTTCAGCATTTTTGTGTGACCGGGAAAACAACAGTCACAAGCCGAGATGCAGTTCCATAGAAACTTGCCATTTTACTGCTGAACCTAAAAATGGGTAGAAAGTACTTTTTCTCCCTTCCTGTTAATGCCACAGACTTCGCCATTACAGGGCACACGTTTTCTATCTTCCCCGCTTCAGCCCATGAAATATTGAGCTTCAAATGTGTTGTTAACATTGTGTAAAAAAGTTGCTCACAGCTGTTCTAGGAACACATTGTGAAATCGCGTATATCTTTGCTTCTACACATAGGAATGTATTGTGCTTTGCTTAACACACTATTCTACAGTCAAGAGGAGAGAATTCATCAAGTTTAATAAGCAAAAACACTGTATAAGTCGAATTTCAGCATTTTTGTGTGGCCGGGAAAACCACAGTCAAAAGCCGAGATGCAGTTCCATAGAAACTTGCCATTTTACCGCTGAACCTAAAAATGGGTAGAAAGTACTTTTTCTCCCTTCCTGTTAATGCCACAGACTTCGCCTTTACAGGGCACACGTTTTCTATCTTCCCCGCTTCAGCCCATGAAATATTGAGCTTCAAATGTGTTGTTAACGTTGTGTAAAAAAGTTGCTCACAGCTGTTCTAGGAACACATTGTGAAATCGCGTATATCTTTTCTTCTACACATAGGAATGTATTGTGCTTTGCTTTACACACTATTCTACAGTCAAAAGGAGAGAATTCATCAAGTTTAATAAGCAAAAACACTGTATAAGTCGAATTTCAGCATTTTTGTGTGACCGGGAAAACAACAGTCACAAGCCGAGATTCAGTTCCATAGGAACTTGCTATTTTACCGCGGAACCTAAAAATGGGTAGAAAGTACTTTTTCTCCCTTCCTGTTAATGCCACAGACTTCGCCTTTACAGGGCACACGTTTTCTATCTTCCCCGCTTCAGCCCATGAAATATTGAGCTTCAAATGTGTTGTTAACGTTGTGTAAAAAAGTTGCTCACAGCTGTTCTAGGAACACATTGTGAAATCGCGTATATCTTTGCTTCTACACATAGGAATGTATTGTGCTTTGCTTTACACACTATTCTACAGTCAAGAGGAGAGAATTCATCAAATTTATTAAGCAAAAACACTGTATAAGTCGAATTTCAGCATTTTTGTGTGGCCGGGAAAACCACAGTCACAAGCCGAGATGCAGTTCCATAGAAACTTGCCATTTTACCGCTGAACCTAAAAATGGGTAGAAAGTACTTTTTCTCCCTTCCTGTTAATGCCACAGACTTCGCCTTTACAGGGCACACGTTTTCTATCTTCCCCGCTTCAGCCCATGAAATATTGAGCTTCAAATGTGTTGTTAACGTTGTGTAAAAAAGTTGCTCACAGCTGTTCTAGGAACACATTGTGAAATCGCGTATATCTTTGCTTCTACACATAGCAATGTATTGTGCTTTGCTTTACACACTATTCTACAGTCAAGAGGAGAGAATTCATCAAGTTTAATAAGCAAAAACACTGTATAAGTCGAATTTCAGCATTTTTGTGTGACCGGGAAAACAACAGTCACAAGCCGAGATTCAGTTCCATAGGAACTTGCTATTTTACCGCGGAACCTAAAAATGGGTAGAAAGTACTTTTTCGCCCTTCCTGTTAATGCCACAGACTTCGCCTTTACAGGGCACACGTTTTCTATCTTCCCCGCTTCAGCCCATGAAATATTGAGCTTCAAATGTGTTGTTAACGTTGTGTAAAAAAGTTGCTCACAGCTGTTCTAGGAACACATTGTGAAATCGCGTATATCTTTGCTTCTACACATAGGAATGTATTGTGCTTTGCTTTACACACTATTCTACAGTCAAGAGGAGAGAATTCATCAAGTTTATTAAGCAAAAACACTGTATAAGTCGAATTTCAGCATTTTTGTGTGGCCGGGAAAACCACAGTCACAAGCCGAGATGCAGTTCCATAGAAACTTGCCATTTTACCGCTGAACCTAAAAATGGGTAGAAAGTACTTTTTCTCCCTTCCTGTTAATGCCACAGACTTCGCCTTTACAGGGCACACGTTTTCTATCTTCCCCGCTTCAGCCCATGAAATATTGAGCTTCAAATGTGTTGTTAACGTTGTGTAAAAAAGTTGCTCACAGCTGTTCTAGGAACACATTGTGAAATCGCGTATATCTTTTCTTCTACACATAGGAATGTATTGTGCTTTGCTTTACACACTATTCTACAGTCAAGAGAAGAGAATTCATCAAGTTTAATAAGTACAAACACTGTATAAGTCGAATTTCAGCATTTTTGTGTGACCGGGAAAACCACAGTCACAATCCGAGATGCAGTTCCATAGAAACTTGCCATTTTACCGCTGAACCTAAAAATTAGTTGAAAGTACTTTTTCTCCCTTCCTGTTAATGCCACAGACTTCGCCTTTACAGGGCACACGTTTTCTATCTTCCCCGCTTCAGCCCATGAAATATTGAGCTTCAAATGTGTTGTTAACATTGTGTAAAAAAGTTGCTCACAGCTGTTCTAGGAACACATTGTGAAATCGCGTATATCTTTTCTTCTACACATAGGAATGTATTGTGCTTTGCTTTACACACTATTCTACAGTCAAGAGGAGAGAATTCATCAAGTTTATTAAGCAAAAACACTGTATAAGTCGAATTTCAGCATTTTTGTGTGGCCGGGAAAACCACAGTCACAAGCCGAGATGCAGTTCCATAGAAACTTGCCATTTTACCGCTGAACCTAAAAATGGGTAGAAAGCACTTTTTCTCCCTTCCTGTTAATGCCACAGACTTCGCCTTTACAGGGCACACGTTTTCGTTCTTCCCCGCTTCAGCCCATGAAATATTGAGCTTCAAATGTGTTGTTAACGTTGTGTAAAAAAGTTGCTCACAGCTGTTCTAGGAAAACATTGTGAAATCGCGTATATCTTTGCTTCTACACATAGGAATGTATTGTGCTTTGCTTTACACACTATTCTACAGTCAAGAGGAGAGAATTCATCAAGTTTATTAAGCAAAAACACTGTATAAGTCGAATTTCAGCATTTTTGTGTGGCCGGGAAAACCACAGTCACAAGCCGAGATGCAGTTCCATAGAAACTTGCCATTTTACCGCTGAACCTAAAAATGGGTAGAAAGCACTTTTTCTCCCTTCCTGTTAATGCCACAGACTTCGCCTTTACAGGGCACACGTTTTCGTTCTTCCCCGCTTCAGCCCATGAAATATTGAGCTTCAAATGTGTTGTTAACGTTGTGTAAAAAAGTTGCTCACAGCTGTTCTAGGAAAACATTGTGAAATCGCGTATATCTTTGCTTCTACACATAGGAATGTATTGTGCTTTGCTTAACACACTATTCTACAGTCAAGAGGAGAGAATTCATCAAGTTTATTAAGCAAAAACACTGTATAAGTCGAATTTCAGCATTTTTGTGTGGCCGGGAAAACCACAGTCACAAGCCGAGATGCAGTTCCATAGAAACTTGCCATTTTACCGCTGAACCTAAAAATGGGTAGAAAGCACTTTTTCTCCCTTCCTGTTAATGCCACAGACTTCGCCTTTACAGGGCACACGTTTTCTACTGTATCTTCCCCGTTTCAGCCCATGAAATATTGAGCTTCAAATGTGCGGTTAACGTTGTGTAAAAAAGTTGCTCACAGCTGTTCTAGGAACACATTGTGAAATCGCGTATATCTTTGCTTCTACACATAGCAATGTATTGTGCTTTGCTTTACACACTATTCTACAGTCAAGAGGAGAGAATTCATCAAGTTTAATAAGCAAAAACACTGTATAAGTCGAATTTCAGCATTTTTGTGTGACCGGGAAAACAACAGTCACAAGCCGAGATGCAGTTCCATAGAAACTTGCCATTTTACTGCTGAACCTAAAAATGGGTAGAAAGTACTTTTTCTCCCTTCCTGTTAATGCCACAGACTTCGCCATTACAGGGCACACGTTTTCTATCTTCCCCGCTTCAGCCCATGAAATATTGAGCTTCAAATGTGTTGTTAACATTGTGTAAAAAAGTTGCTCACAGCTGTTCTAGGAACACATTGTGAAATCGCGTATATCTTTGCTTCTACACATAGGAATGTATTGTGCTTTGCTTAACACACTATTCTACAGTCAAGAGGAGAGCATTCATCAAGTTTAATAAGCAAAAACACTGTATAAGTCGAATTTCAGCATTTTTGTGTGGCCGGGAAAACCACAGTCACAAGCCGAGATGCAGTTCCATAGAAACTTGCCATTTTACCGCTGAACCTAAAAATGGGTAGAAAGTACTTTTTCTCCCTTCCTGTTAATGCCACAGACTTCGCCTTTACAGGGCACACGTTTTCTATCTTCCCCGCTTCAGCCCATGAAATATTGAGCTTCAAATGTGTTGTTAACGTTGTGTAAAAAAGTTGCTCACAGCTGTTCTAGGAACACATTGTGAAATCGCGTATATCTTTTCTTCTACACATAGGAATGTATTGTGCTTTGCTTTACACACTATTCTACAGTCAAGAGAAGAGAATTCATCAAGTTTAATAAGTACAAACACTGTATAAGTCGAATTTCAGCATTTTTGTGTGACCGGGAAAACCACAGTCACAATCCGAGATGCAGTTCCATAGAAACTTGCCATTTTACCGCTGAACCTAAAAATGGGTTGAAAGTACTTTTTCTCCCTTCCTGTTAATGCCACAGACTTCGCCTTTACAGGGCACACGTTTTCTATCTTCCCCGCTTCAGCCCATGAAATATTGAGCTTC
Organism: Ascaphus truei; assembly: GCF_040206685.1. NCBI lineage: Eukaryota > Metazoa > Chordata > Amphibia > Anura > Ascaphidae > Ascaphus > Ascaphus truei. Next base: position 220,818 of record NW_027454521.1, on the reverse strand, counting down.
AAATGTGTTGTTAACATTGTGTAAAAAAGTTGCTCACAGCTGTTCTAGGAACACATTGTGAAATCGCGTATATCTTTGCTTCTACACATAGGAATGTATTGTGCTTTGCTTTTCACACTATTCTACAGTCAAGAGGAGAGAATTCATCAAATTTATTAAGCAAAAACACTGTATAAGTCGAATTTCAGCATTTTTGTGTGGCCGGGAAAACCACAGTCACAAGCCGAGATGCAGTTCTATAGAAACTTGCCATTTTACCGCTGAACCTAAAAATGGGTAGAAAGTACTTTTTCTCCCTTCCTGTTAATGCCACAGACTTCGCCTTTACAGGGCACACGTTTTCGTTCTTCCCCGCTTCAGCCCATGAAATATTGAGCTTCAAATGTGTTGTTAACGTTGTGTAAAAAAGTTGCTCACAGCTGTTCTAGGAACACATTGTGAAATCGCGTATATCTTTTCTTCTACACATAGGAATGTATTGTGCTTTGCTTTACACACTATTCTACAGTCAAAAGGAGAGAATTCATCAAGTTTAATAAGCAAAAACACTGTATAAGTCGAATTTCAGCATTTTTGTGTGACCGGGAAAACAACAGTCACAAGCCGAGATTCAGTTCCATAGGAACTTGCCATTTTACCGCTGAACCTAAAAATGGGTAGAAAGTACTTTTTCTCCCTTCCTGTTAATGCCACAGACTTCGCCTTTACAGGGCACACGTTTTCTATCTTCCCCGCTTCAGCCCATGAAATATTGAGCTTCAAATGTGTTGTTAACATTGTGTAAAAAAGTTGCTCACAGCTGTTCTAGGAAAACATTGTGAAATCGCGTATATCTTTGCTTCTACACATAGGAATGTATTGTGCTTTGCTTTACACACTATTCTACAGTCAAGAGGAGAGAATTCATCAAGTTTATTAAGCAAAAACACTGTATAAGTCGAATTTCAGCATTTTTGTGTGGCCGGGAAAACCACAGTCACAAGCCGAGATGCAGTTCCATAGAAACTTGCCATTTTACCGCTGAACCTAAAAATGGGTAGAAAGCACTTTTTCTCCCTTCCTATTAATGCCACAGACTTCGCCTTTACAGGGCACACGTTTTCTATCTTCCCCGCTTCAGCCCATGAAATATTGAGCTTCAAATGTGTTGTTAACATTGTGTAAAAAAGTTGCTCACAGCTGTTCTAGGAAAACATTGTGAAATCGCGTATATCTTTGCTTCTACACATAGGAATGTATTGTGCTTTGCTTTACACACTATTCTACAGTCAAGAGGAGAGAATTCATCAAGTTTATTAAGCAAAAACACTGTATAAGTCGAATTTCAGCATTTTTGTGTGGCCGGGAAAACCACAGTCACAAGCCGTGATGCAGTTCCATAGAAACTTGCCATTTTACCGCTGAACCTAAAAATGGGTAGAAAGCACTTTTTCTCCCTTCCTGTTAATGCCACAGACTTCGCCTTTACAGGGCACACGTTTTCTATCTTCCCCGCTTCAGCCCATGAAATATTGAGCTTCAAATGTGTTGTTAACATTGTGTAAAAAAGTTGCTCACAGCTGTTCTAGGAACACATTGTGAAATCGCGTATATCTTTGCTTCTACACATAGCAATGTATTGTGCTTTGCTTTACACACTATTCTACAGTCAAGAGGAGAGAATTCATCAAGTTTAATAAGCAAAAACACTGTATAAGTCGAATTTCAGCATTTTTGTGTGACCGGGAAAACAACAGTCACAAGCCGAGATGCAGTTCCATAGAAACTTGCCATTTTACTGCTGAACCTAAAAATGGGTAGAAAGTACTTTTTCTCCCTTCCTGTTAATGCCACAGACTTCGCCATTACAGGGCACACGTTTTCTATCTTCCCCGCTTCAGCCCATGAAATATTGAGCTTCAAATGTGTTGTTAACATTGTGTAAAAAAGTTGCTCACAGCTGTTCTAGGAACACATTGTGAAATCGCGTATATCTTTGCTTCTACACATAGGAATGTATTGTGCTTTGCTTAACACACTATTCTACAGTCAAGAGGAGAGAATTCATCAAGTTTAATAAGCAAAAACACTGTATAAGTCGAATTTCAGCATTTTTGTGTGGCCGGGAAAACCACAGTCACAAGCCGAGATGCAGTTCTATAGAAACTTGCCATTTTACCGCTGAACCTAAAAATGGGTAGAAAGTACTTTTTCTCCCTTCCTGTTAATGCCACAGACTTCGCCTTTACAGGGCACACGTTTTCTATCTTCCCCGCTTCAGCCCATGAAATATTGAGCTTCAAATGTGTTGTTAACGTTGTGTAAAAAAGTTGCTCACAGCTGTTCTAGGAACACATTGTGAAATCGCGTATATCTTTTCTTCTACACATAGGAATGTATTGTGCTTTGCTTTACACACTATTCTACAGTCAAAAGGAGAGAATTCATCAAGTTTAATAAGCAAAAACACTGTATAAGTCGAATTTCAGCATTTTTGTGTGACCGGGAAAACAACAGTCACAAGCCGAGATGCAGTTCCATAGAAACTTGCCATTTTACTGCTGAACCTAAAAATGGGTAGAAAGTACTTTTTCTCCCTTCCTGTTAATGCCACAGACTTCGCCATTACAGGGCACACGTTTTCTATCTTCCCCGCTTCAGCCCATGAAATATTGAGCTTCAAATGTGTTGTTAACATTGTGTAAAAAAGTTGCTCACAGCTGTTCTAGGAACACATTGTGAAATCGCGTATATCTTTGCTTCTACACATAGGAATGTATTGTGCTTTGCTTTACACACTATTCTACAGTCAAGAGGAGAGAATTCATCAAATTTATAAAGCAAAAACACTGTATAAGTCGAATTTCAGCATTTTTGTGTGACCGGGAAAACAACAGTCACAAGCCGAGATGCAGTTCCATAGAAACTTGCCATTTTACTGCTGAACCTAAAAATGGGTAGAAAGTACTTTTTCTCCCTTCCTGTTAATGCCACAGACTTCGCCATTACAGGGCACATGTTTTCTATCTTCCCCGCTTCAGCCCATGAAATATTGAGCTTCAAATGTGTTGTTAACGTTGTGTAAAAAAGTTGCTCACAGCTGTTCTAGGAACACATTGTGAAATCGCGTACAGTATATCTTTGCTTCTACACATAGCAATGTATTGTGCTTTGCTTTACACACTATTCTACAGTCAAGAGGAGAGAATTCATCAAGTTTAATAAGCAAAAACACTGTATAAGTCGAATTTCAGCATTTTTGTGTGACCGGGAAAACAACAGTCACAAGCCGAGATGCAGTTCCATAGAAACTTGCCATTTTACTGCTGAACCTAAAAATGGGTAGAAAGTACTTTTTCTCCCTTCCTGTTAATGCCACAGACTTCGCCATTACAGGGCACACGTTTTCTATCTTCCCCGCTTCAGCCCATGAAATATTGAGCTTCAAATGTGTTGTTAACATTGTGTAAAAAAGTTGCTCACAGCTGTTCTAGGAACACATTGTGAAATCGCGTATATCTTTGCTTCTACACATAGGAATGTATTGTGCTTTGCTTTACACACTATTCTACAGTCAAGAGGAGAGAATTCATCAAATTTATAAAGCAAAAACACTGTATAAGTCGAATTTCAGCATTTTTGTGTGGCCGGGAAAACCACAGTCACAAGCCGAGATGCAGTTCCATAGAAACTTGCCATTTTACCGCTGAACCTAAAAATGGGTAGAAAGTACTTTTTCTCCCTTCCTGTTAATGCCACAGACTTCGCCTTTACAGGGCACACGTTTTCTATCTTCCCCGCTTCAGCCCATGAAATATTGAGCTTCAAATGTGTTGTTAACGTTGTGTAAAAAAGTTGCTCACAGCTGTTCTAGGAACACATTGTGAAATCGCGTATATCTTTTCTTCTACACATAGGAATGTATTGTGCTTTGCTTTACACACTATTCTACAGTCAAGAGAAGAGAATTCATCAAGTTTAATAAGTACAAACACTGTATAAGTCGAATTTCAGCATTTTTGTGTGACCGGGAAAACCACAGTCACAATCCGAGATGCAGTTCCATAGAAACTTGCCATTTTACCGCTGAACCTAAAAATGGGTTGAAAGTACTTTTTCTCCCTTCCTGTTAATGCCACAGACTTCGCCTTTACAGGGCACACGTTTTCTATCTTCCCCGCTTCAGCCCATGAAATATTGAGCTTCAAATGTGTTGTTAACATTGTGTAAAAAAGTTGCTCACAGCTGTTCTAGGAACACATTGTGAAATCGCGTATATCTTTGCTTCTACACATAGGAATGTATTGTGCTTTGCTTTTCACACTATTCTACAGTCAAGAGGAGAGAATTCATCAAATTTAATAAGCAAAAACACTGTATAAGTTGAATTTCAGCATTTTTGTGTGACCGGGAAAACCACAGTCACAAGCCGAGATGCAGTTCCATAGAAACTTGCCATTTTACCGCTGAACCTAAAAATGGGTAGAAAGTACTTTTTCTCCCTTCCTGTTAATGCCACAGACTTCGCCTTTACAGGGCACACGTTTTCTATCTTCCCCGCTTCAGCCCATGAAATATTGAGCTTCAAATGTGTTGTTAACTTTGTGTAAAAAAGTTGCTCACAGCTGTTCTAGGAACACATTGTGAAATCGCGTATATCTTTTCTTCTACACATAGGAATGTATTGTGCTTTGCTTTACACACTATTCTACAGTCAAGAGGAGAGAATTCATCAAGTTTAATAAGCAAAAACACTGTATAAGTCGAATTTCAGCATTTTTGTGTGACCGGGAAAACAACAGTCACAAGCCGAGATGCAGTTCCATAGAAACTTGCCATTTTACTGCTGAACCTAAAAATGGGTAGAAAGTACTTTTTCTCCCTTCCTGTTAATGCCACAGACTTCGCCATTACAGGGCACACGTTTTCTATCTTCCCCGCTTCAGCCCATGAAATATTGAGCTTCAAATGTGTTGTTAACATTGTGTAAAAAAGTTGCTCACAGCTGTTCTAGGAACACATTGTGAAATCGCGTATATCTTTGCTTCTACACATAGGAATGTATTGTGCTTTGCTTAACACACTATTCTACAGTCAAGAGGAGAGAATTCATCAAGTTTAATAAGCAAAAACACTGTATAAGTCGAATTTCAGCATTTTTGTGTGGCCGGGAAAACCACAGTCACAAGCCGAGATGCAGTTCCATAGAAACTTGCCATTTTACCGCTGAACCTAAAAATGGGTAGAAAGTACTTTTTCTCCCTTCCTGTTAATGCCACAGACTTCGCCTTTACAGGGCACACGTTTTCTATCTTCCCCGCTTCAGCCCATGAAATATTGAGCTTCAAATGTGTTGTTAACGCTGTGTAAAAAAGTTGCTCACAGCTGTTCTAGGAACACATTGTGAAATCGCGTATATCTTTTCTTCTACACATAGGAATGTATTGTGCTTTGCTTTACACACTATTCTACAGTCAAAAGGAGAGAATTCATCAAGTTTAATAAGCAAAAACACTGTATAAGTCGAATTTCAGCATTTTTGTGTGACCGGGAAAACAACAGTCACAAGCCGAGATTCAGTTCCATAGGAACTTGCCATTTTACCGCGGAACCTAAAAATGGGTAGAAAGTACTTTTTCTCCCTTCCTGTTAATGCCACAGACTTCGCCTTTACAGGGCACACGTTTTCTACACTGGCGACACACTTTATTCGAGCTTGGCTAGTCCCACGAATTCGGGTATACCCGGGTGTATTGAGGTTTGTGACTGTTTTCTGCCCGAGTGCATTGAGGTATTTTCCAAGCAGGGATTGAAGCATTTTATTCCCGCTGGCTGCAATACTGCACAGTATATATATATATACTGCATTACAATTCATGAATTTATGCCATCTGGTAGACACGCGAAGCATTGCAGCCTATTAAATCCTAATCATTATCATTTAACAGATCAGCCGCCCGTCAGCCAGGCATGAACCCAGGCTGGGAAGGCAAATGCAACGGGGCTTGTCAGAGGTGAGGAGCGGCGCATTCCAGGTATCTGCCAGGTACATACCGGGTATTTGCTCGAATAAAGTGTGTCGGTGCAGTATCTTCCCCGCTTCAGCCCATGAAATATTGAGCTTCAAATGTGTTGTTAACGTTGTGTAAAAAAGTTGCTCACAGCTGTTCTAGGAACACATTGTGAAATCGCGTATATCTTTGCTTCTACACATAGGAATGTATTGTGCTTTGCTTTACACACTAAACACTGTATAAGTCGAATTTCAGCATTTTTGTGTGACCGGGAAAACCACAGTCACAAGCCGAGATGCAGTTCCATAGAAACTTGCCATTTTACCGCTGTACCTAAAAATGGGTAGAAAGTACTTTTCGCCCTTAATATTAATGCCACAGACTTCGCCTTTACAGGGCACACGTTTTCTATCTTCCCCGCTTCAGCCCATGAAATATTGAGCTTCAAATGTGTTGTTAACGTTGTGTAAAAAAGTTGCTCACAGCTGTTCTAGGAACACATTGTGAAATCGCGTATATCTTTGCTTCTACACATAGAAATGTATTGTGCTTTGCTTTACACACTATTCTACAGTCAAGAGGCGAGAATTCATCAAGTTTAATAATCAAAAACACTGTATAAGTCGAATTTCAGCATTTTTGTGTGACCGGGAAAACCACAGTCACAAGCCGAGATGCAGTTCCATAGAAACTTGCCGTTTTACCGCTGAACCTAAAAATGGGTAGAAAGTACTTTTTCTCCCTTCCTGTTAATGCCACAGACTTCGCCTTTACAGGGCACACGTTTTCTATCTTCCCCGCTTCAGCCCATGAAATATTGAGCTTCAAATGTGTTGTTAACTTTGTGTAAAAAAGTTGCTCACAGCTGTTCTAGGAACACATTGTGAAATCGCGTATATCTTTTCTTCTACACATAGGAATGTATTGTGCTTTGCTTTACACACTATTCTACAGTCAAGAGGAGAGAATTCATCAAGTTTAATAAGCAAAAACACTGTATAAGTCGAATTTCAGCATTTTTGTGTGACCGGGAAAACCACAGTCACAAGCCGAGATGCAGTTCCATAGAAACTTGCCATTTTACCGCTGAACCTAAAAATGGGTAGAAAGTACTTTTTCTCCCTTCCTGTTAATGCCACAGACTTCGCCTTTACAGGGCACACGTTTTCTATCTTCCCCGCTTCAGCCCATGAAATATTGAGCTTCAAATGTGTTGTTAACGTTGTGTAAAAAAGTTGCTCACAGCTGTTCTAGTAACACATTGTGAAATCGCGTATATCTTTGCTTCTACACATAGGAATGTATTGTGCTTTGCTTTACACACTATTCTACAGTCAAGAGGAGAGAATTCATCAAGTTTAATAAGCACAAACACTGTATAAGTCGAATTTCAGCATTTTTGTGTGACCGGGAAAACCACAGTCACAAGTCGAGATGCAGTTCCATAGAGACTTGCCATTTTACCGCTGAACCTAAAAATGGGTAGAAAGTACTTTTTCTCCCTTCCTGTTAATGCCACAGACTTCGCCTTTACAGGGCACACGTTTTCTATCTTCCCCGCTTCAGTCATGAAATATTGAGCTTCAAATGTGTTGTTAACATTGTGTAAAAAAGTTGCTCACAGCTGTTCTAGGAACACATTGTGAAATCGCGTATATCTTTTCTTCTACACATAGGAATGTATTGTGCTTTGCTTTACACACTATTCTACAGTCAAGAGGAGAGAATTCATCAAGTTTAATAAGCACAAACACTGTATAAGTCGAATTTCAGCATTTTTGTGTGACCGGGAAAACCACAGTCACAAGTCGAGATGCAGTTCCATAGAGACTTGCCATTTTACCGCTGAACCTAAAAATGGGTAGAAAGTACTTTTTCTCCCTTCCTGTTAATGCCACAGACTTCGCCTTTACAGGGCACACGTTTTCTATCTTCCCCGCTTCAGTCATGAAATATTGAGCTTCAAATGTGTTGTTAACATTGTGTAAAAAAGTTGCTCACAGCTGTTCTAGGAACACATTGTGAAATCGCGTATATCTTTTCTTCTACACATAGGAATGTATTGTGCTTTGCTTTACACACTATTCTACAGTCAAGAGGAGAGAATTCATCAAGTTTAATAAGCAAAAACACTGTATAAGTCGAATTTCAGCATTTTTGTGTGACCGGGAAAACCACAGTCACAAGCGGAGATGCAGTTCCATAGAAACTTGCCATTTTACCGCTGAACCTAAAAATGGGTAGAAAGTACTTTTTCTCCCTTCTTGTTAATGCCACAGACTTCGCCTTTACAGGGCACACGTTTTCTATCTTCCCCGCTTCAGTTCATGAAATATTGAGCTTCAAATGTGTTGTTAACATTGTGTAAAAAAGTTGCTCACAGCTGTTCTAGGAACACATTGTGAAATCGCGTATATCTTTTCTTCTACACATAGGAATGTATTGTGCTTTGCTTTACACACTATTCTACAGTCAAGAGGAGAGAATTCATCAAGTTTAATAAGCAAAAACACTGTATAAGTCGAATTTCAGCATTTTTGTGTGACCGGGAAAACCACAGTCACAAGCCGAGATGCAGTTCCATAGAAACTTGCCATTTTACCGCGGAACCTAAAAATGGGTAGAAAGTACTTTTTCTCCCTTCCTGTTAATGCCACAGACTTCGCCTTTACAGGGCACACGTTTTCTATCTTCCCCGCTTCAGCCCATGAAATATTGAGCTTCAAATGTGTTGTTAACGTTGTGTAAAAAAGTTGCTCACAGCTGTTCTAGGAACACATTGTGAAATCGCGTATATCTTTGCTTCTACACATAGGAATGTATTGTGCTTTGCTTTACACACTAAACACTGTATAAGTCGAATTTCAGCATTTTTGTGTGACCGGGAAAACCACAGTCACAAGCCGAGATGCAGTTCCATAGAAACTTGCCATTTTACCGCTGTACCTAAAAATGGGTAGAAAGTACTTTTCGCCCTTAATATTAATGCCACAGACTTCGCCTTTACAGGGCACACGTTTTCTATCTTCCCCGCTTCAGCCCATGAAATATTGAGCTTCAAATGTGTTGTTAACGTTGTGTAAAAAAGTTGCTCACAGCTGTTCTAGGAACACATTGTGAAATCGCGTATATCTTTGCTTCTACACATAGAAATGTATTGTGCTTTGCTTTACACACTATTCTACAGTCAAGAGGCGAGAATTCATCAAGTTTAATAATCAAAAACACTGTATAAGTCGAATTTCAGCATTTTTGTGTGACCGGGAAAACCACAGTCACAAGCCGAGATGCAGTTCCATAGAAACTTGCCGTTTTACCGCTGAACCTAAAAATGGGTAGAAAGTACTTTTTCTCCCTTCCTGTTAATGCCACAGACTTCGCCTTTACAGGGCACACGTTTTCTATCTTCCCCGCTTCAGCCCATGAAATATTGAGCTTCAAATGTGTTGTTAACTTTGTGTAAAAAAGTTGCTCACAGCTGTTCTAGGAACACATTGTGAAATCGCGTATATCTTTGCTTCTACACATAGGAATGTATTGTGCTTTGCTTTACACACTATTCTACAGTCAAGAGGAGAGAATTCATCAAGTTTAATAAGCAAAAACACTGTATAAGTCGAATTTCAGCATTTTTGTGTGACCGGGAAAACCACAGTCACAAGCCGAGATGCAGTTCCATAGAAACTTGCCATTTTACCGCTGAACCTAAAAATGGGTAGAAAGTACTTTTTCTCCCTTCCTGTTAATGCCACAGACTTCGCCTTTACAGGGCACACGTTTTCTATCTTCCCCGCTTCAGCCCATGAAATATTGAGCTTCAAATGTGTTGTTAACGTTGTGTAAAAAAGTTGCTCACAGCTGTTCTAGTAACACATTGTGAAATCGCGTATATCTTTGCTTCTACACATAGGAATGTATTGTGCTTTGCTTTACACACTATTCTACAGTCAAGAGGAGAGAATTCATCAAGTTTAATAAGCACAAACACTGTATAAGTCGAATTTCAGCATTTTTGTGTGACCGGGAAAACCACAGTCACAAGTCGAGATGCAGTTCCATAGAGACTTGCCATTTTACCGCTGAACCTAAAAATGGGTAGAAAGTACTTTTTCTCCCTTCCTGTTAATGCCACAGACTTCGCCTTTACAGGGCACACGTTTTCTATCTTCCCCGCTTCAGTCATGAAATATTGAGCTTCAAATGTGTTGTTAACATTGTGTAAAAAAGTTGCTCACAGCTGTTCTAGGAACACATTGTGAAATCGCGTATATCTTTTCTTCTACACATAGGAATGTATTGTGCTTTGCTTTACACACTATTCTACAGTCAAGAGGAGAGAATTCATCAAGTTTAATAAGCACAAACACTGTATAAGTCGAATTTCAGCATTTTTGTGTGACCGGGAAAACCACAGTCACAAGTCGAGATGCAGTTCCATAGAGACTTGCCATTTTACCGCTGAACCTAAAAATGGGTAGAAAGTACTTTTTCTCCCTTCCTGTTAATGCCACAGACTTCGCCTTTACAGGGCACACGTTTTCTATCTTCCCCGCTTCAGTCATGAAATATTGAGCTTCAAATGTGTTGTTAACATTGTGTAAAAAAGTTGCTCACAGCTGTTCTAGGAACACATTGTGAAATCGCGTATATCTTTTCTTCTACACATAGGAATGTATTGTGCTTTGCTTTACACACTATTCTACAGTCAAGAGGAGAGAATTCATCAAGTTTAATAAGCAAAAACACTGTATAAGTCGAATTTCAGCATTTTTGTGTGACCGGGAAAACCACAGTCACAAGCGGAGATGCAGTTCCATAGAAACTTGCCATTTTACCGCTGAACCTAAAAATGGGTAGAAAGTACTTTTTCTCCCTTCTTGTTAATGCCACAGACTTCGCCTTTACAGGGCACACGTTTTCTATCTTCCCCGCTTCAGTTCATGAAATATTGAGCTTCAAATGTGTTGTTAACATTGTGTAAAAAAGTTGCTCACAGCTGTTCTAGGAACACATTGTGAAATCGCGTATATCTTTTCTTCTACACATAGGAATGTATTGTGCTTTGCTTTACACACTATTCTACAGTCAAGAGGAGAGAATTCATCAAGTTTAATAAGCAAAAACACTGTATAAGTCGAATTTCAGCATTTTTGTGTGACCGGGAAAACCACAGTCACAAGCCGAGATGCAGTTCCATAGAAACTTGCCATTTTACCGCTGAACATAAAAATGGGTAGAAAGTACTTTTTCTCCCTTCCTGTTAATGCCACAGACTTCGCCTTTACAGGGCACACGTTTTCTATCTTCCCCGCTTTAGCCCATGAAATATTGAGCTTCAAATGTGTTGTTAACTTTGTGTAAAAAAGTTGCTCACAGCTGTTCTAGGAACACATTGTGAAATCGCGTATATCTTTTCTTCTACACATAGGAATGTATTGTGCTTTGCTTTACACACTATTCTACAGTCAAGAGGAGAGAATTCATCAAGTTTAATAAGCAAAAACACTGTATAAGTCGAATTTCAGCATTTTTGTGTGACCGGGAAAACCACAGTCACAAGTCGAGATGCAGTTCCATAGAAACTTGCCATTTTACCGCTGAACCTAAAAATGGGTAGAAAGTACTTTTCTCCCTTCCTGTTAATGCCACAGACTTCGCCTTTACAGGGCACACGTTTTCTATCTTCCCCGCTTCAGCCCATGAAACATTGAGCTTCAAATGTGTTGTTAACTTTGTGTAAAAAAGTTGCTCACAGCTGTTCTAGGAACACATTGTGAAATCGCGTATATCTTTTCTTCTACACATAGGAATGTATTGTGCTTTGCTTTACACACTATTCTACAGTCAAGAGGAGAGAATTCATCAAGTTTAATAAGCAAAAACACTGTATAAGTCGAATTTCAGCATTTTTGTGTGACCGGGAAAACCACAGTCACAAGCCGAGAAGCAGTTCCATAGAAACTTGCCATTTTACCGCTGAACCTAAAAATGGGTAGAAAGTACTTTTTCTCCCTTCCTGTTAATGCCACAGACTTCGCCTTTACATGGCACACGTTTTCTATCTTCCCCGCTTCAGCCCATGAAATATTGAGCTTCAAATGTGTTGTTAACATTGTGTAAAAAAGTTGCTCACAGCTGTTCTAGGAACACATTGTGAAATCGCGTATATCTTTGCTTCTACACATAGGAATGTATTGTGCTTTGCTTTACACACTATTCTACAGTCAAGAGGAGAGAATTCATCAAGTTTAATAAGCAAAAACACTGTATAAGTCGAATTTCAGCATTTTTGTGTGACCGGGAAAACCACAGTCACAAGCCGAGATGCAGTTCCATAGAAACTTGCCATTTTACCGCTGTACCTAAAAATGGGTAGAAAGTACTTTTTCTCCCTTCCTGTTAATGCCACAGACTTCGCCTTTACAGGGCACACGTTTTCTATCTTCCCCGCTTCAGCCTATGAAATATTGAGCTTCAAATGTGTTGTTAACGTGGTGTAAAAAAGTTGCTCACAGCTGTTCTAGGAACACATTGTGAAATCGCGTACTGTATATCTTTGCTTCTACACATAGCAATGTATTGTGCTTTGCTTTACACACTATTCTACAGTCAAGAGGAGAGAATTCATCAAGTTTAATAAGCAAAAACACTGTATAAGTCGAATTTCAGCATTTTTGTGTGACCGGGAAAACCACAGTCACAAGCCGAGATGCAGTTCCATAGAAACTTGCCATTTTACCGCTGAACCTAAAAATGGGTAGAAAGTACTTTTCTCCCTTCCTGTTAATGCCACAGACTTCGCCTTTACAGGGCACACGTTTTCTATCTTCCCCGCTTCAGCCCATGAAATATTGAGCTTCAAATGTGTTGTTAACGTTGTGTAAAAGAGTTGCTTCTAATGTACCAAAGCTGGACTTAGACATAATTTCACTCTCACAACATTATGGCTGGTTGGAGAGAGTCCGAATCACAAGTACCGGGTCCATGGTTCTGGCCGTATACTGGGGGGACGGGGACGACTCCCATTAACCCCTGACTATACCGGGGATACGCTTATCACAATGCCTTTCTGGTCTGTGCTGAAGCAGGGCATTCTGGCAGCCAAGTGGCTTGACCTTTATTAGTGAGCCTGGTTACCCCCTCTCGGAACCACAGACTTAGAAATCGCCAGCTTATATACAGTGCATAAAATATATTTATATATATACCCTTATACACCATTTTAATAAAAAATATCACAAAATTCTTCTAAGTCCCTCGGGAAGAGTGAAAGACGCGCACGTTCATTTTCAGAGCTCCTAGACCTTCCTATAAGAAGTTAGCCAAAAAGTAGCTTCGAAAAACGCTTAGGTTAAGTTTCAGAGTTGCTTCTAATGTACCAAAGCTGGACTTAGACATAATTTCACTCTCACAACATTATGGCTGGTTGGAGACAGTCCGAACCACAAGTACCGGGTCCATGGTTCTGGCCGTATACTGGGGGGACGGGGACGACTCCCATTAACCCCTGACTATACCGGGGATACGCTTATCACAATGCCTTTCTGGTCTGTGCTGAAGCAGGGCATTCTGGCAGCCAAGTGGCTTGACCTTTATTAGTGAGCCTGGTTACCCCCTCTCGGAACCACAGACTTAGAAATCGCCAGCTCATATACAGTGCATAAAATATATTTATATATATACCCTTATACACCATTTAATAAAAAATATCACAAAATTCTTCTAAGTCCCTCGGGAAGAGTGAAAGACGCGCACGTTCATTTTCAGAGCTCCTAGACCTTCCTATAAGAAGTTAGCCAAAAAGTAGCTTCGAAAAACGCTTAGGTTAAGTTTCAGAGTTGCTTCTAATGTACCAAAGCTGGACTTAGACATAATTTCACTCTCACAACATTATGGCTGGTTGGAGACAGTCCGAACCACAAGTACCGGGTCCATGGTTCTGGCCGTATACTGGGGGGACGGGGACGACTCCCATTAACCCCTGACTATACCGGGGATACGCTTATCACAATGCCTTTCTGGTCTGTGCTGAAGCAGGGCATTCTGGCAGCCAAGTGACTTGACCTTTATTAGTGAGCCTGGTTACCCCCTCTCGGAACCACAGACTTAGAAATCGCCAGCTCATATACAGTGCATAAAATATATTTATATATATACCCTTATACACCATTTAATAAAAAATATCACACAATTCTTCTAAGTCCCTCGGGAAGAGTGAAAGACGCGCACGTTCATTTTCAGAGCTCCTAGACCTTCCTATAAGAAGTTAGCCAAAAAGTAGCTTCGAAAAACGCTTAGGTTAAGTTTCAGAGTTGCTTCTAATGTACCAAAGCTGGACTTAGACATAATTTCACTCTCACAACATTATGGCTGGTTGGAGACAGTCCGAACCACAAGTACCGGGTCCATGGTTCTGGCCGTATACTGGGGGGACGGGGACGACTCCCATTAACCCCTGACTATACCGGGGATACGCTTATCACAATGCCTTTCTGGTCTGTGCTGAAGCAGGGCATTCTGGCAGCCAAGTGGCTTGACCTTTATTAGTGAGCCTGGTTACCCCCTCTCGGAACCACAGACTTAGAAATCGCCAGCTCATATACAGTGCATAAAATATATTTATATATATACCCTTATACACCATTTAATAAAAAATATCACAAAATTCTTCTAAGTCCCTCGGGAAGAGTGAAAGACGCGCACGTTCATTTTCAGAGCTCCTAGACCTTCCTATAAGAAGTTAGCCAAAAAGTAGCTTCGAAAAACGCTTAGGTTAAGTTTCAGAGTTGCTTCTAATGTACCAAAGCTGGACTTAGACATAATTTCACTCTCACAACATTATGGCTGGTTGGAGACAGTCCGAACCACAAGTACCGGGTCCATGGTTCTGGCCGTATACTGGGGGGACGGGGACGACTCCCATTAACCCCTGACTATACCGGGGATACGCTTATCACAATGCCTTTCTGGTCTGTGCTGAAGCAGGGCATTCTGGCAGCCAAGTGGCTTGACCTTTATTAGTGAGCCTGGTTACCCCCTCTCGGAACCACAGACTTAGAAATCGCCAGCTCATATACAGTGCATAAAATATATTTATATATATACCCTTATACACCATTTAATAAAAAATATCACAAAATTCTTCTAAGTCCCTCGGGAAGAGTGAAAGACGCGCACGTTCATTTTCAGAGCTCCTAGATCTTCCTATAAGAAGTTAGCCAAAAAGTAGCTTCGAAAAACGCTTAGGTTAAGTTTCAGAGTTGCTTCTAATGTACCAAAGCTGGACTTAGACATAATTTCACTCTCACAACATTATGGCTGGTTGGAGACAGTCCGAACCACAAGTACCGGGTCCATGGTTCTGGCCGTATACTGGGGGGACGGGGACGACTCCCATTAACCCCTGACTATACCGGGGATACGCTTATCACAATGCCTTTCTGGTCTGTGCTGAAGCAGGGCATTCTGGCAGCCAAGTGGCTTGACCTTTATTAGTGAGCCTGGTTACCCCCTCTCGGAACCACAGACTTAGAAATCGCCAGCTCATATACAGTGCATAAAATATATTTATATATATACCCTTATACACCATTTAATAAAAAATATCACAAAATTCTTCTAAGTCCCTCGGGAAGAGTGAAAGACGCGCACGTTCATTTTCAGAGCTCCTAGACCTTCCTATAAGAAGTTAGCCAAAAAGTAGCTTCGAAAAACGCTTAGGTTAAGTTTCAGAGTTGCTTCTAATGTACCAAAGCTGGACTTAGACATAATTTCACTCTCACAACATTATGGCTGGTTGGAGACAGTCCGAACCACAAGTACCGGGTCCATGGTTCTGGACGTATACTGGGGGGGCGGGGACGACTCCCATTAACCCCTGACTATACCGGGGATACGCTTATCACAATGCCTTTCTGGTCTGTGCTGAAGCACGGCATTCTGGCAGCCAAGTGGCTTGACCTTTATTAGTGAGCCTGGTTACCCCCTCTCAGAACCACAGACTTAGAAATCGCCAGCTCATATACAGTGCATAAAATATATTTATATATATACCCTTATACACCATTTAATAAAAAATATCACAAAATTCTTCTAAGTCCCTCGGGAAGAGTGAAAGACGCGCACGTTCATTTTCAGAGCTCCTAGACCTTCCTATAAGAAGTTAGCCAAAAAGTAGCTTCGAAAAACGCTTAGGTTAAGTTTCAGAGTTGCTTCTAATGTACCAAAGCTGGACTTAGACATAATTTCACTCTCACAACATTATGGCTGGTTGGAGACAGTCCGAACCACAAGTACCGGGTCCATGGTTCTGGCCGTATACTGGGGGGACGGGGACGACTCCCATTAACCCCTGACTATTCCGGGGATACGCTTATCACAATGCCTTTCTGGTCTGTGCTGAAGCAGGGCATTCTGGCAGCCAAGTGGCTTGACATTTATTAGTGAGCCTGGTTACCCCCTCTCGGAACCACAGACTTAGAAATCGCCAGCTCATATACAGTGCATAAAATATATTTATATATATACCCTTATACACCATTTAATAAAAAATATCACACAATTCTTCTAAGTCCCTCGGGAAGAGTGAAAGACGCGCACGTTCATTTTCAGAGCTCCTAGACCTTCCTATAAGAAGTTAGCCAAAAAGTAGCTTCGAAAAACGCTTAGGTTAAGTTTCAGAGTTGCTTCTAATGTACCAAAGCTGGACTTAGACATAATTTCACTCTCACAACATTATGGCTGGTTGGAGACAGTCCGAACCACAAGTACCGGGTCCATGGTTCTGGCCGTATACTGGGGGGACGGGGACGACTCCCATTAACCCCTGACTATACCGGGGATACGCTTATCACAATGCCTTTCTGGTCTGTGCTGAAGCAGGGCATTCTGGCAGCCAAGTGGCTTGACCTTTATTAGTGAGCCTGGTTACCCCCTCTCGGAACCACAGACTTAGAAATCGCCAGCTCATATACAGTGCATAAAATATATTTATATATATACCCTTATACACCATTTAATAAAAAATATCACAAAATTCTTCTAAGTCCCTCGGGAAGAGTGAAAGACGCGCACGTTCATTTTCAGAGCTCCTAGATCTTCCTATAAGAAGTTAGCCAAAAAGTAGCTTCGAAAAACGCTTAGGTTAAGTTTCAGAGTTGCTTCTAATGTACCAAAGCTGGACTTAGACATAATTTCACTCTCACAACATTATGGCTGGTTGGAGACAGTCCGAACCACAAGTACCGGGTCCATGGTTCTGGCCGTATAATGGGGGGACGGGGACGACTCCCATTAACCCCTGACTATACCGGGGATACGCTTATCACAATGCCTTTCTGGTCTGTGCTGAAGCAGGGCATTCTGGCAGCCAAGTGGCTTGACCTTTATTAGTGAGCCTGGTTACCCCCTCTCGGAACCACAGACTTAGAAATCGCCAGCTCATATACAGTGCATAAAATATATTTATATATATACCCTTATACACCATTTAATAAAAAATATCACAAAATTCTTCTAAGTCCCTCGGGAAGAGTGAAAGACGCGCACGTTCATTTTCAGAGCTCCTAGACCTTCCTATAAGAAGTTAGCCAAAAAGTAGCTTCGAAAAACGCTTAGGTTAAGTTTCAGAGTTGCTTCTAATGTACCAAAGCTGGACTTAGACATAATTTCACTCTCACAACATTATGGCTGGTTGGAGAGAGTCCGAACCACAAGTACCGGGTCCATGGTTCTGGCCGTATACTGGGGGGACGGGGACGACTCCCATTAACCCCTGACTATACCGGGGATACGCTTATCACAATGCCTTTCTGGTCTGTGCTGAAGCAGGGCATTCTGGCAGCCAAGTGGCTTGACCTTTATTAGTGAGCCTGGTTACCCCCTCTCGGAACCACAGACTTAGAAATCGCCAGCTCATATACAGTGCATAAAATATATTTATATATATACCCTTATACACCATTTAATAAAAAATATCACACAATTCTTCTAAGTCCCTCGGGAAGAGTGAAAGACGCGCACGTTCATTTTCAGAGCTCCTAGACCTTCCTATAAGAAGTTAGCCAAAAAGTAGCTTCGAAAAACGCTTAGGTTAAGTTTCAGAGTTGCTTCTAATGTACCAAAGCTGGACTTAGACATAATTTCACTCTCACAACATTATGGCTGGTTGGAGACAGTCCGAACCACAAGTACCGGGTCCATGGTTCTGGCCGTATACTGGGGGGACGGGGACGACTCCCATTAACCCCTGACTATACCGGGGATACGCTTATCACAATGCCTTTCTGGTCTGTGCTGAAGCAGGGCATTCTGGCAGCCAAGTGGCTTGACCTTTATTAGTGAGCCTGGTTACCCCCTCTCGGAACCACAGACTTAGAAATCGCCAGCTCATATACAGTGCATAAAATATATTTATATATATACCCTTATACACCATTTAATAAAAAATATCACAAAATTCTTCTAAGTCCCTCGGGAAGAGTGAAAGACGCGCACGTTCATTTTCAGAGCTCCTAGACCTTCCTATAAGAAGTTAGCCAAAAAGTAGCTTCGAAAAACGCTTAGGTTAAGTTTCAGAGTTGCTTCTAATGTACCAAAGCTGGACTTAGACATAATTTCACTCTCACAACATTATGGCTGGTTGGAGACAGTCCGAACCACAAGTACCGGGTCCATGGTTCTGGCCGTATACTGGGGGGACGGGGACGACTCCCATTAACCCCTGACTATACCGGGGATACGCTTATCACAATGCCTTTCTGGTCTGTGCTGAAGCAGGGCATTCTGGCAGCCAAGTGGCTTGACCTTTATTAGTGAGCCTGGTTACCCCCTCTCGGAACCACAGACTTAGAAATCGCCAGCTCATATACAGTGCATAAAATATATTTATATATATACCCTTATACACCATTTAATAAAAAATATCACAAAATTCTTCTAAGTCCCTCGGGAAGAGTGAAAGACGCGCACGTTCATTTTCAGAGCTCCTAGACCTTCCTATAAGAAGTTAGCCAAAAAGTAGCTTCGAAAAACGCTTAGGTTAAGTTTCAGAGTTGCTTCTAATGTACCAAAGCTGGACTTAGACATAATTTCACTCTCACAACATTATGGCTGGTTGGAGACAGTCCGAACCACAAGTACCGGGTCCATGGTTCTGGCCGTATACTGGGGGGGCGGGGACGACTCCCATTAACCCCTGACTATACCGGGGATACGCTTATCACAATGCCTTTCTGGTCTGTGCTGAAGCACGGCATTCTGGCAGCCAAGTGGCTTGACCTTTATTAGTGAGCCTGGTTACCCCCTCTCAGAACCACAGACTTAGAAATCGCCAGCTCATATACAGTGCATAAAATATATTTATATATATACCCTTATACACCATTTAATAAAAAATATCACAAAATTCTTCTAAGTCCCTCGGGAAGAGTGAAAGACGCGCACGTTCATTTTCAGAGCTCCTAGACCTTCCTATAAGAAGTTAGCCAAAAAGTAGCTTCGAAAAACGCTTAGGTTAAGTTTCAGAGTTGCTTCTAATGTACCAAAGCTGGACTTAGACATAATTTCACTCTCACAACATTATGGCTGGTTGGAGACAGTCCGAACCACAAGTACCGGGTCCATGGTTCTGGCCGTATACTGGGGGGACGGGGACGACTCCCATTAACCCCTGACTATACCGGGGATACGCTTATCACAATGCCTTTCTGGTCTGTGCTGAAGCAGGGCATTCTGGCAGCCAAGTGGCTTGACCTTTATTAGTGAGCCTGGTTACCCCCTCTCGGAACCACAGACTTAGAAATCGCCAGCTCATATACAGTGCATAAAATATATTTATATATATACCCTTATACACCATTTAATAAAAAATATCACAAAATTCTTCTAAGTCCCTCGGGAAGAGTGAAAGACGCGCACGTTCATTTTCAGAGCTCCTAGATCTTCCTATAAGAAGTTAGCCAAAAAGTAGCTTCGAAAAACGCTTAGGTTAAGTTTCAGAGTTGCTTCTAATGTACCAAAGCTGGACTTAGACATAATTTCACTCTCACAACATTATGGCTGGTTGGAGACAGTCCGAACCACAAGTACCGGGTCCATGGTTCTGGCCGTATACTGGGGGGACGGGGACGACTCCCATTAACCCCTGACTATACCGGGGATACGCTTATCACAATGCCTTTCTGGTCTGTGCTGAAGCAGGGCATTCTGGCAGCCAAGTGGCTTGACCTTTATTAGTGAGCCTGGTTACCCCCTCTCGGAACCACAGACTTAGAAATCGCCAGCTCATATACAGTGCATAAAATATATTTATATATATACCCTTATACACCATTTAATAAAAAATATCACAAAATTCTTCTAAGTCCCTCGGGAAGAGTGAAAGACGCGCACGTTCATTTTCAGAGCTCCTAGACCTTCCTATAAGAAGTTAGCCAAAAAGTAGCTTCGAAAAACGCTTAGGTTAAGTTTCAGAGTTGCTTCTAATGTACCAAAGCTGGACTTAGACATAATTTCACTCTCACAACATTATGGCTGGTTGGAGACAGTCCGAACCACAAGTACCGGGTCCATGGTTCTGGACGTATACTGGGGGGGCGGGGACGACTCCCATTAACCCCTGACTATACCGGGGATACGCTTATCACAATGCCTTTCTGGTCTGTGCTGAAGCACGGCATTCTGGCAGCCAAGTGGCTTGACCTTTATTAGTGAGCCTGGTTACCCCCTCTCAGAACCACAGACTTAGAAATCGCCAGCTCATATACAGTGCATAAAATATATTTATATATATACCCTTATACACCATTTAATAAAAAATATCACAAAATTCTTCTAAGTCCCTCGGGAAGAGTGAAAGACGCGCACGTTCATTTTCAGAGCTCCTAGACCTTCCTATAAGAAGTTAGCCAAAAAGTAGCTTCGAAAAACGCTTAGGTTAAGTTTCAGAGTTGCTTCTAATGTACCAAAGCTGGACTTAGACATAATTTCACTCTCACAACATTATGGCTGGTTGGAGACAGTCCGAACCACAAGTACCGGGTCCATGGTTCTGGCCGTATACTGGGGGGACGGGGACGACTCCCATTAACCCCTGACTATACCGGGGATACGCTTATCACAATGCCTTTCTGGTCTGTGCTGAAGCAGGGCATTCTGGCAGCCAAGTGGCTTGACCTTTATTAGTGAGCCTGGTTACCCCCTCTCGGAACCACAGACTTAGAAATCGCCAGCTCATATACAGTGCATAAAATATATTTATATATATACCCTTATACACCATTTAATAAAAAATATCACAAAATTCTTCTAAGTCCCTCGGGAAGAGTGAAAGACGCGCACGTTCATTTTCAGAGCTCCTAGACCTTCCTATAAGAAGTTAGCCAAAAAGTAGCTTCGAAAAACGCTTAGGTTAAGTTTCAGAGTTGCTTCTAATGTACCAAAGCTGGACTTAGACATAATTTCACTCTCACAACATTATGGCTGGTTGGAGACAGTCCGAACCACAAGTACCGGGTCCATGGTTCTGGCCGTATACTGGGGGGACGGGGACGACTCCCATTAACCCCTGACTATACCGGGGATACGCTTATCACAATGCCTTTCTGGTCTGTGCTGAAGCAGGGCATTCTGGCAGCCAAGTGGCTTGACCTTTATTAGTGAGCCTGGTTACCCCCTCTCGGAACCACAGACTTAGAAATCGCCAGCTCATATACAGTGCATAAAATATATTTATATATATACCCTTATACACCATTTAATAAAAAATATCACAAAATTCTTCTAAGTCCCTCGGGAAGAGTGAAAGACGCGCACGTTCATTTTCAGAGCTCCTAGATCTTCCTATAAGAAGTTAGCCAAAAAGTAGCTTCGAAAAACGCTTAGGTTAAGTTTCAGAGTTGCTTCTAATGTACCAAAGCTGGACTTAGACATAATTTCACTCTCACAACATTATGGCTGGTTGGAGACAGTCCGAACCACAAGTACCGGGTCCATGGTTCTGGCCGTATAATGGGGGGACGGGGACGACTCCCATTAACCCCTGACTATACCGGGGATACGCTTATCACAATGCCTTTCTGGTCTGTGCTGAAGCAGGGCATTCTGGCAGCCAAGTGGCTTGACCTTTATTAGTGAGCCTGGTTACCCCCTCTCGGAACCACAGACTTAGAAATCGCCAGCTCATATACAGTGCATAAAATATATTTATATATATACCCTTATACACCATTTAATAAAAAATATCACAAAATTCTTCTAAGTCCCTCGGGAAGAGTGAAAGACGCGCACGTTCATTTTCAGAGCTCCTAGACCTTCCTATAAGAAGTTAGCCAAAAAGTAGCTTCGAAAAACGCTTAGGTTAAGTTTCAGAGTTGCTTCTAATGTACCAAAGCTGGACTTAGACATAATTTCACTCTCACAACATTATGGCTGGTTGGAGAGAGTCCGAACCACAAGTACCGGGTCCATGGTTCTGGCCGTATACTGGGGGGACGGGGACGACTCCCATTAACCCCTGACTATACCGGGGATACGCTTATCACAATGCCTTTCTGGTCTGTGCTGAAGCAGGGCATTCTGGCAGCCAAGTGGCTTGACCTTTATTAGTGAGCCTGGTTACCCCCTCTCGGAACCACAGACTTAGAAATCGCCAGCTCATATACAGTGCATAAAATATATTTATATATATACCCTTATACACCATTTAATAAAAAATATCACACAATTCTTCTAAGTCCCTCGGGAAGAGTGAAAGACGCGCACGTTCATTTTCAGAGCTCCTAGACCTTCCTATAAGAAGTTAGCCAAAAAGTAGCTTCGAAAAACGCTTAGGTTAAGTTTCAGAGTTGCTTCTAATGTACCAAAGCTGGACTTAGACATAATTTCACTCTCACAACATTATGGCTGGTTGGAGACAGTCCGAACCACAAGTACCGGGTCCATGGTTCTGGCCGTATACTGGGGGGACGGGGACGACTCCCATTAACCCCTGACTATACCGGGGATACGCTTATCACAATGCCTTTCTGGTCTGTGCTGAAGCAGGGCATTCTGGCAGCCAAGTGGCTTGACCTTTATTAGTGAGCCTGGTTACCCCCTCTCGGAACCACAGACTTAGAAATCGCCAGCTCATATACAGTGCATAAAATATATTTATATATATACCCTTATACACCATTTAATAAAAAATATCACAAAATTCTTCTAAGTCCCTCGGGAAGAGTGAAAGACGCGCACGTTCATTTTCAGAGCTCCTAGACCTTCCTATAAGAAGTTAGCCAAAAAGTAGCTTCGAAAAACGCTTAGGTTAAGTTTCAGAGTTGCTTCTAATGTACCAAAGCTGGACTTAGACATAATTTCACTCTCACAACATTATGGCTGGTTGGAGACAGTCCGAACCACAAGTACCGGGTCCATGGTTCTGGCCGTATACTGGGGGGACGGGGACGACTCCCATTAACCCCTGACTATACCGGGGATACGCTTATCACAATGCCTTTCTGGTCTGTGCTGAAGCAGGGCATTCTGGCAGCCAAGTGGCTTGACCTTTATTAGTGAGCCTGGTTACCCCCTCTCGGAACCACAGACTTAGAAATCGCCAGCTCATATACAGTGCATAAAATATATTTATATATATAACCTTATACACCATTTAATAAAAAATATCACAAAATTCTTCTAAGTCCCTCGGGAAGAGTGAAAGACGCGCACGTTCATTTTCAGAGCTCCTAGATCTTCCTATAAGAAGTTAGCCAAAAAGTAGCTTCGAAAAACGCTTAGGTTAAGTTTCAGAGTTGCTTCTAATGTACCAAAGCTGGACTTAGACATAATTTCACTCTCACAACATTATGGCTGGTTGGAGACAGTCCGAACCACAAGTACCGGGTCCATGGTTCTGGCCGTATACTGGGGGGACGGGGACGACTCCCATTAACCCCTGACTATACCGGGGATACGCTTATCACAATGCCTTTCTGGTCTGTGCTGAAGCAGGGCATTCTGGCAGCCAAGTGGCTTGACCTTTATTAGTGAGCCTGGTTACCCCCTCTCGGAACCACAGACTTAGAAATCGCCAGCTCATATACAGTGCATAAAATATATTTATATATATACCCTTATACACCATTTAATAAAAAATATCACAAAATTCTTCTAAGTCCCTCGGGAAGAGTGAAAGACGCGCACGTTCATTTTCAGAGCTCCTAGACCTTCCTATAAGAAGTTAGCCAAAAAGTAGCTTCGAAAAACGCTTAGGTTAAGTTTCAGAGTTGCTTCTAATGTACCAAAGCTGGACTTAGACATAATTTCACTCTCACAACATTATGGCTGGTTGGAGACAGTCCGAACCACAAGTACCGGGTCCATGGTTCTGGCCGTATACTGGGGGGACGGGGACGACTCCCATTAACCCCTGACTATTCCGGGGATACGCTTATCACAATGCCTTTCTGGTCTGTGCTGAAGCAGGGCATTCTGGCAGCCAAGTGGCTTGACATTTATTAGTGAGCCTGGTTACCCCCTCTCGGAACCACAGACTTAGAAATCGCCAGCTCATATACAGTGCATAAAATATATTTATATATATACCCTTATACACCATTTAATAAAAAATATCACAAAATTCTTCTAAGTCCCTCGGGAAGAGTGAAAGACGCGCACGTTCATTTTCAGAGCTCCTAGACATTCCTATAAGAAGTTAGCCAAAAAGTAGCTTCGAAAAACGCTTAGGTTAAGTTTCAGAGTTGCTTCTAATGTACCAAAGCTGGACTTAGACATAATTTCACTCTCACAACATTATGGCTGGTTGGAGACAGTCCGAACCACAAGTACCGGGTCCATGGTTCTGGCCGTATACTGGGGGGACGGGGACGACTCCCATTAACCCCTGACTATACCGGGGATACGCTTATCACAATGCCTTTCTGGTCTGTGCTGAAGCAGGGCATTCTGGCAGCCAAGTGGCTTGACCTTTATTAGTGAGCCTGGTTACCCCCTCTCGGAACCACAGACTTAGAAATCGCCAGCTCATATACAGTGCATAAAATATATTTATATATATACCTTTCTACACCATTTAATAAAAAATATCACAAAATTCTTCTAAGTCCCTCGGGAAGAGTGAAAGACGCGCACGTTCATTTTCAGAGCTCCTAGACCTTCCTATAAGAAGTTAGCCAAAAAGTAGCTTCGAAAAACGCTTAGGTTAAGTTTCAGAGTTGCTTCTAATGTACCAAAGCTGGACTTAGACATAATTTCACTCTCACAACATTATGGCTGGTTGGAGACAGTCCGAACCACAAGTACCGGGTCCATGGTTCTGGCCGTATACTGGGGGGACGGGGACGACTCCCATTAACCCCTGACTATACCGGGGATACGCTTATCACAATGCCTTTCTGGTCTGTGCTGAAGCAGGGCATTCTGGCAGCCAAGTGGCTTGACCTTTATTAGTGAGCCTGGTTACCCCCTCTCGGAACCACAGACTTAGAAATCGCCAGCTCATATACAGTGCATAAAATATATTTATATATATACCTTTCTACACCATTTAATAAAAAATATCACAAAATTCTTCTAAGTCCCTCGGGAAGAGTGAAAGACGCGCACGTTCATTTTCAGAGCTTCTAGACCTTCCTATAAGAAGTTAGCCAAAAAGTAGCTTCGAAAAACGCTTAGGTTAAGTTTCAGAGTTGCTTCTAATGTACCAAAGCTGGACTTAGACATAATTTCACTCTCACAACATTATGGCTGGTTGGAGACAGTCCGAACCACAAGTACCGGGTCCATGGTTCTGGCCGTATACTGGGGGGACGGGGACGACTCCCATTAACCCCTGACTATACCGGGGATACGCTTATCACAATGCCTTTCTGGTCTGTGCTGAAGCAGGGCATTCTGGCAGCCAAGTGGCTTGACCTTTATTAGTGAGCCTGGTTACCCCCTCTCGGAACCACAGACTTAGAAATCGCCAGCTCATATACAGTGCATAAAATATATTTATATATATACCCTTATACACCATTTAATAAAAAATATCACAAAATTCTTCTAAGTCCCTCGGGAAGAGTGAAAGACGCGCACATTCATTTTCAGAGCTCCTAGACCTTCCTATAAGAAGTTAGCCAAAAAGTAGCTTCGAAAAACGCTTAGGTTAAGTTTCAGAGTTGCTTCTAATGTACCAAAGCTGGACTTAGACATAATTTCACTCTCACAACATTATGGCTGGTTGGAGACAGTCCGAACCACAAGTACCGGGTCCATGGTTCTGGCCGTATACTGGGGGGACGGGGACGACTCCCATTAACCCCTGACTATACCGGGGATACGCTTATCACAATGCCTTTCTGGTCTGTGCTGAAGCAGGGCATTCTGGCAGCCAAGTGGCTTGACCTTTATTAGTGAGCCTGGTTACCCCCTCTCGGAACCACAGACTTAGAAATCGCCAGCTCATATACAGTGCATAAAATATATTTATATATATACCCTTATACACCATTTAATAAAAAATATCACAAAATTCTTCTAAGTCCCTCGGGAAGAGTGAAAGACGCGCACGTTCATTTTCAGAGCTCCTAGATCTTCCTATAAGAAGTTAGCTAAAAAGTAGCTTCGAAAAACGCTTAGGTTAAGTTTCAGAGTTGCTTCTAATGTACCAAAGCTGGACTTAGACATAATTTCACTCTCACAACATTATGGCTGGTTGGAGACAGTCCGAACCACAAGTACCGGGTCCATGGTTCTGGCCGTATACTGGGGGGACGGGGACGACTCCCATTAACCCCTGACTATACCGGGGATACTCTTATCACAATGCCTTTCTGGTCTGTGCTGAAGCAGGGCATTCTGGCAGCCAAGTGGCTTGACCTTTATTAGTGAGCCTGGTTACCCCCTCTCGGAACCACAGACTTAGAAATCGCCAGCTCATATACAGTGCATAAAATATATTTATATATATACCCTTATACACCATTTAATAAAAAATATCACAAAATTCTTCTAAGTCCCTCGGGAAGAGTGAAAGACGCGCACGTTCATTTTCAGAGCTCCTAGACATTCCTATAAGAAGTTAGCCAAAAAGTAGCTTCGAAAAACGCTTAGGTTAAGTTTCAGAGTTGCTTCTAATGTACCAAAGCTGGACTTAGACATAATTTCACTCTCACAACATTATGGCTGGTTGGAGACAGTCCGAACCACAAGTACCGGGTCCATGGTTCTGGCCGTATACTGGGGGGACGGGGACGACTCCCATTAACCCCTGACTATACCGGGGATACGCTTATCACAATGCCTTTCTGGTCTGTGCTGAAGCAGGGCATTCTGGCAGCCAAGTGGCTTGACCTTTATTAGTGAGCCTGGTTACCCCCTCTCGGAACCACAGACTTAGAAATCGCCAGCTCATATACAGTGCATAAAATATATTTATATATATACCTTTCTACACCATTTAATAAAAAATATCACAAAATTCTTCTAAGTCCCTCGGGAAGAGTGAAAGACGCGCACGTTCATTTTCAGAGCTCCTAGACCTTCCTATAAGAAGTTAGCCAAAAAGTAGCTTCGAAAAACGCTTAGGTTAAGTTTCAGAGTTGCTTCTAATGTACCAAAGCTGGACTTAGACATAATTTCACTCTCACAACATTATGGCTGGTTGGAGACAGTCCGAACCACAAGTACCGGGTCCATGGTTCTGGCCGTATACTGGGGGGACGGGGACGACTCCCATTAACCCCTGACTATACCGGGGATACGCTTATCACAATGCCTTTCTGGTCTGTGCTGAAGCAGGGCATTCTGGCAGCCAAGTGGCTTGACCTTTATTAGTGAGCCTGGTTACCCCCTCTCGGAACCACAGACTTAGAAATCGCCAGCTCATATACAGTGCATAAAATATATTTATATATATACCTTTCTACACCATTTAATAAAAAATATCACAAAATTCTTCTAAGTCCCTCGGGAAGAGTGAAAGACGCGCACGTTCATTTTCAGAGCTTCTAGACCTTCCTATAAGAAGTTAGCCAAAAAGTAGCTTCGAAAAACGCTTAGGTTAAGTTTCAGAGTTGCTTCTAATGTACCAAAGCTGGACTTAGACATAATTTCACTCTCACAACATTATGGCTGGTTGGAGACAGTCCGAACCACAAGTACCGGGTCCATGGTTCTGGCCGTATACTGGGGGGACGGGGACGACTCCCATTAACCCCTGACTATACCGGGGATACGCTTATCACAATGCCTTTCTGGTCTGTGCTGAAGCAGGGCATTCTGGCAGCCAAGTGGCTTGACCTTTATTAGTGAGCCTGGTTACCCCCTCTCGGAACCACAGACTTAGAAATCGCCAGCTCATATACAGTGCATAAAATATATTTATATATATACCCTTATACACCATTTAATAAAAAATATCACAAAATTCTTCTAAGTCCCTCGGGAAGAGTGAAAGACGCGCACATTCATTTTCAGAGCTCCTAGACCTTCCTATAAGAAGTTAGCCAAAAAGTAGCTTCGAAAAACGCTTAGGTTAAGTTTCAGAGTTGCTTCTAATGTACCAAAGCTGGACTTAGACATAATTTCACTCTCACAACATTATGGCTGGTTGGAGACAGTCCGAACCACAAGTACCGGGTCCATGGTTCTGGCCGTATACTGGGGGGACGGGGACGACTCCCATTAACCCCTGACTATACCGGGGATACGCTTATCACAATGCCTTTCTGGTCTGTGCTGAAGCAGGGCATTCTGGCAGCCAAGTGGCTTGACCTTTATTAGTGAGCCTGGTTACCCCCTCTCGGAACCACAGACTTAGAAATCGCCAGCTCATATACAGTGCATAAAATATATTTATATATATACCCTTATACACCATTTAATAAAAAATATCACAAAATTCTTCTAAGTCCCTCGGGAAGAGTGAAAGACGCGCACGTTCATTTTCAGAGCTCCTAGATCTTCCTATAAGAAGTTAGCTAAAAAGTAGCTTCGAAAAACGCTTAGGTTAAGTTTCAGAGTTGCTTCTAATGTACCAAAGCTGGACTTAGACATAATTTCACTCTCACAACATTATGGCTGGTTGGAGACAGTCCGAACCACAAGTACCGGGTCCATGGTTCTGGCCGTATACTGGGGGGACGGGGACGACTCCCATTAACCCCTGACTATACCGGGGATACTCTTATCACAATGCCTTTCTGGTCTGTGCTGAAGCAGGGCATTCTGGCAGCCAAGTGGCTTGACCTTTATTAGTGAGCCTGGTTACCCCCTCTCGGAACCACAGACTTAGAAATCGCCAGCTCATATACAGTGCATAAAATATATTTATATATATACCCTTATACACCATTTAATAAAAAATATCACAAAATTCTTCTAAGTCCCTCGGGAAGAGTGAAAGACGCGCACGTTCATTTTCAGAGCTCCTAGACATTCCTATAAGAAGTTAGCCAAAAAGTAGCTTCGAAAAACGCTTAGGTTAAGTTTCAGAGTTGCTTCTAATGTACCAAAGCTGGACTTAGACATAATTTCACTCTCACAACATTATGGCTGGTTGGAGACAGTCCGAACCACAAGTACCGGGTCCATGGTTCTGGCCGTATACTGGGGGGACGGGGACGACTCCCATTAACCCCTGACTATACCGGGGATACGCTTATCACAATGCCTTTCTGGTCTGTGCTGAAGCAGGGCATTCTGGCAGCCAAGTGGCTTGACCTTTATTAGTGAGCCTGGTTACCCCCTCTCGGAACCACAGACTTAGAAATCGCCAGCTCATATACAGTGCATAAAATATATTTATATATATACCTTTCTACACCATTTAATAAAAAATATCACAAAATTCTTCTAAGTCCCTCGGGAAGAGTGAAAGACGCGCACGTTCATTTTCAGAGCTCCTAGACCTTCCTATAAGAAGTTAGCCAAAAAGTAGCTTCGAAAAACGCTTAGGTTAAGTTTCAGAGTTGCTTCTAATGTACCAAAGCTGGACTTAGACATAATTTCACTCTCACAACATTATGGCTGGTTGGAGACAGTCCGAACCACAAGTACCGGGTCCATGGTTCTGGCCGTATACTGGGGGGACGGGGACGACTCCCATTAACCCCTGACTATACCGGGGATACGCTTATCACAATGCCTTTCTGGTCTGTGCTGAAGCAGGGCATTCTGGCAGCCAAGTGGCTTGACCTTTATTAGTGAGCCTGGTTACCCCCTCTCGGAACCACAGACTTAGAAATCGCCAGCTCATATACAGTGCATAAAATATATTTATATATATACCTTTCTACACCATTTAATAAAAAATATCACAAAATTCTTCTAAGTCCCTCGGGAAGAGTGAAAGACGCGCACGTTCATTTTCAGAGCTTCTAGACCTTCCTATAAGAAGTTAGCCAAAAAGTAGCTTCGAAAAACGCTTAGGTTAAGTTTCAGAGTTGCTTCTAATGTACCAAAGCTGGACTTAGACATAATTTCACTCTCACAACATTATGGCTGGTTGGAGACAGTCCGAACCACAAGTACCGGGTCCATGGTTCTGGCCGTATACTGGGGGGACGGGGACGACTCCCATTAACCCCTGACTATACCGGGGATACGCTTATCACAATGCCTTTCTGGTCTGTGCTGAAGCAGGGCATTCTGGCAGCCAAGTGGCTTGACCTTTATTAGTGAGCCTGGTTACCCCCTCTCGGAACCACAGACTTAGAAATCGCCAGCTCATATACAGTGCATAAAATATATTTATATATATACCCTTATACACCATTTAATAAAAAATATCACAAAATTCTTCTAAGTCCCTCGGGAAGAGTGAAAGACGCGCACATTCATTTTCAGAGCTCCTAGACCTTCCTATAAGAAGTTAGCCAAAAAGTAGCTTCGAAAAACGCTTAGGTTAAGTTTCAGAGTTGCTTCTAATGTACCAAAGCTGGACTTAGACATAATTTCACTCTCACAACATTATGGCTGGTTGGAGACAGTCCGAACCACAAGTACCGGGTCCATGGTTCTGGCCGTATACTGGGGGGACGGGGACGACTCCCATTAACCCCTGACTATACCGGGGATACGCTTATCACAATGCCTTTCTGGTCTGTGCTGAAGCAGGGCATTCTGGCAGCCAAGTGGCTTGACCTTTATTAGTGAGCCTGGTTACCCCCTCTCGGAACCACAGACTTAGAAATCGCCAGCTCATATACAGTGCATAAAATATATTTATATATATACCCTTATACACCATTTAATAAAAAATATCACAAAATTCTTCTAAGTCCCTCGGGAAGAGTGAAAGACGCGCACGTTCATTTTCAGAGCTCCTAGATCTTCCTATAAGAAGTTAGCTAAAAAGTAGCTTCGAAAAACGCTTAGGTTAAGTTTCAGAGTTGCTTCTAATGTACCAAAGCTGGACTTAGACATAATTTCACTCTCACAACATTATGGCTGGTTGGAGACAGTCCGAACCACAAGTACCGGGTCCATGGTTCTGGCCGTATACTGGGGGGACGGGGACGACTCCCATTAACCCCTGACTATACCGGGGATACTCTTATCACAATGCCTTTCTGGTCTGTGCTGAAGCAGGGCATTCTGGCAGCCAAGTGGCTTGACCTTTATTAGTGAGCCTGGTTACCCCCTCTCGGAACCACAGACTTAGAAATCGCCAGCTCATATACAGTGCATAAAATATATTTATATATATACCCTTATACACCATTTAATAAAAAATATCACAAAATTCTTCTAAGTCCCTCGGGAAGAGTGAAAGACGCGCACGTTCATTTTCAGAGCTCCTAGACCTTCCTATAAGAAGTTAGCCAAAAAGTAGCTTCGAAAAACGCTTAGGTTAAGTTTCAGAGTTGCTTCTAATGTACCAAAGCTGGACTTAGACATAATTTCACTCTCACAACATTATGGCTGGTTGGAGACAGTCCGAACCACAAGTACCGGGTCCATGGTTCTGGCCGTATACTGGGGGGACGGGGACGACTCCCATTAACCCCTGACTATACCGGGGATACGCTTATCACAATGCCTTTCTGGTCTGTGCTGAAGCAGGGCATTCTGGCAGCCAAGTGGCTTGACCTTTATTAGTGAGCCTGGTTACCCCCTCTCGGAACCACAGACTTAGAAATCGCCAGCTCATATACAGTGCATAAAATATATTTATATATATACCCTTATACACCATTTAATAAAAAATATCACAAAATTCTTCTAAGTCCCTCGGGAAGAGTGAAAGACGCGCACGTTCATTTTCAGAGCTCCTAGATCTTCCTATAAGAAGTTAGCTAAAAAGTAGCTTCGAAAAACGCTTAGGTTAAGTTTCAGAGTTGCTTCTAATGTACCAAAGCTGGACTTAGACATAATTTCACTCTCACAACATTATGGCTGGTTGGAGACAGTCCGAACCACAAGTACCGGGTCCATGGTTCTGGCCGTATACTGGGGGGACGGGGACGACTCCCATTAACCCCTGACTATACCGGGGATACGCTTATCACAATGCCTTTCTGGTCTGTGCTGAAGCAGGGCATTCTGGCAGCCAAGTGGCTTGACCTTTATTAGTGAGCCTGGTTACCCCCTCTCGGAACCACAGACTTAGAAATCGCCAGCTCATATACAGTGCATAAAATATATTTATATATATACCCTTATACACCATTTAATAAAAAATATCACAAAATTCTTCTAAGTCCCTCGGGAAGAGTGAAAGACGCGCACGTTCATTTTCAGAGCTCCTAGACCTTCCTATAAGAAGTTAGCCAAAAAGTAGCTTCGAAAAACGCTTAGGTTAAGTTTCAGAGTTGCTTCTAATGTACCAAAGCTGGACTTAGACATAATTTCACTCTCACAACATTATGGCTGGTTGGAGACAGTCCGAACCACAAGTACCGGGTCCATGGTTCTGGCCGTATACTGGGGGGACGGGGACGACTCCCATTAACCCCTGAAAAAATGCTGAAATTCGACTTATACAGTGTTTTTGCTTATTAAACTTGATGAATTCTCTCCTCTTGACTGTAGAATAGTATGTTAAGCAAAGCACAATACATTCCTATGTGTAGAAGCACAGATATACACGATTTCACAATGTGTTCCTAGAACAGCTGTGAGCAACTTTTTTACACAACGTTAACAACACATTTGAAGCTCAATATTTCATGGGCTGAAGCGGGGAAGATAGAAAACGTGTGCCCTGTAAAGGCGAAGTCTGTGGCATTAACAGGAAGGGAGAAAAAGTACTTTCTACCCATTTTTAGGTACAGCGGTAAAACGGCAAGTTTCTATGGAACTGCATCTCGGATTGTGACTGTGGTTTTCCCGGTCACACAAAAATGCTGAAATTCGACTTATACAGTGTTTTTGCTTATTAAACTTGATGAATTCTCACCTCTTGACTGTAGAATAGTGTGTAAAGCAAAGCACAATACATTCCTATGTGTAGAAGCAAAGATATACGCGATTTCACAATGTGTTCCTAGAACAGCTGTGAGCAACTTTTTTACACAACGTTAACAACACATTTGAAGCTCAATATTTCATGGGCTGAAGCGGGGAAGATAGAAAACGTGTGCCCTGTAAAGGCGAAGTCTGTGGCATTAACAGGAAGGGAGAAAAAGTACTTTCTACCCATTTTTAGGTTCAGCGGTAAAATGGCAAGTTTCTATGGAACTGCATCTCGGCTTGTGACTGTGGTTTTCCCGGTCACACAAAAATGCTGAAATTCGACTTATACAGTGTTTTTGCTTAATAAACTTGATGAATTCTCTCCTCTTGACTGTAGAATAGTGTGTAAAGCAAAGCACAATACATTCCTATGTGTAGAAGCAAAGATATACGCGATTTCACAATGTGTTCCTAGAACAGCTGTGAGCAACTTTTTTACACAACGTTAACAACACATTTGAAGCTCAATATTTCATGGGCTGAAGCGGGGAAGATAGAAAACGTGTGCCCTGTAAAGGCGAAGTCTGTGGCATTAACAGGAAGGGAGAAAAAGTACTTTCTACCCATTTTTAGGTACAGCGGTAAAACGGCAAGTTTCTATGGAACTGCATCTCGGATTGTGACTGTGGTTTTCCCGGTCACACAAAAATGCTGAAATTCGACTTATACAGTGTTTTTGCTTATTAAACTTGATGAATTCTCACCTCTTGACTGTAGAATAGTGTGTAAAGCAAAGCACAATACATTCCTATGTGTAGAAGCAAAGATATACGCGATTTCACAATGTGTTCCTAGAACAGCTGTGAGCAACTTTTTTACACAACGTTAACAACACATTTGAAGCTCAATATTTCATGGGCTGAAGCGGGGAAGATAGAAAACGTGTGCCCTGTAAAGGCGAAGTCTGTGGCATTAACAGGAAGGGAGAAAAAGTACTTTCTACCCATTTTTAGGTTCCGCGGTAAAATGGCAAGTTCCTATGGAACTGAATCTCGGCTTGTGACTGTTGTTTTCCCGGTCACACAAAAATGCTGAAATTCGACTTATACAGTGTTTTTGCTTATTAAACTTGATGAATTCTCTCCTTTTGACTGTAGAATAGTGTGTAAAGCAAAGCACAATACATTCCTATGTGTAGAAGAAAAGATATACGCGATTTCACAATGTGTTCCTAGAACAGCTGTGAGCAACTTTTTTACACAACGTTAACAACACATTTGAAGCTCAATATTTCATGGGCTGAAGCGGGGAAGATAGAAAACGTGTGCCCTGTAAAGGCGAAGTCTGTGGCATTAACAGGAAGGGAGAAAAAGTACTTTCTACCCATTTTTAGGTTCAGCGGTAAAATGGCAAGTTTCTATGGAACTGCATCTCGGCTTGTGACTGTGGTTTTCCCGGTCACACAAAAATGCTGAAATTCGACTTATACAGTGTTTTTGCTTAATAAACTTGATGAATTTTCTCCTCTTGACTGTAGAATAGTGTGTAAAGCAAAGCACAATACATTCCTATGTGTAGAAGCAAAGATATACGCGATTTCACAATGTGTTCCTAGAACAGCTGTGAGCAACTTTTTTACACAACGTTAACAACACATTTGAAGCTCAATATTTCATGGGCTGAAGCGGGGAAGATAGAAAACGTGTGCCCTGTAAAGGCGAAGTCTGTGGCATTAACAGGAAGGGAGAAAAAGTACTTTCTACCCATTTTTAGGTTCCGCGGTAAAATGGCAAGTTCCTATGGAACTGAATCTCGGCTTGTGACTGTTGTTTTCCCGGCCACACAAAAATGCTGAAATTCGACTTATACAGTGTTTTTGCTTATTAAACTTGATGAATTCTCTCCTCTTGACTGTAGAATAGTATGTTAAGCAAAGCACAATACATTCCTATGTGTAGAAGCAAAGATATACGCGATTTCACAATGTGTTCCTAGAACAGCTGTGAGCAACTTTTTTTACACAACGTTAACAACACATTTGAAGCTCAATATTTCATGGGCTGAAGCGGGGAAGATAGAAAACGTGTGCCCTGTAAAGGCGAAGTCTGTGGCATTAACAGGAAGGGAGAAAAAGTACTTTCTACCCATTTTTAGGTTCAGCGGTAAAATGGCAAGTTTCTATGGAACTGCATCTCGGCTTGTGACTGTGGTTTTCCCGGTCACACAAAAATGCTGAAATTCGACTTATACAGTGTTTTTGCTTAATAAACTTGATGAATTCTCTCCTCTTGACTGTAGAATAGTGTGTAAAGCAAAGCACAATACATTCCTATGTGTAGAAGCAAAGATATACGCGATTTCACAATGTGTTCCTAGAACAGCTGTGAGCAACTTTTTTACACAACGTTAACAACACATTTGAAGCTCAATATTTCATGGGCTGAAGCGGGGAAGATAGAAAACGTGTGCCCTGTAAAGGCGAAGTCTGTGGCATTAACAGGAAGGGAGAAAAAGTACTTTCTACCCATTTTTAGGTACAGCGGTAAAACGGCAAGTTTCTATGGAACTGCATCTCGGATTGTGACTGTGGTTTTCCCGGTCACACAAAAATGCTGAAATTCGACTTATACAGTGTTTTTGCTTATTAAACTTGATGAATTCTCACCTCTTGACTGTAGAATAGTGTGTAAAGCAAAGCACAATACATTCCTATGTGTAGAAGCAAAGATATACGCGATTTCACAATGTGTTCCTAGAACAGCTGTGAGCAACTTTTTTACACAACGTTAACAACACATTTGAAGCTCAATATTTCATGGGCTGAAGCGGGGAAGATAGAAAACGTGTGCCCTGTAAAGGCGAAGTCTGTGGCATTAACAGGAAGGGAGAAAAAGTACTTTCTACCCATTTTTAGGTTCCGCTGTAAAATGGCAAGTTCCTATGGAACTGAATCTCGGCTTGTGACTGTTGTTTTCCCGGTCACACAAAAATGCTGAAATTCGACTTATACAGTGTTTTTGCTTATTAAACTTGATGAATTCTCTCCTTTTGACTGTAGAATAGTGTGTAAAGGAAAGCACAATACATTCCTATGTGTAGAAGAAAAGATATACGCGATTTCACAATGTGTTCCTAGAACAGCTGTGAGCAACTTTTTTACACAACGTTAACAACACATTTGAAGCTCAATATTTCATGGGCTGAAGCGGGGAAGATAGAAAACGTGTGCCCTGTAAAGGCGAAGTCTGTGGCATTAACAGGAAGGGAGAAAAAGTACTTTCTACCCATTTTTAGGTTCAGCGGTAAAATGGCAAGTTTCTATGGAACTGCATCTCGGCTTGTGACTGTGGTTTTCCCGGCCACACAAAAATGCTGAAATTCGACTTATACAGTGTTTTTGCTTATTAAACTTGATGAATTCTCTCCTCTTGACTGTAGAATAGTATGTTAAGCAAAGCACAATACATTCCTATGTGTAGAAGCAAAGATATACACGATTTCACAATGTGTTCCTAGAACAGCTGTGAGCAACTTTTTTACACAACGTTAACAACACATTTGAAGCTCAATATTTCATGGGCTGAAGCGGGGAAGATAGAAAACGTGTGCCCTGTAAAGGCGAAGTCTGTGGCATTAACAGGAAGGGAGAAAAAGTACTTTCTACCCATTTTTAGGTACAGCGGTAAAACGGCAAGTTTCTATGGAACTGCATCTCGGATTGTGACTGTGGTTTTCCCGGTCACACAAAAATGCTGAAATTCGACTTATACAGTGTTTTTGCTTATTAAACTTGATGAATTCTCACCTCTTGACTGTAGAATAGTGTGTAAAGCAAAGCACAATACATTCCTATGTGTAGAAGCAAAGATATACGCGATTTCACAATGTGTTCCTAGAACAGCTGTGAGCAACTTTTTTACACAACGTTAACAACACATTTGAAGCTCAATATTTCATGGGCTGAAGCGGGGAAGATAGAAAACGTGTGCCCTGTAAAGGCGAAGTCTGTGGCATTAACAGGAAGGGAGAAAAAGTACTTTCTACCCATTTTTAGGTTCCGCGGTAAAATGGCAAGTTCCTATGGAACTGAATCTCGGCTTGTGACTGTTGTTTTCCCGGTCACACAAAAATGCTGAAATTCGACTTATACAGTGTTTTTGCTTATTAAACTTGATGAATTCTCTCCTTTTGACTGTAGAATAGTGTGTAAAGCAAAGCACAATACATTCCTATGTGTAGAAGAAAAGATATACGCGATTTCACAATGTGTTCCTAGAACAGCTGTGAGCAACTTTTTTACACAACGTTAACAACACATTTGAAGCTCAATATTTCATGGGCTGAAGCGGGGAAGATAGAAAACGTGTGCCCTGTAAAGGCGAAGTCTGTGGCATTAACAGGAAGGGAGAAAAAGTACTTTCTACCCATTTTTAGGTTCAGCGGTAAAATGGCAAGTTTCTATGGAACTGCATCTCGGCTTGTGACTGTGGTTTTCCCGGTCACACAAAAATGCTGAAATTCGACTTATACAGTGTTTTTGCTTAATAAACTTGATGAATTTTCTCCTCTTGACTGTAGAATAGTGTGTAAAGCAAAGCACAATACATTCCTATGTGTAGAAGCAAAGATATACGCGATTTCACAATGTGTTCCTAGAACAGCTGTGAGCAACTTTTTTACACAACGTTAACAACACATTTGAAGCTCAATATTTCATGGGCTGAAGCGGGGAAGATAGAAAACGTGTGCCCTGTAAAGGCGAAGTCTGTGGCATTAACAGGAAGGGAGAAAAAGTACTTTCTACCCATTTTTAGGTACAGCGGTAAAACGGCAAGTTTCTATGGAACTGCATCTCGGATTGTGACTGTGGTTTTCCCGGTCACACAAAAATGCTGAAATTCGACTTATACAGTGTTTTTGCTTATTAAACTTGATGAATTCTCACCTCTTGACTGTAGAATAGTGTGTAAAGCAAAGCACAATACATTCCTATGTGTAGAAGCAAAGATATACGCGATTTCACAATGTGTTCCTAGAACAGCTGTGAGCAACTTTTTTACACAACGTTAACAACATATTTGAAGCTCAATATTTCATGGGCTGAAGCGGGGAAGATAGAAAACGTGTGCCCTGTAAAGGCGAAGTCTGTGGCATTAACAGGAAGGGAGAAAAAGTACTTTCTACCCATTTTTAGGTTCCGCGGTAAAATGGCAAGTTCCTATGGAACTGAATCTCGGCTTGTGACTGTTGTTTTCCCGGCCACACAAAAATGCTGAAATTCGACTTATACAGTGTTTTTGCTTATTAAACTTGATGAATTCTCTCCTCTTGACTGTAGAATAGTATGTTAAGCAAAGCACAATACATTCCTATGTGTAGAAGCAAAGATATACGCGATTTCACAATGTGTTCCTAGAACAGCTGTGAGCAACTTTTTTTACACAACGTTAACAACACATTTGAAGCTCAATATTTCATGGGCTGAAGCGGGGAAGATAGAAAACGTGTGCCCTGTAAAGGCGAAGTCTGTGGCATTAACAGGAAGGGAGAAAAAGTACTTTCTACCCATTTTTAGGTTCAGCGGTAAAATGGCAAGTTTCTATGGAACTGCATCTCGGCTTGTGACTGTGGTTTTCCCGGTCACACAAAAATGCTGAAATTCGACTTATACAGTGTTTTTGCTTAATAAACTTGATGAATTCTCTCCTCTTGACTGTAGAATAGTGTGTAAAGCAAAGCACAATACATTCCTATGTGTAGAAGCAAAGATATACGCGATTTCACAATGTGTTCCTAGAACAGCTGTGAGCAACTTTTTTACACAATGTTAACAACACATTTGAAGCTCAATATTTCATGGGCTGAAGCGGGGAAGATAGAAAACGTGTGCCCTGTAATGGCGAAGTCTGTGGCATTAACAGGAAGGAAGAAAAAGTACTTTCTACCCATTTTTAGGTACAGCGGTAAAACGGCAAGTTTCTATGGAACTGCATCTCGGATTGTGACTGTGGTTTTCCCGGTCACACAAAAATGCTGAAATTCGACTTATACAGTGTTTTTGCTTATTAAACTTGATGAATTCTCACCTCTTGACTGTAGAATAGTGTGTAAAGCAAAGCACAATACATTCCTATGTGTAGAAGCAAAGATATACGCGATTTCACAATGTGTTCCTAGAACAGCTGTGAGCAACTTTTTTACACAACGTTAACAACACATTTGAAGCTCAATATTTCATGGGCTGAAGCGGGGAAGATAGAAAACGTGTGCCCTGTAAAGGCGAAGTCTGTGGCATTAACAGGAAGGGAGAAAAAGTACTTTCTACCCATTTTTAGGTTCAGCGGTAAAATGGCAAGTTTCTATGGAACTGCATCTCGGCTTGTGACTGTGGTTTTCCCGGTCACACAAAAATGCTGAAATTCGACTTATACAGTGTTTTTGCTTATTAAACTTGATGAATTCTCTCCTCTTGACTGTAGAATAGTATGTTAAGCAAAGCACAATACATTCCTATGTGTAGAAGCACAGATATACACGATTTCACAATGTGTTCCTAGAACAGCTGTGAGCAACTTTTTTACACAACGTTAACAACACATTTGAAGCTCAATATTTCATTGGCTGAAGCGGGGAAGATAGAAAACGTGTGCCCTGTAAAGGCGAAGTCTGTGGCATTAACAGGAAGGGAGAAAAAGTACTTTCTACCCATTTTTAGGTACAGCGGTAAAACGGCAAGTTTCTATGGAACTGCATCTCGGATTGTGACTGTGGTTTTCCCGGTCACACAAAAATGCTGAAATTCGACTTATACAGTGTTTTTGCTTAATAAACTTGATGAATTCTCTCCTCTTGACTGTAGAATAGTGTGTAAAGCAAAGCACAATACATTCCTATGTGTAGAAGCAAAGATATACGCGATTTCACAATGTGTTCCTAGAACAGCTGTGAGCAACTTTTTTACACAACGTTAACAACACATTTGAAGCTCAATATTTCATGGGCTGAAGCGGGGAAGATAGAAAACGTGTGCCCTGTAAAGGCGAAGTCTGTGGCATTAACAGGAAGGGAGAAAAAGTACTTTCTACCCATTTTTAGGTACAGCGGTAAAATGGCAAGTTTCTATGGAACTGCATCTCGGATTGTGACTGTGGTTTTCCCGGTCACACAAAAATGCTGAAATTCGACTTATACAGTGTTTTTGCTTATTAAACTTGATGAATTCTCACCTCTTGACTGTAGAATAGTGTGTAAAGCAAAGCACAATACATTCCTATGTGTAGAAGCAAAGATATACGCGATTTCACAATGTGTTCCTAGAACAGCTGTGAGCAACTTTTTTACACAACGTTAACAACACATTTGAAGCTCAATATTTCATGGGCTGAAGCGGGGAAGATAGAAAACGTGTGCCCTGTAAAGGCGAAGTCTGTGGCATTAACAGGAAGGGAGAAAAAGTACTTTCTACCCATTTTTAGGTTCCGCGGTAAAATGGCAAGTTCCTATGGAACTGAATCTCGGCTTGTGACTGTTGTTTTCCCGGTCACACAAAAATGCTGAAATTCGACTTATACAGTGTTATTGCTTATTAAACTTGATGAATTCTCTCCTTTTGACTGTAGAATAGTGTGTAAAGCAAAGCACAATACATTCCTATGTGTAGAAGCAAAGATATACGCGATTTCACAATGTGTTCCTAGAACAGCTGTGAGCAACTTTTTTACACAATGTTAACAACACATTTGAAGCTCAATATTTCATGGGCTGAAGCGGGGAAGATAGAAAACGTGTGCCCTGTAAAGGCGAAGTCTGTGGCATTAACAGGAAGGGAGAAAAAGTACTTTCTACCCATTTTTAGGTTCAGCGGTAAAACGGCAAGTTTCTATGGAACTGCATCTCGGCTTGTGACTGTGGTTTTCCCGGTCAAACAAAAATGCTGAAATTCGACTTATACAGTGTTTTTGCTTATTAAACTTGATGAATTCTCTCCTCTTGACTGTAGAATAGTGTGTAAAGCAAAGCACAATACATTCCTACTGTATGTGTAGAAGAAAAGATATACGCGATTTCACAATGTGTTCCTAGAACAGCTGTGAGCAACTTTTTTACACAACGTTAACAACACATTTGAAGCTCAATATTTCATGGGCTGAAGCGGGGAAGATAGAAAACGTGTGCCCTGTAAAGGCGAAGTCTGTGGCATTAACAGGAAGGGAGAAAAAGTACTTTCTACCCATTTTTAGGTTCAGCGGTAAAATGGCAAGTTTCTATGGAACTGCATCTCGACTTGTGACTGTGGTTTTCCCGGTCACACAAAAATGCTGAAATTCGACTTATACAGTGTTTTTGCTTATTAAACTTGATGAATTCTCTCCTCTTGACTGTAGAATAGTGTGTAAAGCAAAGCACAATACATTGCTATGTGTAGAAGCAAAGATATACGCGATTTCACAATGTGTTCCTAGAACAGCTGTGAGCAACTTTTTTACACCACGTTAACAACACATTTGAAGCTCAATATTTCATGGGCTGAAGCGGGGAAGATAGAAAACGTGTGCCCTGTAAAGGCGAAGTCTGTGGCATTAACAGGAAGGGAGAAAAAGTACTTTCTACCCATTTTTAGGTACAGCGGTAAAATGGCAAGTTTCTATGGAACTGCATCTCGCTTGTGACTGTGGTTTTCCCGGTCACACAAAAATGCTGAAATTCGACTTATACAGTGTTTTTGCTTATTAAACTTGATGAATTCTCTCCTCTTGACTGTAGAATAGTGTGTAAAGCAAAGCACAATACATTCCTATGTGTAGAAGCAAAGATATACGGGATTTCACAATGTGTTCCTAGAACAGCTGTGTGCAACTTTTTTACACAATGTTAACAACACATTTGAAGCTCAATATTTCATGGGCTGAAGCGGGGAAGATAGAAAACGTGTGCCCTGTAAAGGCGAAGTCTGTGGCATTAACAGGAAGGGAGAAAAAGTACTTTCTACCCATTTTTAGGTTCAGTGGTAAAATGGCAAGTTTCTATGGAACTGCATCTCGACTTGTGACTGTGGTTTTCCCGGTCACACAAAAATGCTGAAATTCGACTTATACAGTGTTTTTGCTTATTAAATTTGATGAATTCTCTCCTCTTGACTGTAGAATAGTGTGTAAAGCAAAGCACAATACATTTCTATGTGTAGAAGCAAAGATATACGCGATTTCACAATGTGTTCCTAGAACAGCTGTGAGCAACTTTTTTACACCACGTTAACAACACATTTGAAGCTCAATATTTCATGGGCTAAAGCGGGGAAGATAGAAAACGTGTGCCCTGTAAAGGCGAAGTCTGTGGCATTAACAGGAAGGGAGAAAAAGTACTTTCTAC
This sequence comes from Ascaphus truei, assembly GCF_040206685.1. Lineage (NCBI taxonomy): Eukaryota > Metazoa > Chordata > Amphibia > Anura > Ascaphidae > Ascaphus > Ascaphus truei. The sequence goes on along the minus strand of NW_027454521.1, from coordinate 178,075 downwards.
CCATTTTTAGGTTCAGCGGTAAAATGGCAAGTTTCTATGGAACTGCATCTCGGCTTGTGACTGTGGTTTTCCCATTCACACACAAATGCTGAAATTCGACTTATACAGTGTTTTTGCTTATTAAACTTGATGAATTCTCTCCTCTTGACTGTAGAATAGTGTGTAAAGCAAAGCACAATACATTCCTATGTGTAGAAGCAAAGATATACGCGATTTCACAATGTGTTCCTAGTGTTGTGTTTGTGAGAGTGAAATTATGTCTAAGTCCAGCTTTGGTACATTAGAAGCAACTCTGAAACTTAACCTAAGCGTTTTTCGAAGCTACCTTTTGGCTAACTTCTTATAGGAAGGTCTAGGAGCTCTGAAAATGAACGTGCGCGTCTTTCACTCTTCCCGAGGGACTTAGAAGAATTTTGTGATATTTTTTATTAAAATGGTGTATAAGGGTATATATATAAATATATTTTATGCACTGTATATGAGCTGGCGATTTCTAAGTCTGTGGTTCCGAGAGGGGGTAACCAGGCTCACTAATAAAGGTCAAGCCACTTGGCTGCCAGAATGCCGTGCTTCAGCACAGACCAGAAAGGCATTGTGATAAGCGTATCCCCGGTATAGTCAGGGGTTAATGGGAGTCGTCCCCGCCCCCCCAGTATACGGCCAGAACCATGGACCCGGTACTTGTGGTTCGGACTGTCTCCAACCAGCCATAATGTTGTGAGAGTGAAATTATGTCTAAGTCCAGCTTTGGTACATTAGAAGCAACTCTGAAACTTAACCTAAGCGTTTTTCGAAGCTACTTTTTGGCTAACTTCTTATAGGAAGGTCTAGGAGCTCTGAAAATGAACGTGCGCATCTTTCACTCTTCCCGAGGGACTTAGAAGAATTTTGTGATATTTTTTATTAAATGGTGTATAAGGGTATATATATAAATATATTTTATGCACTGTATATGAGCTGGCGATTTCTAAGTCTGTGGTTCCGAGAGGGGGTAACCAGGCTCACTAATAAAGGTCAAGCCACTTGGCTGCCAGAATGCCCTGCTTCAGCACAGACCAGAAAGGCATTGTGATAAGCGTATCCCCGGTATAGTCAGGGGTTAATGGGAGTCGTCCCCGTCCCCCCAGTATACGGCCAGAACCATGGACCCGGTACTTGTGGTTCGGACTGTCTCCAACCAGCCATAATGTTGTGAGAGTGAAATTATGTCTAAGTCCAGCTTTGGTACATTAGAAGCAACTCTGAAACTTAACCTAAGCGTTTTTCGAAGCTACTTTTTGGCTAACTTCTTATAGGAAGGTCTAGGAGCTCTGAAAATGAACGTGCGCATCTTTCACTCTTCCCGAGGGACTTAGAAGAATTTTGTGATATTTTTTATTAAATGGTGTATAAGGGTATATATATAAATATATTTTATGCACTGTATATGAGCTGGCGATTTCTAAGTCTGTGGTTCCGAGAGGGGGTAACCAGGCTCACTAATAAAGGTCAAGCCACTTGGCTGCCAGAATGCCCTGCTTCAGCACAGACCAGAAAGGCATTGTGATAAGCGTATCCCCGGTATAGTCAGGGGTTAATGGGAGTCGTCCCCGTCCCCCCAGTATACGGCCAGAACCATGGACCCGGTACTTGTGGTTCGGACTCTCTCCAACCAGCCATAATGTTGTGAGAGTGAAATTATGTTTAAGTCCAGCTTTGATACATTAGAAGCAACTCTGAAACTTAACCTAAGCGTTTTTCGAAGCTACTTTTTGGCTAACTTCTTATAGGAAGGTCTAGGAGCTCTGAAAATGAACGTGCGCGTCTTTCACTCTTCCCGAGGGACTTAGAAGAATGTTGTGATATTTTTTATTAAAATGGTGTATAAGGGTATATATATAAATATATTTTATGCACTGTATATGAGCTGGCGATTTCTAAGTCTGTGGTTCCGAGAGGAGGTAACCAGGCTCACTAATAAAGGTCAAGCCACTTGGCTGCCAGAATGCCCTGCTTCAGCACAGACCAGAAAGGCATTGTGATAAGCGTATCCCCGGTATAGTCAGGGGTTAATGGGAGTCGTCCCCGCCCCCCCAGTATACGGCCAGAACCATGGACCCGGTACTTGTGGTTCGGACTGTCTCCAACCAGCCATAATGTTGTGAGAGTGAAATTATGTCTAAGTCCAGCTTTGGTACATTAGAAGCAACTCTGAAACTTAACCTAAGCGTTTTTCGAAGCTACTTTTTGGCTAACTTCTTATAGGAAGGTCTAGGAGCTCTGAAAATGAACGTGCGCATCTTTCACTCTTCCCGAGGGACTTAGAAGAATTTTGTGATATTTTTTATTAAATGGTGTATAAGGGTATATATATAAATATATTTTATGCACTGTATATGAGCTGGCGATTTCTAAGTCTGTGGTTCCGAGAGGGGGTAACCAGGCTCACTAATAAAGGTCAAGCCACTTGGCTGCCAGAATGCCCTGCTTCAGCACAGACCAGAAAGGCATTGTGATAAGCGTATCCCCGGTATAGTCAGGGGTTAATGGGAGTCGTCCCCGTCCCCCCAGTATACGGCCAGAACCATGGACCCGGTACTTGTGGTTCGGACTCTCTCCAACCAGCCATAATGTTGTGAGAGTGAAATTATGTCTAAGTCCAGCTTTGGTACATTAGAAGCAACTCTGAAACTTAACCTAAGCGTTTTTCGAAGCTACTTTTTGGCTAACTTCTTATAGGAAGGTCTAGGAGCTCTGAAAATGAACGTGCGCGTCTTTCACTCTTCCCGAGGGACTTAGAAGAATTTTGTGATATTTTTTATTAAATGGTGTATAAGGGTATATATATAAATATATTTTATGCACTGTATATGAGCTGGCGATTTCTAAGTCTGTGGTTCCGAGAGGGGGTAACCAGGCTCACTAATAAAGGTCAAGCCACTTGGCTGCCAGAATGCCCTGCTTCAGCACAGACCAGAAAGGCATTGTGATAAGCGTATCCCCGGTATAGTCAGGGGTTAATGGGAGTCGTCCCCGTCCCCCCAGTATACGGCCAGAACCATGGACCCGGTACTTGTGGTTCGGACTGTCTCCAACCAGCCATAATGTTGTGAGAGTGAAATTATGTCTAAGTCCAGCTTTGGTACATTAGAAGCAACTCTGAAACTTAACCTAAGCGTTTTTCGAAGCTACTTTTTGGCTAACTTCTTATAGGAAGGTCTAGGAGCTCTGAAAATGAACGTGCGCGTCTTTCACTCTTCCCGAGGGACTTAGAAGAATTTTGTGATATTTTTTATTAAAATGGTGTATAAGGGTATATATATAAATATATTTTATGCACTGTATATGAGCTGGCGATTTCTAAGTCTGTGGTTCCGAGAGGGGGTAACCAGGCTCACTAATAAAGGTCAAGCCACTTGGCTGCCAGAATGCCCTGCTTCAGCACAGACCAGAAAGGCATTGTGATAAGCGTATCCCCGGTATAGTCAGGGGTTAATGGGAGTCGTCCCCGTCCCCCCAGTATACGGCCAGAACCATGGACCCGGTACTTGTGGTTCGGACTCTCTCCAACCAGCCATAATGTTGTGAGAGTGAAATTATGTCTAAGTGCAGCTTTGGTACATTAGAAGCAACTCTGAAACTTAACCTAAGCGTTTTTCGAAGCTACTTTTTGGCTAACTTCTTATAGGAAGGTCTAGGAGCTCTGAAAATGAACGTGCGCGTCTTTCACTCTTCCCGAGGGACTTAGAAGAATTTTGTGATATTTTTTATTAAAATGGTGTATAAGGGTATATATATAAATATATTTTATGCACTGTATATGAGCTGGCGATTTCTAAGTCTGTGGTTCCGAGAGGGGGTAACCAGGCTCACTAATAAAGGTCAAGCCACTTGGCTGCCAGAATGCCCTGCTTCAGCACAGACCAGAAAGGCATTGTGATAAGCGTATCCCCGGTATAGTCAGGGGTTAATGGGAGTCGTCCCCGTCCCCCCAGTATACGGCCAGAACCATGGACCCGGTACTTGTGGTTCGGACTCTCTCCAACCAGCCATAATGTTGTGAGAGTGAAATTATGTCTAAGTCCAGCTTTGGTACATTAGAAGCAACTCTGAAACTTAACCTAAGCGTTTTTCGAAGCTACTTTTTGGCTAACTTCTTATAGGAAGGTCTAGGAGCTCTGAAAATGAACGTGCGCGTCTTTCACTCTTCCCGAGGGACTTAGAAGAATTTTGTGATATTTTTTATTAAATGGAGTATAAGGGTATATATATAAATATATTTTATGCACTGTATATGAGCTGGCGATTTCTAAGTCTGTGGTTCCGAGAGGGGGTAACCAGGCTCACTAATAAAGGTCAAGCCACTTGGCTGCCAGAATGGCCTGCTTCAGCACAGACCAGAAAGGCATTGTGATAAGCGTATCCCCGGTATAGTCAGGGGTTAATGGGAGTCGTCCCCGTCCCCCCAGTATACGGCCAGAACCATGGACCCGGTACTTGTGGTTCGGACTGTCTCCAACCAGCCATAATGTTGTGAGAGTGAAATTATGTCTAAGTCCAGCTTTGGTACATTAGAAGCAACTCTGAAACTTAACCTAAGCGTTTTTCGAAGCTACTTTTTGGCTAACTTCTTATAGGAAGGTCTAGGAGCTCTGAAAATGAACGTGCGCGTCTTTCACTCTTCCCGAGGGACTTAGAAGAATTTTGTGATATTTTTTATTAAAATGGTGTATAAGGGTATATATATAAATATATTTTATGCACTGTATATGAGCTGGCGATTTCTAAGTCTGTGGTTCCGAGAGGGGGTAACCAGGCTCACTAATAAAGGTCAAGCCACTTGGCTGCCAGAATGCCCTGCTTCAGCACAGACCAGAAAGGCATTGTGATAAGCGTATCCCCGGTATAGTCAGGGGTTAATGGGAGTCGTCCCCGTCCCCCCAGTATACGGCCAGAACCATGGACCCGGTACTTGTGGTTCGGACTCTCTCCAACCAGCCATAATGTTGTGAGAGTGAAATTATGTCTAAGTGCAGCTTTGGTACATAAGAAGCAACTCTGAAACTTAACCTAAGCGTTTTTCGAAGCTACTTTTTGGCTAACTTCTTATAGGAAGGTCTAGGAGCTCTGAAAATGAACGTGCGCGTCTTTCACTCTTCCCGAGGGACTTAGAAGAATTTTGTGATATTTTTTATTAAAATGGTGTATAAGGGTATATATATATAAATATATTTTATGCACTGTATATGAGCTGGCGATTTCTAAGTCTGTGGTTCCGAGAGGGGGTAACCAGGCTCACTAATAAAGGTCAAGCCACTTGGCTGCCAGAATGCCGTGCTTCAGCACAGACCAGAAAGGCATTGTGATAAGCGTATCCCCGGTATAGTCAGGGGTTAATGGGAGTCGTCCCCGCCCCCCCAGTATACGGCCAGAACCATGGACCCGGTACTTGTGGTTCGGACTGTCTCCAACCAGCCATAATGTTGTGAGAGTGAAATTATGTCTAAGTCCAGCTTTGGTACATTAGAAGCAACTCTGAAACTTAACCTAAGCGTTTTTCGAAGCTACTTTTTGGCTAACTTCTTATAGGAAGGTCTAGGAGCTCTGAAAATGAACGTGCGCGTCTTTCACTCTTCCCGAGGGACTTAGAAGAATTTTGTGATATTTTTTATTAAATGGTGTATAAGGGTATATATATAAATATATTTTATGCACTGTATATGAGCTGGCGATTTCTAAGTCTGTGGTTCCGAGAGGGGGTAACCAGGCTCACTAATAAAGGTCAAGCCACTTGGCTGCCAGAATGCCCTGCTTCAGCACAGACCAGAAAGGCATTGTGATAAGCGTATCCCCGGTATAGTCAGGGGTTAATGGGAGTCGTCCCCGTCCCCCCAGTATACGGCCAGAACCATGGACCCGGTACTTGTGGTTCGGACTGTCTCCAACCAGCCATAATGTTGTGAGAGTGAAATTATGTCTAAGTCCAGCTTTGGTACATTAGAAGCAACTCTGAAACTTAACCTAAGCGTTTTTCGAAGCTACTTTTTGGCTAACTTCTTATAGGAAGATCTAGGAGCTCTGAAAATGAACGTGCGCGTCTTTCACTCTTCCCGAGGGACTTAGAAGAATTTTGTGATATTTTTTATTAAATGGTGTATAAGGGTATATATATAAATATATTTTATGCACTGTATATGAGCTGGCGATTTCTAAGTCTGTGGTTCCGAGAGGGGGTAACCAGGCTCACTAATAAAGGTCAAGCCACTTGGCTGCCAGAATGCCCTGCTTCAGCACAGACCAGAAAGGCATTGTGATAAGCGTATCCCCGGTATAGTCAGGGGTTAATGGGAGTCGTCCCCGTCCCCCCAGTATACGGCCAGAACCATGGACCCGGTACTTGTGGTTCGGACTGTCTCCAACCAGCCATAATGTTGTGAGAGTGAAATTATGTCTAAGTCCAGCTTTGGTACATTAGAAGCAACTCTGAAACTTAACCTAAGCGTTTTTCGAAGCTACTTTTTGGCTAACTTCTTATAGGAAGGTCTAGGAGCTCTGAAAATGAACGTGCGCGTCTTTCACTCTTCCCGAGGGACTTAGAAGAATTGTGTGATATTTTTTATTAAATGGTGTATAAGGGTATATATATAAATATATTTTATGCACTGTATATGAGCTGGCGATTTCTAAGTCTGTGGTTCCGAGAGGGGGTAACCAGGCTCACTAATAAAGGTCAAGCCACTTGGCTGCCAGAATGCCCTGCTTCAGCACAGACCAGAAAGGCATTGTGATAAGCGTATCCCCGGTATAGTCAGGGGTTAATGGGAGTCGTCCCCGTCCCCCCAGTATACGGCCAGAACCATGGACCCGGTACTTGTGGTTCGGACTGTCTCCAACCAGCCATAATGTTGTGAGAGTGAAATTATGTCTAAGTCCAGCTTTGGTACATTAGAAGCAACTCTGAAACTTAACCTAAGCGTTTTTCGAAGCTACTTTTTGGCTAACTTCTTATAGGAAGGTCTAGGAGCTCTGAAAATGAACGTGCGCGTCTTTCACTCTTCCCGAGGGACTTAGAAGAATTTTGTGATATTTTTTATTAAAATGGTGTATAAGGGTATATATATAAATATATTTTATGCACTGTATATGAGCTGGCGATTTCTAAGTCTGTGGTTCCGAGAGGGGGTAACCAGGCTCACTAATAAAGGTCAAGCCACTTGGCTGCCAGAATGCCCTGCTTCAGCACAGACCAGAAAGGCATTGTGATAAGCGTATCCCCGGTATAGTCAGGGGTTAATGGGAGTCGTCCCCGTCCCCCCAGTATACGGCCAGAACCATGGACCCGGTACTTGTGGTTCGGACTCTCTCCAACCAGCCATAATGTTGTGAGAGTGAAATTATGTCTAAGTGCAGCTTTGGTACATTAGAAGCAACTCTGAAACTTAACCTAAGCGTTTTTCGAAGCTACTTTTTGGCTAACTTCTTATAGGAAGGTCTAGGAGCTCTGAAAATGAACGTGCGCGTCTTTCACTCTTCCCGAGGGACTTAGAAGAATTTTGTGATATTTTTTATTAAAATGGTGTATAAGGGTATATATATAAATATATTTTATGCACTGTATATGAGCTGGCGATTTCTAAGTCTGTGGTTCCGAGAGGGGGTAACCAGGCTCACTAATAAAGGTCAAGCCACTTGGCTGCCAGAATGCCCTGCTTCAGCACAGACCAGAAAGGCATTGTGATAAGCGTATCCCCGGTATAGTCAGGGGTTAATGGGAGTCGTCCCCGTCCCCCCAGTATACGGCCAGAACCATGGACCCGGTACTTGTGGTTCGGACTCTCTCCAACCAGCCATAATGTTGTGAGAGTGAAATTATGTCTAAGTCCAGCTTTGGTACATTAGAAGCAACTCTGAAACTTAACCTAAGCGTTTTTCGAAGCTACTTTTTGGCTAACTTCTTATAGGAAGGTCTAGGAGCTCTGAAAATGAACGTGCGCGTCTTTCACTCTTCCCGAGGGACTTAGAAGAATTTTGTGATATTTTTTATTAAATGGAGTATAAGGGTATATATATAAATATATTTTATGCACTGTATATGAGCTGGCGATTTCTAAGTCTGTGGTTCCGAGAGGGGGTAACCAGGCTCACTAATAAAGGTCAAGCCACTTGGCTGCCAGAATGGCCTGCTTCAGCACAGACCAGAAAGGCATTGTGATAAGCGTATCCCCGGTATAGTCAGGGGTTAATGGGAGTCGTCCCCGTCCCCCCAGTATACGGCCAGAACCATGGACCCGGTACTTGTGGTTCGGACTGTCTCCAACCAGCCATAATGTTGTGAGAGTGAAATTATGTCTAAGTCCAGCTTTGGTACATTAGAAGCAACTCTGAAACTTAACCTAAGCGTTTTTCGAAGCTACTTTTTGGCTAACTTCTTATAGGAAGGTCTAGGAGCTCTGAAAATGAACGTGCGCGTCTTTCACTCTTCCCGAGGGACTTAGAAGAATTTTGTGATATTTTTTATTAAAATGGTGTATAAGGGTATATATATAAATATATTTTATGCACTGTATATGAGCTGGCGATTTCTAAGTCTGTGGTTCCGAGAGGGGGTAACCAGGCTCACTAATAAAGGTCAAGCCACTTGGCTGCCAGAATGCCCTGCTTCAGCACAGACCAGAAAGGCATTGTGATAAGCGTATCCCCGGTATAGTCAGGGGTTAATGGGAGTCGTCCCCGTCCCCCCAGTATACGGCCAGAACCATGGACCCGGTACTTGTGGTTCGGACTCTCTCCAACCAGCCATAATGTTGTGAGAGTGAAATTATGTCTAAGTGCAGCTTTGGTACATAAGAAGCAACTCTGAAACTTAACCTAAGCGTTTTTCGAAGCTACTTTTTGGCTAACTTCTTATAGGAAGGTCTAGGAGCTCTGAAAATGAACGTGCGCGTCTTTCACTCTTCCCGAGGGACTTAGAAGAATTTTGTGATATTTTTTATTAAAATGGTGTATAAGGGTATATATATATAAATATATTTTATGCACTGTATATGAGCTGGCGATTTCTAAGTCTGTGGTTCCGAGAGGGGGTAACCAGGCTCACTAATAAAGGTCAAGCCACTTGGCTGCCAGAATGCCGTGCTTCAGCACAGACCAGAAAGGCATTGTGATAAGCGTATCGCCGGTATAGTCAGGGGTTAATGGGAGTCGTCCCCGCCCCCCCAGTATACGGCCAGAACCATGAACCCGGTACTTGTGGTTCGGACTGTCTCCAACCAGCCATAATGTTGTGAGAGTGAAATTATGTCTAAGTCCAGCTTTGGTACATTAGAAGCAACTCTGAAACTTAACCTAAGCGTTTTTCGAAGCTACTTTTTGGCTAACTTCTTATAGGAAGGTCTAGGAGCTCTGAAAATGAACGTGCGCATCTTTCACTCTTCCCGAGGGACTTAGAAGAATTTTGTGATATTTTTTATTAAATGGTGTATAAGGGTATATATATAAATATATTTTATGCACTGTATATGAGCTGGTGATTTCTAAGTCTGTGGTTCCGAGAGGGGGTAACCAGGCTCACTAATAAAGGTCAAGCCACTTGGCTGCCAGAATGCCGTGCTTCAGCACAGACCAGAAAGGCATTGTGATAAGCGTATCCCCGGTATAGTCAGGGGTTAATGGGAGTCGTCCCCGCCCCCCCAGTATACGGCCAGAACCATGGACCCGGTACTTGTGGTTCGGACTGTCTCCAACCAGCCATAATGTTGTGAGAGTGAAATTATGTCTAAGTCCAGCTTTGGTACATTAGAAGCAACTCTGAAACTTAACCTAAGCGTTTTTCGAAGCTACTTTTTGGCTAACTTCTTATAGGAAGATCTAGGAGCTCTGAAAATGAACGTGCGCGTCTTTCACTCTTCCCGAGGGACTTAGAAGAATTTTGTGATATTTTTTATTAAATGGTGTATAAGGGTATATATATAAATATATTTTATGCACTGTATATGAGCTGGCGATTTCTAAGTCTGTGGTTCCGAGAGGGGGTAACCAGGCTCACTAATAAAGGTCAAGCCACTTGGCTGCCAGAATGCCCTGCTTCAGCACAGACCAGAAAGGCATTGTGATAAGCGTATCCCCGGTATAGTCAGGGGTTAATGGGAGTCGTCCCCGTCCCCCCAGTATACGGCCAGAACCATGGACCCGGTACTTGTGGTTCGGACTGTCTCCAACCAGCCATAATGTTGTGAGAGTGAAATTATGTCTAAGTCCAGCTTTGGTACATTAGAAGCAACTCTGAAACTTAACCTAAGCGTTTTTCGAAGCTACTTTTTGGCTAACTTCTTATAGGAAGGTCTAGGAGCTCTGAAAATGAACGTGCGCGTCTTTCACTCTTCCCGAGGGACTTAGAAGAATTGTGTGATATTTTTTATTAAATGGTGTATAAGGGTATATATATAAATATATTTTATGCACTGTATATGAGCTGGCGATTTCTAAGTCTGTGGTTCCGAGAGGGGGTAACCAGGCTCACTAATAAAGGTCAAGCCACTTGGCTGCCAGAATGCCCTGCTTCAGCACAGACCAGAAAGGCATTGTGATAAGCGTATCCCCGGTATAGTAAGGGGTTAATGGGAGTCGTCCCCGTCCCCCCAGTATACGGCCAGAACCATGGACCCGGTACTTGTGGTTCGGACTGTCTCCAACCAGCCATAATGTTGTGAGAGTGAAATTATGTCTAAGTCCAGCTTTGGTACATTAGAAGCAACTCTGAAACTTAACCTAAGCGTTTTTCGAAGCTACTTTTTGGCTAACTTCTTATAGGAAGATCTAGGAGCTCTGAAAATGAACGTGCGCGTCTTTCACTCTTCCCGAGGGACTTAGAAGAATTTTGTGATATTTTTTATTAAATGGTGTATAAGGGTATATATATAAATATATTTTATGCACTGTATATGAGCTGGCGATTTCTAAGTCTGTGGTTCCGAGAGGGGGTAACCAGGCTCACTAATAAAGGTCAAGCCACTTGGCTGCCAGAATGCCCTGCTTCAGCACAGACCAGAAAGGCATTGTGATAAGCGTATCCCCGGTATAGTCAGGGGTTAATGGGAGTCGTCCCCGTCCCCCCAGTATACGGCCAGAACCATGGACCCGGTACTTGTGGTTCGGACTGTCTCCAACCAGCCATAATGTTGTGAGAGTGAAATTATGTCTAAGTCCAGCTTTGGTACATTAGAAGCAACTCTGAAACTTAACCTAAGCGTTTTTCGAAGCTACTTTTTGGCTAACTTCTTATAGGAAGGTCTAGGAGCTCTGAAAATGAACGTGCGCGTCTTTCACTCTTCCCGAGGGACTTAGAAGAATTTTGTGATATTTTTTATTAAATGGTGTATAAGGGTATATATATAAATATATTTTATGCACTGTATATGAGCTGGCGATTTCTAAGTCTGTGGTTCCGAGAGGGGGTAACCAGGCTCACTAATAAAGGTCAAGCCACTTGGCTGCCAGAATGCCCTGCTTCAGCACAGACCAGAAAGGCATTGTGATAAGCGTTTCCCCGGTATAGTCAGGGGTTAATGGGAGTCGTCCCCGTCCCCCCAGTATACGGCCAGAACCATGGACCCGGTACTTGTGGTTCGGACTGTCTCCAACCAGCCATAATGTTGTGAGAGTGAAATTATGTCTAAGTCCAGCTTTGGTACATTAGAAGCAACTCTGAAACTTAACCTAAGCGTTTTTCGAAGCTACTTTTTGGCTAACTTCTTATAGGAAGATCTAGGAGCTCTGAAAATGAACGTGCGAGTCTTTCACTCTTCCCGAGGGACTTAGAAGAATTTTGTGATATTTTTTATTAAATGGTGTATAAGGGTATATATATAAATATATTTTATGCACTGTATATGAGCTGGCGATTTCTAAGTCTGTGGTTCCGAGAGGGGGTAACCAGGCTCACTAATAAAGGTCAAGCCACTTGGCTGCCAGAATGCCCTGCTTCAGCACAGACCAGAAAGGCATTGTGATAAGCGTATCCCCGGTATAGTCAGGGGTTAATGGGAGTTGTCCCCGTCCCCCCAGTATACGGCCAGAACCATGGACCCGGTAATTGTGGTTCGGACTGTCTCCAACCAGCCATAATGTTGTGAGAGTGAAATTATGTCTAAGTCCAGCTTTGGTACATTAGAAGCAACTCTGAAACTTAACCTAAGCGTTTTTCGAAGCTACTTTTTGGCTAACTTCTTATAGGAAGGTCTAGGAGCTCTGAAAATGAACGTGCGCGTCTTTCACTCTTCCCGAGGGACTTAGAAGAATTTTGTGATATTTTTTATTAAATGGTGTATAAGGGTATATATATAAATATATTTTATGCACTGTATATGAGCTGGCGATTTCTAAGTCTGTGGTTCCGAGAGGGGGTAACCAGGCTCACTAATAAAGGTCAAGCCACTTGGCTGCCAGAATGCCCTGCTTCAGCACAGACCAGAAAGGCATTGTGATAAGCGTATCCCCGGAATAGTCAGGGGTTAATGGGAGTCGTCCCCGTCCCCCCAGTATACGGCCAGAACCATGGACCCGGTACTTGTGGTTCGGACTGTCTCCAACCAGCCATAATGTTGTGAGAGTGAAATTATGTCTAAGTCCAGCTTTGGTACATTAGAAGCAACTCTGAAACTTAACCTAAGCGTTTTTCGAAGCTACTTTTTGGCTAACTTCTTATAGGAAGGTCTAGGAGCTCTGAAAATGAACGTGCGCGTCTTTCACTCTTCCCGAGGGACTTAGAAGAATTTTGTGATATTTTTTATTAAATGGTGTAGAAGGGTATATATATAAATATATTTTATGCACTGTATATGAGCTGGCGATTTCTAAGTCTGTGGTTCCGAGAGGGGGTAACCAGGCTCACTAATAAAGGTCAAGCCACTTGGCTGCCAGAATGCCCTGCTTCAGCACAGACCAGAAAGGCATTGTGATAAGCGTATCCCCGGTATAGTCAGGGGTTAATGGGAGTCGTCCCCGTCCCCCCAGTATACGGCCAGAACCATGGACCCGGTACTTGTGGTTCGGACTGTCTCCAACCAGCCATAATGTTGTGAGAGTGAAATTATGTCTAAGTCCAGCTTTGGTACATTAGAAGCAACTCTGAAACTTAACCTAAGCGTTTTTCGAAGCTACTTTTTGGCTAACTTCTTATAGGAAGGTCTAGGAGCTCTGAAAATGAACGTGCGCGTCTTTCACTCTTCCCGAGGGACTTAGAAGAATTTTGTGATATTTTTTATTAAATGGTGTATAAGGGTATATATATAAATATATTTTATGCACTGTATATGAGCTGGCGATTTCTAAGTCTGTGGTTCCGAGAGGGGGTAACCAGGCTCACTAATAAATGTCAAGCCACTTGGCTGCCAGAATGCCCTGCTTCAGCACAGACCAGAAAGGCATTGTGATAAGCGTATCCCCGGAATAGTCAGGGGTTAATGGGAGTCGTCCCCGTCCCCCCAGTATACGGCCAGAACCATGGACCCGGTACTTGTGGTTCGGACTGTCTCCAACCAGCCATAATGTTGTGAGAGTGAAATTATGTCTAAGTCCAGCTTTGGTACATTAGAAGCAACTCTGAAACTTAACCTAAGCGTTTTTCGAAGCTACTTTTTGGCTAACTTCTTATAGGAAGGTCTAGGAGCTCTGAAAATGAACGTGCGCGTCTTTCACTCTTCCCGAGGGACTTAGAAGAATTTTGTGATATTTTTTATTAAATGGTGTATAAGGGTATATATATAAATATATTTTATGCACTGTATATGAGCTGGCGATTTCTAAGTCTGTGGTTCTGAGAGGGGGTAACCAGGCTCACTAATAAAGGTCAAGCCACTTGGCTGCCAGAATGCCGTGCTTCAGCACAGACCAGAAAGGCATTGTGATAAGCGTATCCCCGGTATAGTCAGGGGTTAATGGGAGTCGTCCCCGCCCCCCCAGTATACGGCCAGAACCATGGACCCGGTACTTGTGGTTCGGACTGTCTCCAACCAGCCATAATGTTGTGAGAGTGAAATTATGTCTAAGTCCAGCTTTGGTACATTAGAAGCAACTCTGAAACTTAACCTAAGCGTTTTTCGAAGCTACTTTTTGGCTAACTTCTTATAGGAAGGTCTAGGAGCTCTGAAAATGAACGTGCGCGTCTTTCACTCTTCCCGAGGGACTTAGAAGAATTTTGTGATATTTTTTATTAAATGGTGTATAAGGGTATATATATAAATATATTTTATGCACTGTATATGAGCTGGCGATTTCTAAGTCTGTGGTTCCGAGAGGGGGTAACCAGGCTCACTAATAAAGGTCAAGCCACTTGGCTGCCAGAATGCCCTGCTTCAGCACAGACCAGAAAGGCATTGTGATAAGCGTATCCCCGGTATAGTCAGGGGTTAATGGGAGTCGTCCCCGTCCCCCCAGTATACGGCCAGAACCATGGACCCGGTACTTGTGGTTCGGACTGTCTCCAACCAGCCATAATGTTGTGAGAGTGAAATTATGTCTAAGTCCAGCTTTGGTACATTAGAAGCAACTCTGAAACTTAACCTAAGCGTTTTTCGAAGCTACTTTTTGGCTAACTTCTTATAGGAAGGTCTAGGAGCTCTGAAAATGAACGTGCGCGTCTTTCACTCTTCCCGAGGGACTTAGAAGAATTGTGTGATATTTTTTATTAAATGGTGTATAAGGGTATATATATAAATATATTTTATGCACTGTATATGAGCTGGCGATTTCTAAGTCTGTGGTTCCGAGAGGGGGTAACCAGGCTCACTAATAAAGGTCAAGCCACTTGGCTGCCAGAATGGCCTGCTTCAGCACAGACCAGAAAGGCATTGTGATAAGCGTATCCCCGGAATAGTCAGGGGTTAATGGGAGTCGTCCCCGTCCCCCCAGTATACGGCCAGAACCATGGACCCGGTACTTGTGGTTCGGACTGTCTCCAACCAGCCATAATGTTGTGAGAGTGAAATTATGTCTAAGTCCAGCTTTGGTACATTAGAAGCAACTCTGAAACTTAACCTAAGCGTTTTTCGAAGCTACTTTTTGGCTAACTTCTTATAGGAAGGTCTAGGAGCTCTGAAAATGAACGTGCGCGTCTTTCACTCTTCCCGAGGGACTTAGAAGAATTTTGTGATATTTTTTATTAAATGGTGTATAAGGGTATATATATAAATATATTTTATGCACTGTATATGAGCTGGCGATTTCTAAGTCTGTGGTTCTGAGAGGGGGTAACCAGGCTCACTAATAAAGGTCAAGCCACTTGGCTGCCAGAATGCCGTGCTTCAGCACAGACCAGAAAGGCATTGTGATAAGCGTATCCCCGGTATAGTCAGGGGTTAATGGGAGTCGTCCCCGCCCCCCCAGTATACGGCCAGAACCATGGACCCGGTACTTGTGGTTCGGACTGTCTCCAACCAGCCATAATGTTGTGAGAGTGAAATTATGTCTAAGTCCAGCTTTGGTACATTAGAAGCAACTCTGAAACTTAACCTAAGCGTTTTTCGAAGCTACTTTTTGGCTAACTTCTTATAGGAAGGTCTAGGAGCTCTGAAAATGAACGTGCGCGTCTTTCACTCTTCCCGAGGGACTTAGAAGAATTTTGTGATATTTTTTATTAAATGGTGTATAAGGGTATATATATAAATATATTTTATGCACTGTATATGAGCTGGCGATTTCTAAGTCTGTGGTTCCGAGAGGGGGTAACCAGGCTCACTAATAAAGGTCAAGCCACTTGGCTGCCAGAATGCCCTGCTTCAGCACAGACCAGAAAGGCATTGTGATAAGCGTATCCCCGGTATAGTCAGGGGTTAATGGGAGTCGTCCCCGTCCCCCCAGTATACGGCCAGAACCATGGACCCGGTACTTGTGGTTCGGACTGTCTCCAACCAGCCATAATGTTGTGAGAGTGAAATTATGTCTAAGTCCAGCTTTGGTACATTAGAAGCAACTCTGAAACTTAACCTAAGCGTTTTTCGAAGCTACTTTTTGGCTAACTTCTTATAGGAAGGTCTAGGAGCTCTGAAAATGAACGTGCGCGTCTTTCATTCTTCCCGAGGGACTTAGAAGAATTGTGTGATATTTTTTATTAAATGGTGTATAAGGGTATATATATAAATATATTTTATGCACTGTATATGAGCTGGCGATTTCTAAGTCTGTGGTTCCGAGAGGGGGTAACCAGGCTCACTAATAAAGGTCAAGCCACTTGGCTGCCAGAATGCCCTGCTTCAGCACAGACCAGAAAGGCATTGTGATAAGCGTATCCCCGGAATAGTCAGGGGTTAATGGGAGTCGTCCCCGTCCCCCCAGTATACGGCCAGAACCATGGACCCGGTACTTGTGGTTCGGACTGTCTCCAACCAGCCATAATGTTGTGAGAGTGAAATTATGTCTAAGTCCAGCTTTGGTACATTAGAAGCAACTCTGAAACTTAACCTAAGCGTTTTTCGAAGCTACTTTTTGGCTAACTTCTTATAGGAAGGTCTAGGAGCTCTGAAAATGAACGTGCGCGTCTTTCACTCTTCCCGAGGGACTTAGAAGAATTTTGTGATATTTTTTATTAAATGGTGTAGAAGGGTATATATATAAATATATTTTATGCACTGTATATGAGCTGGCGATTTCTAAGTCTGTGGTTCCGAGAGGGGGTAACCAGGCTCACTAATAAAGGTCAAGCCACTTGGCTGCCAGAATGCCCTGCTTCAGCACAGACCAGAAAGGCATTGTGATAAGCGTATCCCCGGTATAGTCAGGGGTTAATGGGAGTCGTCCCCGTCCCCCCAGTATACGGCCAGAACCATGGACCCGGTACTTGTGGTTCGGACTGTCTCCAACCAGCCATAATGTTGTGAGAGTGAAATTATGTCTAAGTCCAGCTTTGGTACATTAGAAGCAACTCTGAAACTTAACCTAAGCGTTTTTCGAAGCTACTTTTTGGCTAACTTCTTATAGGAAGGTCTAGGAGCTCTGAAAATGAACGTGCGCGTCTTTCACTCTTCCCGAGGGACTTAGAAGAATTTTGTGATATTTTTTATTAAATGGTGTATAAGGGTATATATATAAATATATTTTATGCACTGTATATGAGCTGGCGATTTCTAAGTCTGTGGTTCCGAGAGGGGGTAACCAGGCTCACTAATAAATGTCAAGCCACTTGGCTGCCAGAATGCCCTGCTTCAGCACAGACCAGAAAGGCATTGTGATAAGCGTATCCCCGGAATAGTCAGGGGTTAATGGGAGTCGTCCCCGTCCCCCCAGTATACGGCCAGAACCATGGACCCGGTACTTGTGGTTCGGACTGTCTCCAACCAGCCATAATGTTGTGAGAGTGAAATTATGTCTAAGTCCAGCTTTGGTACATTAGAAGCAACTCTGAAACTTAACCTAAGCGTTTTTCGAAGCTACTTTTTGGCTAACTTCTTATAGGAAGGTCTAGGAGCTCTGAAAATGAACGTGCGCGTCTTTCACTCTTCCCGAGGGACTTAGAAGAATTTTGTGATATTTTTTATTAAATGGTGTATAAGGGTATATATATAAATATATTTTATGCACTGTATATGAGCTGGCGATTTCTAAGTCTGTGGTTCTGAGAGGGGGTAACCAGGCTCACTAATAAAGGTCAAGCCACTTGGCTGCCAGAATGCCGTGCTTCAGCACAGACCAGAAAGGCATTGTGATAAGCGTATCCCCGGTATAGTCAGGGGTTAATGGGAGTCGTCCCCGCCCCCCCAGTATACGGCCAGAACCATGGACCCGGTACTTGTGGTTCGGACTGTCTCCAACCAGCCATAATGTTGTGAGAGTGAAATTATGTCTAAGTCCAGCTTTGGTACATTAGAAGCAACTCTGAAACTTAACCTAAGCGTTTTTCGAAGCTACTTTTTGGCTAACTTCTTATAGGAAGGTCTAGGAGCTCTGAAAATGAACGTGCGCGTCTTTCACTCTTCCCGAGGGACTTAGAAGAATTTTGTGATATTTTTTATTAAATGGTGTATAAGGGTATATATATAAATATATTTTATGCACTGTATATGAGCTGGCGATTTCTAAGTCTGTGGTTCCGAGAGGGGGTAACCAGGCTCACTAATAAAGGTCAAGCCACTTGGCTGCCAGAATGCCCTGCTTCAGCACAGACCAGAAAGGCATTGTGATAAGCGTATCCCCGGTATAGTCAGGGGTTAATGGGAGTCGTCCCCGTCCCCCCAGTATACGGCCAGAACCATGGACCCGGTACTTGTGGTTCGGACTGTCTCCAACCAGCCATAATGTTGTGAGAGTGAAATTATGTCTAAGTCCAGCTTTGGTACATTAGAAGCAACTCTGAAACTTAACCTAAGCGTTTTTCGAAGCTACTTTTTGGCTAACTTCTTATAGGAAGGTCTAGGAGCTCTGAAAATGAACGTGCGAGTCTTTCACTCTTCCCGAGGGACTTAGAAGAATTGTGTGATATTTTTTATTAAATGGTGTATAAGGGTATATATATAAATATATTTTATGCACTGTATATGAGCTGGCGATTTCTAAGTCTGTGGTTCCGAGAGGGGGTAACCAGGCTCACTAATAAAGGTCAAGCCACTTGGCTGCCAGAATGCCCTGCTTCAGCACAGACCAGAAAGGCATTGTGATAAGCGTATCCCCGGTATAGTCAGGGGTTAATGGGAGTCGTCCCCGTCCCCCCAGTATACGGCCAGAACCATGGACCCGGTACTTGTGGTTCGGACTGTCTCCAACCAGCCATAATGTTGTGAGAGTGAAATTATGTCTAAGTCCAGCTTTGGTACATTAGAAGCAACTCTGAAACTTAACCTAAGCGTTTTTCGAAGCTACTTTTTGGCTAACTTCTTATAGGAAGGTCTAGGAGCTCTGAAAATGAACGTGCGCGTCTTTCACTCTTCCCGAGGGACTTAGAAGAATTGTGTGATATTTTTTATTAAATGGTGTATAAGGGTATATATATAAATATATTTTATGCACTGTATATGAGCTGGCGATTTCTAAGTCTGTGGTTCCGAGAGGGGGTAACCAGGCTCACTAATAAAGGTCAAGCCACTTGGCTGCCAGAATGCCCTGCTTCAGCACAGACCAGAAAGGCATTGTGATAAGCGTATCCCCGGTATAGTAAGGGGTTAATGGGAGTCGTCCCCGTCCCCCCAGTATACGGCCAGAACCATGGACCCGGTACTTGTGGTTCGGACTGTCTCCAACCAGCCATAATGTTGTGAGAGTGAAATTATGTCTAAGTCCAGCTTTGGTACATTAGAAGCAACTCTGAAACTTAACCTAAGCGTTTTTCGAAGCTACTTTTTGGCTAACTTCTTATAGGAAGATCTAGGAGCTCTGAAAATGAACGTGCGCGTCTTTCACTCTTCCCGAGGGACTTAGAAGAATTTTGTGATATTTTTTATTAAATGGTGTATAAGGGTATATATATAAATATATTTTATGCACTGTATATGAGCTGGCGATTTCTAAGTCTGTGGTTCCGAGAGGGGGTAACCAGGCTCACTAATAAAGGTCAAGCCACTTGGCTGCCAGAATGCCCTGCTTCAGCACAGACCAGAAAGGCATTGTGATAAGCGTATCCCCGGTATAGTCAGGGGTTAATGGGAGTCGTCCCCGTCCCCCCAGTATACGGCCAGAACCATGGACCCGGTACTTGTGGTTCGGACTGTCTCCAACCAGCCATAATGTTGTGAGAGTGAAATTATGTCTAAGTCCAGCTTTGGTACATTAGAAGCAACTCTGAAACTTAACCTAAGCGTTTTTCGAAGCTACTTTTTGGCTAACTTCTTATAGGAAGGTCTAGGAGCTCTGAAAATGAACGTGCGCGTCTTTCACTCTTCCCGAGGGACTTAGAAGAATTTTGTGATATTTTTTATTAAATGGTGTATAAGGGTATATATATATAAATATATTTTATGCACTGTATATGAGCTGGCGATTTCTAAGTCTGTGGTTCCGAGAGGGGGTAACCAGGCTCACTAATAAAGGTCAAGCCACTTGGCTGCCAGAATGCCCTGCTTCAGCACAGACCAGAAAGGCATTGTGATAAGCGTATCCCCGGTATAGTCAGGGGTTAATGGGAGTCGTCCCCGTCCCCCCAGTATACGGCCAGAACCATGGACCCGGTACTTGTGGTTCGGACTGTCTCCAACCAGCCATAATGTTGTGAGAGTGAAATTATGTCTAAGTCCAGCTTTGGTACATTAGAAGCAACTCTGAAACTTAACCTAAGCGTTTTTCGAAGCTACTTTTTGGCTAACTTCTTATAGGAAGATCTAGGAGCTCTGAAAATGAACGTGCGAGTCTTTCACTCTTCCCGAGGGACTTAGAAGAATTTTGTGATATTTTTTATTAAATGGTGTATAAGGGTATATATATAAATATATTTTATGCACTGTATATGAGCTGGCGATTTCTAAGTCTGTGGTTCCGAGAGGGTGTAACCAGGCTCACTAATAAAGGTCAAGCCACTTGGCTGCCAGAATGCCCTGCTTCAGCACAGACCAGAAAGGCATTGTGATAAGCGTATCCCCGGTATAGTCAGGGGTTAATGGGAGTTGTCCCCGTCCCCCCAGTATACGGCCAGAACCATGGACCCGGTAATTGTGGTTCGGACTGTCTCCAACCAGCCATAATGTTGTGAGAGTGAAATTATGTCTAAGTCCAGCTTTGGTACATTAGAAGCAACTCTGAAACTTAACCTAAGCGTTTTTCGAAGCTACTTTTTGGCTAACTTCTTATAGGAAGGTCTAGGAGCTCTGAAAATGAACGTGCGCGTCTTTCACTCTTCCCGAGGGACTTAGAAGAATTTTGTGATATTTTTTATTAAATGGTGTATAAGGGTATATATATAAATATATTTTATGCACTGTATATGAGCTGGCGATTTCTAAGTCTGTGGTTCCGAGAGGGGGTAACCAGGCTCACTAATAAAGGTCAAGCCACTTGGCTGCCAGAATGCCCTGCTTCAGCACAGACCAGAAAGGCATTGTGATAAGCGTATCCCCGGTATAGTCAGGGGTTAATGGGAGTCGTCCCCGTCCCCCCAGTATACGGCCAGAACCATGGACCCGGTACTTGTGGTTCGGACTGTCTCCAACCAGCCATAATGTTGTGAGAGTGAAATTATGTCTAAGTCCAGCTTTGGTACATTAGAAGCAACTCTGAAACTTAACCTAAGCGTTTTTCGAAGCTACTTTTTGGCTAACTTCTTATAGGAAGGTCTAGGAGCTCTGAAAATGAACGTGCGCGTCTTTCACTCTTCCCGAGGGACTTAGAAGAATTTTGTGATATTTTTTATTAAAATGGTGTATAAGGGTATATATATAAATATATTTTATGCACTGTATATGAGCTGGCGATTTCTAAGTCTGTGGTTCCGAGAGGGGGTAACCAGGCTCACTAATAAAGGTCAAGCCACTTGGCTGCCAGAATGCCCTGCTTCAGCACAGACCAGAAAGGCATTGTGATAAGCGTATCCCCGGTATAGTCAGGGGTTAATGGGAGTCGTCCCCGTCCCCCCAGTATACGGCCAGAACCATGGACCCGGTACTTGTGGTTCGGACTCTCTCCAACCAGCCATAATGTTGTGAGAGTGAAATTATGTCTAAGTGCAGCTTTGGTACATTAGAAGCAACTCTGAAACTTAACCTAAGCGTTTTTCGAAGCTACTTTTTGGCTAACTTCTTATAGGAAGGTCTAGGAGCTCTGAAAATGAACGTGCGCGTCTTTCACTCTTCCCGAGGGACTTAGAAGAATTTTGTGATATTTTTTATTAAAATGGTGTATAAGGGTATATATATAAATATATTTTATGCACTGTATATGAGCTGGCGATTTCTAAGTCTGTGGTTCCGAGAGGGGGTAACCAGGCTCACTAATAAAGGTCAAGCCACTTGGCTGCCAGAATGCCCTGCTTCAGCACAGACCAGAAAGGCATTGTGATAAGCGTATCCCCGGTATAGTCAGGGGTTAATGGGAGTCGTCCCCGTCCCCCCAGTATACGGCCAGAACCATGGACCCGGTACTTGTGGTTCGGACTCTCTCCAACCAGCCATAATGTTGTGAGAGTGAAATTATGTCTAAGTCCAGCTTTGGTACATTAGAAGCAACTCTGAAACTTAACCTAAGCGTTTTTCGAAGCTACTTTTTGGCTAACTTCTTATAGGAAGGTCTAGGAGCTCTGAAAATGAACGTGCGCGTCTTTCACTCTTCCCGAGGGACTTAGAAGAATTTTGTGATATTTTTTATTAAATGGAGTATAAGGGTATATATATAAATATATTTTATGCACTGTATATGAGCTGGCGATTTCTAAGTCTGTGGTTCCGAGAGGGGGTAACCAGGCTCACTAATAAAGGTCAAGCCACTTGGCTGCCAGAATGGCCTGCTTCAGCACAGACCAGAAAGGCATTGTGATAAGCGTATCCCCGGTATAGTCAGGGGTTAATGGGAGTCGTCCCCGTCCCCCCAGTATACGGCCAGAACCATGGACCCGGTACTTGTGGTTCGGACTGTCTCCAACCAGCCATAATGTTGTGAGAGTGAAATTATGTCTAAGTCCAGCTTTGGTACATTAGAAGCAACTCTGAAACTTAACCTAAGCGTTTTTCGAAGCTACTTTTTGGCTAACTTCTTATAGGAAGGTCTAGGAGCTCTGAAAATGAACGTGCGCGTCTTTCACTCTTCCCGAGGGACTTAGAAGAATTTTGTGATATTTTTTATTAAAATGGTGTATAAGGGTATATATATAAATATATTTTATGCACTGTATATGAGCTGGCGATTTCTAAGTCTGTGGTTCCGAGAGGGGGTAACCAGGCTCACTAATAAAGGTCAAGCCACTTGGCTGCCAGAATGCCCTGCTTCAGCACAGACCAGAAAGGCATTGTGATAAGCGTATCCCCGGTATAGTCAGGGGTTAATGGGAGTCGTCCCCGTCCCCCCAGTATACGGCCAGAACCATGGACCCGGTACTTGTGGTTCGGACTCTCTCCAACCAGCCATAATGTTGTGAGAGTGAAATTATGTCTAAGTGCAGCTTTGGTACATAAGAAGCAACTCTGAAACTTAACCTAAGCGTTTTTCGAAGCTACTTTTTGGCTAACTTCTTATAGGAAGGTCTAGGAGCTCTGAAAATGAACGTGCGCGTCTTTCACTCTTCCCGAGGGACTTAGAAGAATTTTGTGATATTTTTTATTAAAATGGTGTATAAGGGTATATATATATAAATATATTTTATGCACTGTATATGAGCTGGCGATTTCTAAGTCTGTGGTTCCGAGAGGGGGTAACCAGGCTCACTAATAAAGGTCAAGCCACTTGGCTGCCAGAATGCCGTGCTTCAGCACAGACCAGAAAGGCATTGTGATAAGCGTATCGCCGGTATAGTCAGGGGTTAATGGGAGTCGTCCCCGCCCCCCCAGTATACGGCCAGAACCATGAACCCGGTACTTGTGGTTCGGACTGTCTCCAACCAGCCATAATGTTGTGAGAGTGAAATTATGTCTAAGTCCAGCTTTGGTACATTAGAAGCAACTCTGAAACTTAACCTAAGCGTTTTTCGAAGCTACTTTTTGGCTAACTTCTTATAGGAAGGTCTAGGAGCTCTGAAAATGAACGTGCGCATCTTTCACTCTTCCCGAGGGACTTAGAAGAATTTTGTGATATTTTTTATTAAATGGTGTATAAGGGTATATATATAAATATATTTTATGCACTGTATATGAGCTGGCGATTTCTAAGTCTGTGGTTCCGAGAGGGGGTAACCAGGCTCACTAATAAAGGTCAAGCCACTTGGCTGCCAGAATGCCGTGCTTCAGCACAGACCAGAAAGGCATTGTGATAAGCGTATCCCCGGTATAGTCAGGGGTTAATGGGAGTCGTCCCCGCCCCCCCAGTATACGGCCAGAACCATGGACCCGGTACTTGTGGTTCGGACTGTCTCCAACCAGCCATAATGTTGTGAGAGTGAAATTATGTCTAAGTCCAGCTTTGGTACATTAGAAGCAACTCTGAAACTTAACCTAAGCGTTTTTCGAAGCTACTTTTTGGCTAACTTCTTATAGGAAGGTCTAGGAGCTCTGAAAATGAACGTGCGCGTCTTTCACTCTTCCCGAGGGACTTAGAAGAATTTTGTGATATTTTTTATTAAAATGGTGTATAAGGGTATATATATAAATATATTTTATGCACTGTATATGAGCTGGCGATTTCTAAGTCTGTGGTTCCGAGAGGGGGTAACCAGGCTCACTAATAAAGGTCAAGCCACTTGGCTGCCAGAATGCCCTGCTTCAGCACAGACCAGAAAGGCATTGTGATAAGCGTATCCCCGGTATAGTCAGGGGTTAATGGGAGTCGTCCCCGTCCCCCCAGTATACGGCCAGAACCATGGACCCGGTACTTGTGGTTCGGACTCTCTCCAACCAGCCATAATGTTGTGAGAGTGAAATTATGTCTAAGTGCAGCTTTGGTACATTAGAAGCAACTCTGAAACTTAACCTAAGCGTTTTTCGAAGCTACTTTTTGGCTAACTTCTTATAGGAAGGTCTAGGAGCTCTGAAAATGAACGTGCGCGTCTTTCACTCTTCCCGAGGGACTTAGAAGAATTTTGTGATATTTTTTATTAAAATGGTGTATAAGGGTATATATATAAATATATTTTATGCACTGTATATGAGCTGGCGATTTCTAAGTCTGTGGTTCCGAGAGGGGGTAACCAGGCTCACTAATAAAGGTCAAGCCACTTGGCTGCCAGAATGCCCTGCTTCAGCACAGACCAGAAAGGCATTGTGATAAGCGTATCCCCGGTATAGTCAGGGGTTAATGGGAGTCGTCCCCGTCCCCCCAGTATACGGCCAGAACCATGGACCCGGTACTTGTGGTTCGGACTCTCTCCAACCAGCCATAATGTTGTGAGAGTGAAATTATGTCTAAGTCCAGCTTTGGTACATTAGAAGCAACTCTGAAACTTAACCTAAGCGTTTTTCGAAGCTACTTTTTGGCTAACTTCTTATAGGAAGGTCTAGGAGCTCTGAAAATGAACGTGCGCGTCTTTCACTCTTCCCGAGGGACTTAGAAGAATTTTGTGATATTTTTTATTAAATGGAGTATAAGGGTATATATATAAATATATTTTATGCACTGTATATGAGCTGGCGATTTCTAAGTCTGTGGTTCCGAGAGGGGGTAACCAGGCTCACTAATAAAGGTCAAGCCACTTGGCTGCCAGAATGGCCTGCTTCAGCACAGACCAGAAAGGCATTGTGATAAGCGTATCCCCGGTATAGTCAGGGGTTAATGGGAGTCGTCCCCGTCCCCCCAGTATACGGCCAGAACCATGGACCCGGTACTTGTGGTTCGGACTGTCTCCAACCAGCCATAATGTTGTGAGAGTGAAATTATGTCTAAGTCCAGCTTTGGTACATTAGAAGCAACTCTGAAACTTAACCTAAGCGTTTTTCGAAGCTACTTTTTGGCTAACTTCTTATAGGAAGGTCTAGGAGCTCTGAAAATGAACGTGCGCGTCTTTCACTCTTCCCGAGGGACTTAGAAGAATTTTGTGATATTTTTTATTAAAATGGTGTATAAGGGTATATATATAAATATATTTTATGCACTGTATATGAGCTGGCGATTTCTAAGTCTGTGGTTCCGAGAGGGGGTAACCAGGCTCACTAATAAAGGTCAAGCCACTTGGCTGCCAGAATGCCCTGCTTCAGCACAGACCAGAAAGGCATTGTGATAAGCGTATCCCCGGTATAGTCAGGGGTTAATGGGAGTCGTCCCCGTCCCCCCAGTATACGGCCAGAACCATGGACCCGGTACTTGTGGTTCGGACTCTCTCCAACCAGACATAATGTTGTGAGAGTGAAATTATGTCTAAGTGCAGCTTTGGTACATAAGAAGCAACTCTGAAACTTAACCTAAGCGTTTTTCGAAGCTACTTTTTGGCTAACTTCTTATAGGAAGGTCTAGGAGCTCTGAAAATGAACGTGCGCGTCTTTCACTCTTCCCGAGGGACTTAGAAGAATTTTGTGATATTTTTTATTAAAATGGTGTATAAGGGTATATATATATAAATATATTTTATGCACTGTATATGAGCTGGCGATTTCTAAGTCTGTGGTTCCGAGAGGGGGTAACCAGGCTCACTAATAAAGGTCAAGCCACTTGGCTGCCAGAATGCCGTGCTTCAGCACAGACCAGAAAGGCATTGTGATAAGCGTATCGCCGGTATAGTCAGGGGTTAATGGGAGTCGTCCCCGCCCCCCCAGTATACGGCCAGAACCATGAACCCGGTACTTGTGGTTCGGACTGTCTCCAACCAGCCATAATGTTGTGAGAGTGAAATTATGTCTAAGTCCAGCTTTGGTACATTAGAAGCAACTCTGAAACTTAACCTAAGCGTTTTTCGAAGCTACTTTTTGGCTAACTTCTTATAGGAAGGTCTAGGAGCTCTGAAAATGAACGTGCGCATCTTTCACTCTTCCCGAGGGACTTAGAAGAATTTTGTGATATTTTTTATTAAATGGTGTATAAGGGTATATATATAAATATATTTTATGCACTGTATATGAGCTGGCGATTTCTAAGTCTGTGGTTCCGAGAGGGGGTAACCAGGCTCACTAATAAAGGTCAAGCCACTTGGCTGCCAGAATGCCGTGCTTCAGCACAGACCAGAAAGGCATTGTGATAAGCGTATCCCCGGTATAGTCAGGGGTTAATGGGAGTCGTCCCCGCCCCCCCAGTATACGGCCAGAACCATGGACCCGGTACTTGTGGTTCGGACTGTCTCCAACCAGCCATAATGTTGTGAGAGTGAAATTATGTCTAAGTCCAGCTTTGGTACATTAGAAGCAACTCTGAAACTTAACCTAAGCGTTTTTCGAAGCTACTTTTTGGCTAACTTCTTATAGGAAGGTCTAGGAGCTCTGAAAATGAACGTGCGCGTCTTTCACTCTTCCCGAGGGACTTAGAAGAATTTTGTGATATTTTTTATTAAATGGTGTATAAGGGTATATATATATAAATATATTTTATGCACTGTATATGAGCTGGCGATTTCTAAGTCTGTGGTTCCGAGAGGGGGTAACCAGGCTCACTAATAAAGGTCAAGCCACTTGGCTGCCAGAATGCCCTGCTTCAGCACAGACCAGAAAGGCATTGTGATAAGCGTATCCCCGGTATAGTCAGGGGTTAATGGGAGTCGTCCCCGTCCCCCCAGTATACGGCCAGAACCATGGACCCGGTACTTGTGGTTCGGACTGTCTCCAACCAGCCATAATGTTGTGAGAGTGAAATTATGTCTAAGTCCAGCTTTGGTACATTAGAAGCAACTCTGAAACTTAACCTAAGCGTTTTTCGAAGCTACTTTTTGGCTAACTTCTTATAGGAAGATCTAGGAGCTCTGAAAATGAACGTGCGCGTCTTTCACTCTTCCCGAGGGACTTAGAAGAATTTTGTGATATTTTTTATTAAATGGTGTATAAGGGTATATATATAAATATATTTTATGCACTGTATATGAGCTGGCGATTTCTAAGTCTGTGGTTCCGAGAGGGGGTAACCAGGCTCACTAATAAAGGTCAAGCCACTTGGCTGCCAGAATGCCCTGCTTCAGCACAGACCAGAAAGGCATTGTGATAAGCGTATCCCCGGTATAGTCAGGGGTTAATGGGAGTCGTCCCCGTCCCCCCAGTATACGGCCAGAACCATGGACCCGGTACTTGTGGTTCGGACTGTCTCCAACCAGCCATAATGTTGTGAGAGTGAAATTATGTCTAAGTCCAGCTTTGGTACATTAGAAGCAACTCTGAAACTTAACCTAAGCGTTTTTCGAAGCTACTTTTTGGCTAACTTCTTATAGGAAGGTCTAGGAGCTCTGAAAATGAACGTGCGCGTCTTTCACTCTTCCCGAGGGACTTAGAAGAATTGTGTGATATTTTTTATTAAATGGTGTATAAGGGTATATATATAAATATATTTTATGCACTGTATATGAGCTGGCGATTTCTAAGTCTGTGGTTCCGAGAGGGGGTAACCAGGCTCACTAATAAAGGTCAAGCCACTTGGCTGCCAGAATGCCCTGCTTCAGCACAGACCAGAAAGGCATTGTGATAAGCGTATCCCCGGTATAGTCAGGGGTTAATGGGAGTCGTCCCCGTCCCCCCAGTATACGGCCAGAACCATGGACCCGGTACTTGTGGTTCGGACTCTCTCCAACCAGCCATAATGTTGTGAGAGTGAAATTATGTCTAAGTGCAGCTTTGGTACATAAGAAGCAACTCTGAAACTTAACCTAAGCGTTTTTCGAAGCTACTTTTTGGCTAACTTCTTATAGGAAGGTCTAGGAGCTCTGAAAATGAACGTGCGCGTCTTTCACTCTTCCCGAGGGACTTAGAAGAATTTTGTGATATTTTTTATTAAAATGGTGTATAAGGGTATATATATATAAATATATTTTATGCACTGTATATGAGCTGGCGATTTCTAAGTCTGTGGTTCCGAGAGGGGGTAACCAGGCTCACTAATAAAGGTCAAGCCACTTGGCTGCCAGAATGCCGTGCTTCAGCACAGACCAGAAAGGCATTGTGATAAGCGTATCGCC
This sequence comes from Ascaphus truei, assembly GCF_040206685.1. Taxonomy (NCBI): domain Eukaryota; kingdom Metazoa; phylum Chordata; class Amphibia; order Anura; family Ascaphidae; genus Ascaphus; species Ascaphus truei. Next base: position 149,466 of record NW_027454521.1, on the reverse strand, counting down.
GGTATAGTCAGGGGTTAATGGGAGTCGTCCCCGCCCCCCCAGTATACGGCCAGAACCATGAACCCGGTACTTGTGGTTCGGACTGTCTCCAACCAGCCATAATGTTGTGAGAGTGAAATTATGTCTAAGTCCAGCTTTGGTACATTAGAAGCAACTCTGAAACTTAACCTAAGCGTTTTTCGAAGCTACTTTTTGGCTAACTTCTTATAGGAAGGTCTAGGAGCTCTGAAAATGAACGTGCGCATCTTTCACTCTTCCCGAGGGACTTAGAAGAATTTTGTGATATTTTTTATTAAATGGTGTATAAGGGTATATATATAAATATATTTTATGCACTGTATATGAGCTGGTGATTTCTAAGTCTGTGGTTCCGAGAGGGGGTAACCAGGCTCACTAATAAAGGTCAAGCCACTTGGCTGCCAGAATGCCGTGCTTCAGCACAGACCAGAAAGGCATTGTGATAAGCGTATCCCCGGTATAGTCAGGGGTTAATGGGAGTCGTCCCCGCCCCCCCAGTATACGGCCAGAACCATGGACCCGGTACTTGTGGTTCGGACTGTCTCCAACCAGCCATAATGTTGTGAGAGTGAAATTATGTCTAAGTCCAGCTTTGGTACATTAGAAGCAACTCTGAAACTTAACCTAAGCGTTTTTCGAAGCTACTTTTTGGCTAACTTCTTATAGGAAGGTCTAGGAGCTCTGAAAATGAACGTGCGCGTCTTTCACTCTTCCCGAGGGACTTAGAAGAATTTTGTGATATTTTTTATTAAATGGTGTATAAGGGTATATATATAAATATATTTTATGCACTGTATATGAGCTGGCGATTTCTAAGTCTGTGGTTCCGAGAGGGGGTAACCAGGCTCACTAATAAAGGTCAAGCCACTTGGCTGCCAGAATGCCCTGCTTCAGCACAGACCAGAAAGGCATTGTGATAAGCGTATCCCCGGTATAGTCAGGGGTTAATGGGAGTCGTCCCCGTCCCCCCAGTATACGGCCAGAACCATGGACCCGGTACTTGTGGTTCGGACTGTCTCCAACCAGCCATAATGTTGTGAGAGTGAAATTATGTCTAAGTCCAGCTTTGGTACATTAGAAGCAACTCTGAAACTTAACCTAAGCGTTTTTCGAAGCTACTTTTTGGCTAACTTCTTATAGGAAGATCTAGGAGCTCTGAAAATGAACGTGCGCGTCTTTCACTCTTCCCGAGGGACTTAGAAGAATTTTGTGATATTTTTTATTAAATGGTGTATAAGGGTATATATATAAATATATTTTATGCACTGTATATGAGCTGGCGATTTCTAAGTCTGTGGTTCCGAGAGGGGGTAACCAGGCTCACTAATAAAGGTCAAGCCACTTGGCTGCCAGAATGCCCTGCTTCAGCACAGACCAGAAAGGCATTGTGATAAGCGTATCCCCGGTATAGTCAGGGGTTAATGGGAGTCGTCCCCGTCCCCCCAGTATACGGCCAGAACCATGGACCCGGTACTTGTGGTTCGGACTGTCTCCAACCAGCCATAATGTTGTGAGAGTGAAATTATGTCTAAGTCCAGCTTTGGTACATTAGAAGCAACTCTGAAACTTAACCTAAGCGTTTTTCGAAGCTACTTTTTGGCTAACTTCTTATAGGAAGGTCTAGGAGCTCTGAAAATGAACGTGCGCGTCTTTCACTCTTCCCGAGGGACTTAGAAGAATTGTGTGATATTTTTTATTAAATGGTGTATAAGGGTATATATATAAATATATTTTATGCACTGTATATGAGCTGGCGATTTCTAAGTCTGTGGTTCCGAGAGGGGGTAACCAGGCTCACTAATAAAGGTCAAGCCACTTGGCTGCCAGAATGCCCTGCTTCAGCACAGACCAGAAAGGCATTGTGATAAGCGTATCCCCGGTATAGTAAGGGGTTAATGGGAGTCGTCCCCGTCCCCCCAGTATACGGCCAGAACCATGGACCCGGTACTTGTGGTTCGGACTGTCTCCAACCAGCCATAATGTTGTGAGAGTGAAATTATGTCTAAGTCCAGCTTTGGTACATTAGAAGCAACTCTGAAACTTAACCTAAGCGTTTTTCGAAGCTACTTTTTGGCTAACTTCTTATAGGAAGATCTAGGAGCTCTGAAAATGAACGTGCGCGTCTTTCACTCTTCCCGAGGGACTTAGAAGAATTTTGTGATATTTTTTATTAAATGGTGTATAAGGGTATATATATAAATATATTTTATGCACTGTATATGAGCTGGCGATTTCTAAGTCTGTGGTTCCGAGAGGGGGTAACCAGGCTCACTAATAAAGGTCAAGCCACTTGGCTGCCAGAATGCCCTGCTTCAGCACAGACCAGAAAGGCATTGTGATAAGCGTATCCCCGGTATAGTCAGGGGTTAATGGGAGTCGTCCCCGTCCCCCCAGTATACGGCCAGAACCATGGACCCGGTACTTGTGGTTCGGACTGTCTCCAACCAGCCATAATGTTGTGAGAGTGAAATTATGTCTAAGTCCAGCTTTGGTACATTAGAAGCAACTCTGAAACTTAACCTAAGCGTTTTTCGAAGCTACTTTTTGGCTAACTTCTTATAGGAAGGTCTAGGAGCTCTGAAAATGAACGTGCGCGTCTTTCACTCTTCCCGAGGGACTTAGAAGAATTTTGTGATATTTTTTATTAAATGGAGTATAAGGGTATATATATAAATATATTTTATGCACTGTATATGAGCTGGCGATTTCTAAGTCTGTGGTTCCGAGAGGGGGTAACCAGGCTCACTAATAAAGGTCAAGCCACTTGGCTGCCAGAATGGCCTGCTTCAGCACAGACCAGAAAGGCATTGTGATAAGCGTATCCCCGGTATAGTCAGGGGTTAATGGGAGTCGTCCCCGTCCCCCCAGTATACGGCCAGAACCATGGACCCGGTACTTGTGGTTCGGACTGTCTCCAACCAGCCATAATGTTGTGAGAGTGAAATTATGTCTAAGTCCAGCTTTGGTACATTAGAAGCAACTCTGAAACTTAACCTAAGCGTTTTTCGAAGCTACTTTTTGGCTAACTTCTTATAGGAAGGTCTAGGAGCTCTGAAAATGAACGTGCGCGTCTTTCACTCTTCCCGAGGGACTTAGAAGAATTTTGTGATATTTTTTATTAAATGGAGTATAAGGGTATATATATAAATATATTTTATGCACTGTATATGAGCTGGCGATTTCTAAGTCTGTGGTTCCGAGAGGGGGTAACCAGGCTCACTAATAAAGGTCAAGCCACTTGGCTGCCAGAATGGCCTGCTTCAGCACAGACCAGAAAGGCATTGTGATAAGCGTATCCCCGGTATAGTCAGGGGTTAATGGGAGTCGTCCCCGTCCCCCCAGTATACGGCCAGAACCATGGACCCGGTACTTGTGGTTCGGACTGTCTCCAACCAGCCATAATGTTGTGAGAGTGAAATTATGTCTAAGTCCAGCTTTGGTACATTAGAAGCAACTCTGAAACTTAACCTAAGCGTTTTTCGAAGCTACTTTTTGGCTAACTTCTTATAGGAAGATCTAGGAGCTCTGAAAATGAACGTGCGCGTCTTTCACTCTTCCCGAGGGACTTAGAAGAATTTTGTGATATTTTTTATTAAATGGTGTATAAGGGTATATATATAAATATATTTTATGCACTGTATATGAGCTGGCGATTTCTAAGTCTGTGGTTCCGAGAGGGGGTAACCAGGCTCACTAATAAAGGTCAAGCCACTTGGCTGCCAGAATGCCCTGCTTCAGCACAGACCAGAAAGGCATTGTGATAAGCGTATCCCCGGTATAGTCAGGGGTTAATGGGAGTCGTCCCCGTCCCCCCAGTATACGGCCAGAACCATGGACCCGGTACTTGTGGTTCGGACTGTCTCCAACCAGCCATAATGTTGTGAGAGTGAAATTATGTCTAAGTCCAGCTTTGGTACATTAGAAGCAACTCTGAAACTTAACCTAAGCGTTTTTCGAAGCTACTTTTTGGCTAACTTCTTATAGGAAGGTCTAGGAGCTCTGAAAATGAACGTGCGCGTCTTTCACTCTTCCCGAGGGACTTAGAAGAATTGTGTGATATTTTTTATTAAATGGTGTATAAGGGTATATATATAAATATATTTTATGCACTGTATATGAGCTGGCGATTTCTAAGTCTGTGGTTCCGAGAGGGGGTAACCAGGCTCACTAATAAAGGTCAAGCCACTTGGCTGCCAGAATGCCCTGCTTCAGCACAGACCAGAAAGGCATTGTGATAAGCGTATCCCCGGTATAGTCAGGGGTTAATGGGAGTCGTCCCCGTCCCCCCAGTATACGGCCAGAACCATGGACCCGGTACTTGTGGTTCGGACTCTCTCCAACCAGCCATAATGTTGTGAGAGTGAAATTATGTCTAAGTGCAGCTTTGGTACATAAGAAGCAACTCTGAAACTTAACCTAAGCGTTTTTCGAAGCTACTTTTTGGCTAACTTCTTATAGGAAGGTCTAGGAGCTCTGAAAATGAACGTGCGCGTCTTTCACTCTTCCCGAGGGACTTAGAAGAATTTTGTGATATTTTTTATTAAAATGGTGTATAAGGGTATATATATATAAATATATTTTATGCACTGTATATGAGCTGGCGATTTCTAAGTCTGTGGTTCCGAGAGGGGGTAACCAGGCTCACTAATAAAGGTCAAGCCACTTGGCTGCCAGAATGCCGTGCTTCAGCACAGACCAGAAAGGCATTGTGATAAGCGTATCGCCGGTATAGTCAGGGGTTAATGGGAGTCGTCCCCGCCCCCCCAGTATACGGCCAGAACCATGAACCCGGTACTTGTGGTTCGGACTGTCTCCAACCAGCCATAATGTTGTGAGAGTGAAATTATGTCTAAGTCCAGCTTTGGTACATTAGAAGCAACTCTGAAACTTAACCTAAGCGTTTTTCGAAGCTACTTTTTGGCTAACTTCTTATAGGAAGGTCTAGGAGCTCTGAAAATGAACGTGCGCATCTTTCACTCTTCCCGAGGGACTTAGAAGAATTTTGTGATATTTTTTATTAAATGGTGTATAAGGGTATATATATAAATATATTTTATGCACTGTATATGAGCTGGTGATTTCTAAGTCTGTGGTTCCGAGAGGGGGTAACCAGGCTCACTAATAAAGGTCAAGCCACTTGGCTGCCAGAATGCCGTGCTTCAGCACAGACCAGAAAGGCATTGTGATAAGCGTATCCCCGGTATAGTCAGGGGTTAATGGGAGTCGTCCCCGCCCCCCCAGTATACGGCCAGAACCATGGACCCGGTACTTGTGGTTCGGACTGTCTCCAACCAGCCATAATGTTGTGAGAGTGAAATTATGTCTAAGTCCAGCTTTGGTACATTAGAAGCAACTCTGAAACTTAACCTAAGCGTTTTTCGAAGCTACTTTTTGGCTAACTTCTTATAGGAAGGTCTAGGAGCTCTGAAAATGAACGTGCGCGTCTTTCACTCTTCCCGAGGGACTTAGAAGAATTTTGTGATATTTTTTATTAAATGGTGTATAAGGGTATATATATAAATATATTTTATGCACTGTATATGAGCTGGCGATTTCTAAGTCTGTGGTTCCGAGAGGGGGTAACCAGGCTCACTAATAAAGGTCAAGCCACTTGGCTGCCAGAATGCCCTGCTTCAGCACAGACCAGAAAGGCATTGTGATAAGCGTATCCCCGGTATAGTCAGGGGTTAATGGGAGTCGTCCCCGTCCCCCCAGTATACGGCCAGAACCATGGACCCGGTACTTGTGGTTCGGACTGTCTCCAACCAGCCATAATGTTGTGAGAGTGAAATTATGTCTAAGTCCAGCTTTGGTACATTAGAAGCAACTCTGAAACTTAACCTAAGCGTTTTTCGAAGCTACTTTTTGGCTAACTTCTTATAGGAAGATCTAGGAGCTCTGAAAATGAACGTGCGCGTCTTTCACTCTTCCCGAGGGACTTAGAAGAATTTTGTGATATTTTTTATTAAATGGTGTATAAGGGTATATATATAAATATATTTTATGCACTGTATATGAGCTGGCGATTTCTAAGTCTGTGGTTCCGAGAGGGGGTAACCAGGCTCACTAATAAAGGTCAAGCCACTTGGCTGCCAGAATGCCCTGCTTCAGCACAGACCAGAAAGGCATTGTGATAAGCGTATCCCCGGTATAGTCAGGGGTTAATGGGAGTCGTCCCCGTCCCCCCAGTATACGGCCAGAACCATGGACCCGGTACTTGTGGTTCGGACTGTCTCCAACCAGCCATAATGTTGTGAGAGTGAAATTATGTCTAAGTCCAGCTTTGGTACATTAGAAGCAACTCTGAAACTTAACCTAAGCGTTTTTCGAAGCTACTTTTTGGCTAACTTCTTATAGGAAGGTCTAGGAGCTCTGAAAATGAACGTGCGCGTCTTTCACTCTTCCCGAGGGACTTAGAAGAATTGTGTGATATTTTTTATTAAATGGTGTATAAGGGTATATATATAAATATATTTTATGCACTGTATATGAGCTGGCGATTTCTAAGTCTGTGGTTCCGAGAGGGGGTAACCAGGCTCACTAATAAAGGTCAAGCCACTTGGCTGCCAGAATGCCCTGCTTCAGCACAGACCAGAAAGGCATTGTGATAAGCGTATCCCCGGTATAGTAAGGGGTTAATGGGAGTCGTCCCCGTCCCCCCAGTATACGGCCAGAACCATGGACCCGGTACTTGTGGTTCGGACTGTCTCCAACCAGCCATAATGTTGTGAGAGTGAAATTATGTCTAAGTCCAGCTTTGGTACATTAGAAGCAACTCTGAAACTTAACCTAAGCGTTTTTCGAAGCTACTTTTTGGCTAACTTCTTATAGGAAGATCTAGGAGCTCTGAAAATGAACGTGCGCGTCTTTCACTCTTCCCGAGGGACTTAGAAGAATTTTGTGATATTTTTTATTAAATGGTGTATAAGGGTATATATATAAATATATTTTATGCACTGTATATGAGCTGGCGATTTCTAAGTCTGTGGTTCCGAGAGGGGGTAACCAGGCTCACTAATAAAGGTCAAGCCACTTGGCTGCCAGAATGCCCTGCTTCAGCACAGACCAGAAAGGCATTGTGATAAGCGTATCCCCGGTATAGTCAGGGGTTAATGGGAGTCGTCCCCGTCCCCCCAGTATACGGCCAGAACCATGGACCCGGTACTTGTGGTTCGGACTGTCTCCAACCAGCCATAATGTTGTGAGAGTGAAATTATGTCTAAGTCCAGCTTTGGTACATTAGAAGCAACTCTGAAACTTAACCTAAGCGTTTTTCGAAGCTACTTTTTGGCTAACTTCTTATAGGAAGGTCTAGGAGCTCTGAAAATGAACGTGCGCGTCTTTCACTCTTCCCGAGGGACTTAGAAGAATTTTGTGATATTTTTTATTAAATGGTGTATAAGGGTATATATATAAATATATTTTATGCACTGTATATGAGCTGGCGATTTCTAAGTCTGTGGTTCCGAGAGGGGGTAACCAGGCTCACTAATAAAGGTCAAGCCACTTGGCTGCCAGAATGCCCTGCTTCAGCACAGACCAGAAAGGCATTGTGATAAGCGTTTCCCCGGTATAGTCAGGGGTTAATGGGAGTCGTCCCCGTCCCCCCAGTATACGGCCAGAACCATGGACCCGGTACTTGTGGTTCGGACTGTCTCCAACCAGCCATAATGTTGTGAGAGTGAAATTATGTCTAAGTCCAGCTTTGGTACATTAGAAGCAACTCTGAAACTTAACCTAAGCGTTTTTCGAAGCTACTTTTTGGCTAACTTCTTATAGGAAGATCTAGGAGCTCTGAAAATGAACGTGCGAGTCTTTCACTCTTCCCGAGGGACTTAGAAGAATTTTGTGATATTTTTTATTAAATGGTGTATAAGGGTATATATATAAATATATTTTATGCACTGTATATGAGCTGGCGATTTCTAAGTCTGTGGTTCCGAGAGGGGGTAACCAGGCTCACTAATAAAGGTCAAGCCACTTGGCTGCCAGAATGCCCTGCTTCAGCACAGACCAGAAAGGCATTGTGATAAGCGTATCCCCGGTATAGTCAGGGGTTAATGGGAGTTGTCCCCGTCCCCCCAGTATACGGCCAGAACCATGGACCCGGTAATTGTGGTTCGGACTGTCTCCAACCAGCCATAATGTTGTGAGAGTGAAATTATGTCTAAGTCCAGCTTTGGTACATTAGAAGCAACTCTGAAACTTAACCTAAGCGTTTTTCGAAGCTACTTTTTGGCTAACTTCTTATAGGAAGGTCTAGGAGCTCTGAAAATGAACGTGCGCGTCTTTCACTCTTCCCGAGGGACTTAGAAGAATTTTGTGATATTTTTTATTAAATGGTGTATAAGGGTATATATATAAATATATTTTATGCACTGTATATGAGCTGGCGATTTCGACGTCTGTGGTTCCGAGAGGGGGTAACCAGGCTCACTAATAAAGGTCAAGCCACTTGGCTGCCAGAATGCCCTGCTTCAGCACAGACCAGAAAGGCATTGTGATAAGCGTATCCCCGGAATAGTCAGGGGTTAATGGGAGTCGTCCCCGTCCCCCCAGTATACGGCCAAAACCATGGACCCGGTACTTGTGGTTCGGACTGTCTCCAACCAGCCATAATGTTGTGAGAGTGAAATTATGTCTAAGTCCAGCTTTGGTACATTAGAAGCAACTCTGAAACTTAACCTAAGCGTTTTTCGAAGCTACTTTTTGGCTAACTTCTTATAGGAAGGTCTAGGAGCTCTGAAAATGAACGTGCGCGTCTTTCACTCTTCCCGAGGGACTTAGAAGAATTGTGTGATATTTTTTATTAAATGGAGTATAAGGGTATATATATAAATATATTTTATGCACTGTATATGAGCTGGCGATTTCTAAGTCTGTGGTTCCGAGAGGGGGTAACCAGGCTCACTAATAAAGGTCAAGCCACTTGGCTGCCAGAATGGCCTGCTTCAGCACAGACCAGAAAGGCATTGTGATAAGCGTATCCCCGGTATAGTCAGGGGTTAATGGGAGTCGTCCCCGTCCCCCCAGTATACGGCCAGAACCATGGACCCGGTACTTGTGGTTCGGACTGTCTCCAACCAGCCATAATGTTGTGAGAGTGAAATTATGTCTAAGTCCAGCTTTGGTACATTAGAAGCAACTCTGAAACTTAACCTAAGCGTTTTTCGAAGCTACTTTTTGGCTAACTTCTTATAGGAAGGTCTAGGAGCTCTGAAAATGAACGTGCGCGTCTTTCACTCTTCCCGAGGGACTTAGAAGAATTTTGTGATATTTTTTATTAAATGGAGTATAAGGGTATATATATAAATATATTTTATGCACTGTATATGAGCTGGCGATTTCTAAGTCTGTGGTTCCGAGAGGGGGTAACCAGGCTCACTAATAAAGGTCAAGCCACTTGGCTGCCAGAATGGCCTGCTTCAGCACAGACCAGAAAGGCATTGTGATAAGCGTATCCCCGGTATAGTCAGGGGTTAATGGGAGTCGTCCCCGTCCCCCCAGTATACGGCCAGAACCATGGACCCGGTACTTGTGGTTCGGACTGTCTCCAACCAGCCATAATGTTGTGAGAGTGAAATTATGTCTAAGTCCAGCTTTGGTACATTAGAAGCAACTCTGAAACTTAACCTAAGCGTTTTTCGAAGCTACTTTTTGGCTAACTTCTTATAGGAAGATCTAGGAGCTCTGAAAATGAACGTGCGCGTCTTTCACTCTTCCCGAGGGACTTAGAAGAATTTTGTGATATTTTTTATTAAATGGTGTATAAGGGTATATATATAAATATATTTTATGCACTGTATATGAGCTGGCGATTTCTAAGTCTGTGGTTCCGAGAGGGGGTAACCAGGCTCACTAATAAAGGTCAAGCCACTTGGCTGCCAGAATGCCCTGCTTCAGCACAGACCAGAAAGGCATTGTGATAAGCGTATCCCCGGTATAGTCAGGGGTTAATGGGAGTCGTCCCCGTCCCCCCAGTATACGGCCAGAACCATGGACCCGGTACTTGTGGTTCGGACTGTCTCCAACCAGCCATAATGTTGTGAGAGTGAAATTATGTCTAAGTCCAGCTTTGGTACATTAGAAGCAACTCTGAAACTTAACCTAAGCGTTTTTCGAAGCTACTTTTTGGCTAACTTCTTATAGGAAGGTCTAGGAGCTCTGAAAATGAACGTGCGCGTCTTTCACTCTTCCCGAGGGACTTAGAAGAATTGTGTGATATTTTTTATTAAATGGTGTATAAGGGTATATATATAAATATATTTTATGCACTGTATATGAGCTGGCGATTTCTAAGTCTGTGGTTCCGAGAGGGGGTAACCAGGCTCACTAATAAAGGTCAAGCCACTTGGCTGCCAGAATGCCCTGCTTCAGCACAGACCAGAAAGGCATTGTGATAAGCGTATCCCCGGTATAGTCAGGGGTTAATGGGAGTCGTCCCCGTCCCCCCAGTATACGGCCAGAACCATGGACCCGGTACTTGTGGTTCGGACTCTCTCCAACCAGCCATAATGTTGTGAGAGTGAAATTATGTCTAAGTGCAGCTTTGGTACATAAGAAGCAACTCTGAAACTTAACCTAAGCGTTTTTCGAAGCTACTTTTTGGCTAACTTCTTATAGGAAGGTCTAGGAGCTCTGAAAATGAACGTGCGCGTCTTTCACTCTTCCCGAGGGACTTAGAAGAATTTTGTGATATTTTTTATTAAAATGGTGTATAAGGGTATATATATATAAATATATTTTATGCACTGTATATGAGCTGGCGATTTCTAAGTCTGTGGTTCCGAGAGGGGGTAACCAGGCTCACTAATAAAGGTCAAGCCACTTGGCTGCCAGAATGCCGTGCTTCAGCACAGACCAGAAAGGCATTGTGATAAGCGTATCGCCGGTATAGTCAGGGGTTAATGGGAGTCGTCCCCGCCCCCCCAGTATACGGCCAGAACCATGAACCCGGTACTTGTGGTTCGGACTGTCTCCAACCAGCCATAATGTTGTGAGAGTGAAATTATGTCTAAGTCCAGCTTTGGTACATTAGAAGCAACTCTGAAACTTAACCTAAGCGTTTTTCGAAGCTACTTTTTGGCTAACTTCTTATAGGAAGGTCTAGGAGCTCTGAAAATGAACGTGCGCATCTTTCACTCTTCCCGAGGGACTTAGAAGAATTTTGTGATATTTTTTATTAAATGGTGTATAAGGGTATATATATAAATATATTTTATGCACTGTATATGAGCTGGTGATTTCTAAGTCTGTGGTTCCGAGAGGGGGTAACCAGGCTCACTAATAAAGGTCAAGCCACTTGGCTGCCAGAATGCCGTGCTTCAGCACAGACCAGAAAGGCATTGTGATAAGCGTATCCCCGGTATAGTCAGGGGTTAATGGGAGTCGTCCCCGCCCCCCCAGTATACGGCCAGAACCATGGACCCGGTACTTGTGGTTCGGACTGTCTCCAACCAGCCATAATGTTGTGAGAGTGAAATTATGTCTAAGTCCAGCTTTGGTACATTAGAAGCAACTCTGAAACTTAACCTAAGCGTTTTTCGAAGCTACTTTTTGGCTAACTTCTTATAGGAAGGTCTAGGAGCTCTGAAAATGAACGTGCGCGTCTTTCACTCTTCCCGAGGGACTTAGAAGAATTTTGTGATATTTTTTATTAAATGGTGTATAAGGGTATATATATAAATATATTTTATGCACTGTATATGAGCTGGCGATTTCTAAGTCTGTGGTTCCGAGAGGGGGTAACCAGGCTCACTAATAAAGGTCAAGCCACTTGGCTGCCAGAATGCCCTGCTTCAGCACAGACCAGAAAGGCATTGTGATAAGCGTATCCCCGGTATAGTCAGGGGTTAATGGGAGTCGTCCCCGTCCCCCCAGTATACGGCCAGAACCATGGACCCGGTACTTGTGGTTCGGACTGTCTCCAACCAGCCATAATGTTGTGAGAGTGAAATTATGTCTAAGTCCAGCTTTGGTACATTAGAAGCAACTCTGAAACTTAACCTAAGCGTTTTTCGAAGCTACTTTTTGGCTAACTTCTTATAGGAAGATCTAGGAGCTCTGAAAATGAACGTGCGCGTCTTTCACTCTTCCCGAGGGACTTAGAAGAATTTTGTGATATTTTTTATTAAATGGTGTATAAGGGTATATATATAAATATATTTTATGCACTGTATATGAGCTGGCGATTTCTAAGTCTGTGGTTCCGAGAGGGGGTAACCAGGCTCACTAATAAAGGTCAAGCCACTTGGCTGCCAGAATGCCCTGCTTCAGCACAGACCAGAAAGGCATTGTGATAAGCGTATCCCCGGTATAGTCAGGGGTTAATGGGAGTCGTCCCCGTCCCCCCAGTATACGGCCAGAACCATGGACCCGGTACTTGTGGTTCGGACTGTCTCCAACCAGCCATAATGTTGTGAGAGTGAAATTATGTCTAAGTCCAGCTTTGGTACATTAGAAGCAACTCTGAAACTTAACCTAAGCGTTTTTCGAAGCTACTTTTTGGCTAACTTCTTATAGGAAGGTCTAGGAGCTCTGAAAATGAACGTGCGCGTCTTTCACTCTTCCCGAGGGACTTAGAAGAATTGTGTGATATTTTTTATTAAATGGTGTATAAGGGTATATATATAAATATATTTTATGCACTGTATATGAGCTGGCGATTTCTAAGTCTGTGGTTCCGAGAGGGGGTAACCAGGCTCACTAATAAAGGTCAAGCCACTTGGCTGCCAGAATGCCCTGCTTCAGCACAGACCAGAAAGGCATTGTGATAAGCGTATCCCCGGTATAGTAAGGGGTTAATGGGAGTCGTCCCCGTCCCCCCAGTATACGGCCAGAACCATGGACCCGGTACTTGTGGTTCGGACTGTCTCCAACCAGCCATAATGTTGTGAGAGTGAAATTATGTCTAAGTCCAGCTTTGGTACATTAGAAGCAACTCTGAAACTTAACCTAAGCGTTTTTCGAAGCTACTTTTTGGCTAACTTCTTATAGGAAGATCTAGGAGCTCTGAAAATGAACGTGCGCGTCTTTCACTCTTCCCGAGGGACTTAGAAGAATTTTGTGATATTTTTTATTAAATGGTGTATAAGGGTATATATATAAATATATTTTATGCACTGTATATGAGCTGGCGATTTCTAAGTCTGTGGTTCCGAGAGGGGGTAACCAGGCTCACTAATAAAGGTCAAGCCACTTGGCTGCCAGAATGCCCTGCTTCAGCACAGACCAGAAAGGCATTGTGATAAGCGTATCCCCGGTATAGTCAGGGGTTAATGGGAGTCGTCCCCGTCCCCCCAGTATACGGCCAGAACCATGGACCCGGTACTTGTGGTTCGGACTGTCTCCAACCAGCCATAATGTTGTGAGAGTGAAATTATGTCTAAGTCCAGCTTTGGTACATTAGAAGCAACTCTGAAACTTAACCTAAGCGTTTTTCGAAGCTACTTTTTGGCTAACTTCTTATAGGAAGGTCTAGGAGCTCTGAAAATGAACGTGCGCGTCTTTCACTCTTCCCGAGGGACTTAGAAGAATTTTGTGATATTTTTTATTAAATGGTGTATAAGGGTATATATATAAATATATTTTATGCACTGTATATGAGCTGGCGATTTCTAAGTCTGTGGTTCCGAGAGGGGGTAACCAGGCTCACTAATAAAGGTCAAGCCACTTGGCTGCCAGAATGCCCTGCTTCAGCACAGACCAGAAAGGCATTGTGATAAGCGTTTCCCCGGTATAGTCAGGGGTTAATGGGAGTCGTCCCCGTCCCCCCAGTATACGGCCAGAACCATGGACCCGGTACTTGTGGTTCGGACTGTCTCCAACCAGCCATAATGTTGTGAGAGTGAAATTATGTCTAAGTCCAGCTTTGGTACATTAGAAGCAACTCTGAAACTTAACCTAAGCGTTTTTCGAAGCTACTTTTTGGCTAACTTCTTATAGGAAGATCTAGGAGCTCTGAAAATGAACGTGCGAGTCTTTCACTCTTCCCGAGGGACTTAGAAGAATTTTGTGATATTTTTTATTAAATGGTGTATAAGGGTATATATATAAATATATTTTATGCACTGTATATGAGCTGGCGATTTCTAAGTCTGTGGTTCCGAGAGGGGGTAACCAGGCTCACTAATAAAGGTCAAGCCACTTGGCTGCCAGAATGCCCTGCTTCAGCACAGACCAGAAAGGCATTGTGATAAGCGTATCCCCGGTATAGTCAGGGGTTAATGGGAGTTGTCCCCGTCCCCCCAGTATACGGCCAGAACCATGGACCCGGTAATTGTGGTTCGGACTGTCTCCAACCAGCCATAATGTTGTGAGAGTGAAATTATGTCTAAGTCCAGCTTTGGTACATTAGAAGCAACTCTGAAACTTAACCTAAGCGTTTTTCGAAGCTACTTTTTGGCTAACTTCTTATAGGAAGGTCTAGGAGCTCTGAAAATGAACGTGCGCGTCTTTCACTCTTCCCGAGGGACTTAGAAGAATTTTGTGATATTTTTTATTAAATGGTGTATAAGGGTATATATATAAATATATTTTATGCACTGTATATGAGCTGGCGATTTCGACGTCTGTGGTTCCGAGAGGGGGTAACCAGGCTCACTAATAAAGGTCAAGCCACTTGGCTGCCAGAATGCCCTGCTTCAGCACAGACCAGAAAGGCATTGTGATAAGCGTATCCCCGGAATAGTCAGGGGTTAATGGGAGTCGTCCCCGTCCCCCCAGTATACGGCCAAAACCATGGACCCGGTACTTGTGGTTCGGACTGTCTCCAACCAGCCATAATGTTGTGAGAGTGAAATTATGTCTAAGTCCAGCTTTGGTACATTAGAAGCAACTCTGAAACTTAACCTAAGCGTTTTTCGAAGCTACTTTTTGGCTAACTTCTTATAGGAAGGTCTAGGAGCTCTGAAAATGAACGTGCGCATCTTTCACTCTTCCCGAGGGACTTAGAAGAATTTTGTGATATTTTTTATTAAATGGTGTATAAGGGTATATATATAAATATATTTTATGCACTGTATATGAGCTGGCGATTTCTAAGTCTGTGGTTCCGAGAGGGGGTAACCAGGCTCACTAATAAAGGTCAAGCCACTTGGCTGCCAGAATGCCGTGCTTCAGCACAGACCAGAAAGGCATTGTGATAAGCGTATCCCCGGTATAGTCAGGGGTTAATGGGAGTCGTCCCCGCCCCCCCAGTATACGGCCAGAACCATGGACCCGGTACTTGTGGTTCGGACTGTCTCCAACCAGCCATAATGTTGTGAGAGTGAAATTATGTCTAAGTCCAGCTTTGGTACATTAGAAGCAACTCTGAAACTTAACCTAAGCGTTTTTCGAAGCTACTTTTTGGCTAACTTCTTATAGGAAGGTCTAGGAGCTCTGAAAATGAACGTGCGCGTCTTTCACTCTTCCCGAGGGACTTAGAAGAATTTTGTGATATTTTTTATTAAATGGTGTATAAGGGTATATATATATAAATATATTTTATGCACTGTATATGAGCTGGCGATTTCTAAGTCTGTGGTTCCGAGAGGGGGTAACCAGGCTCACTAATAAAGGTCAAGCCACTTGGCTGCCAGAATGCCCTGCTTCAGCACAGACCAGAAAGGCATTGTGATAAGCGTATCCCCGGTATAGTCAGGGGTTAATGGGAGTCGTCCCCGTCCCCCCAGTATACGGCCAGAACCATGGACCCGGTACTTGTGGTTCGGACTGTCTCCAACCAGCCATAATGTTGTGAGAGTGAAATTATGTCAAGTCCAGCTTTGGTACATTAGAAGCAACTCTGAAACTTAACCTAAGCGTTTTTCGAAGCTACTTTTTGGCTAACTTCTTATAGGAAGATCTAGGAGCTCTGAAAATGAACGTGCGCGTCTTTCACTCTTCCCGAGGGACTTAGAAGAATTTTGTGATATTTTTTATTAAATGGTGTATAAGGGTATATATATAAATATATTTTATGCACTGTATATGAGCTGGCGATTTCTAAGTCTGTGGTTCCGAGAGGGGGTAACCAGGCTCACTAATAAAGGTCAAGCCACTTGGCTGCCAGAATGCCCTGCTTCAGCACAGACCAGAAAGGCATTGTGATAAGCGTATCCCCGGTATAGTCAGGGGTTAATGGGAGTCGTCCCCGTCCCCCCAGTATACGGCCAGAACCATGGACCCGGTACTTGTGGTTCGGACTGTCTCCAACCAGCCATAATGTTGTGAGAGTGAAATTATGTCTAAGTCCAGCTTTGGTACATTAGAAGCAACTCTGAAACTTAACCTAAGCGTTTTTCGAAGCTACTTTTTGGCTAACTTCTTATAGGAAGGTCTAGGAGCTCTGAAAATGAACGTGCGCGTCTTTCACTCTTCCCGAGGGACTTAGAAGAATTGTGTGATATTTTTTATTAAATGGTGTATAAGGGTATATATATAAATATATTTTATGCACTGTATATGAGCTGGCGATTTCTAAGTCTGTGGTTCCGAGAGGGGGTAACCAGGCTCACTAATAAAGGTCAAGCCACTTGGCTGCCAGAATGCCCTGCTTCAGCACAGACCAGAAAGGCATTGTGATAAGCGTATCCCCGGTATAGTCAGGGGTTAATGGGAGTCGTCCCCGTCCCCCCAGTATACGGCCAGAACCATGGACCCGGTACTTGTGGTTCGGACTCTCTCCAACCAGCCATAATGTTGTGAGAGTGAAATTATGTCTAAGTGCAGCTTTGGTACATAAGAAGCAACTCTGAAACTTAACCTAAGCGTTTTTCGAAGCTACTTTTTGGCTAACTTCTTATAGGAAGGTCTAGGAGCTCTGAAAATGAACGTGCGCGTCTTTCACTCTTCCCGAGGGACTTAGAAGAATTTTGTGATATTTTTTATTAAAATGGTGTATAAGGGTATATATATATAAATATATTTTATGCACTGTATATGAGCTGGCGATTTCTAAGTCTGTGGTTCCGAGAGGGGGTAACCAGGCTCACTAATAAAGGTCAAGCCACTTGGCTGCCAGAATGCCGTGCTTCAGCACAGACCAGAAAGGCATTGTGATAAGCGTATCGCCGGTATAGTCAGGGGTTAATGGGAGTCGTCCCCGCCCCCCCAGTATACGGCCAGAACCATGAACCCGGTACTTGTGGTTCGGACTGTCTCCAACCAGCCATAATGTTGTGAGAGTGAAATTATGTCTAAGTCCAGCTTTGGTACATTAGAAGCAACTCTGAAACTTAACCTAAGCGTTTTTCGAAGCTACTTTTTGGCTAACTTCTTATAGGAAGGTCTAGGAGCTCTGAAAATGAACGTGCGCATCTTTCACTCTTCCCGAGGGACTTAGAAGAATTTTGTGATATTTTTTATTAAATGGTGTATAAGGGTATATATATAAATATATTTTATGCACTGTATATGAGCTGGTGATTTCTAAGTCTGTGGTTCCGAGAGGGGGTAACCAGGCTCACTAATAAAGGTCAAGCCACTTGGCTGCCAGAATGCCGTGCTTCAGCACAGACCAGAAAGGCATTGTGATAAGCGTATCCCCGGTATAGTCAGGGGTTAATGGGAGTCGTCCCCGCCCCCCCAGTATACGGCCAGAACCATGGACCCGGTACTTGTGGTTCGGACTGTCTCCAACCAGCCATAATGTTGTGAGAGTGAAATTATGTCTAAGTCCAGCTTTGGTACATTAGAAGCAACTCTGAAACTTAACCTAAGCGTTTTTCGAAGCTACTTTTTGGCTAACTTCTTATAGGAAGGTCTAGGAGCTCTGAAAATGAACGTGCGCGTCTTTCACTCTTCCCGAGGGACTTAGAAGAATTTTGTGATATTTTTTATTAAATGGTGTATAAGGGTATATATATAAATATATTTTATGCACTGTATATGAGCTGGCGATTTCTAAGTCTGTGGTTCCGAGAGGGGGTAACCAGGCTCACTAATAAAGGTCAAGCCACTTGGCTGCCAGAATGCCCTGCTTCAGCACAGACCAGAAAGGCATTGTGATAAGCGTATCCCCGGTATAGTCAGGGGTTAATGGGAGTCGTCCCCGTCCCCCCAGTATACGGCCAGAACCATGGACCCGGTACTTGTGGTTCGGACTGTCTCCAACCAGCCATAATGTTGTGAGAGTGAAATTATGTCTAAGTCCAGCTTTGGTACATTAGAAGCAACTCTGAAACTTAACCTAAGCGTTTTTCGAAGCTACTTTTTGGCTAACTTCTTATAGGAAGATCTAGGAGCTCTGAAAATGAACGTGCGCGTCTTTCACTCTTCCCGAGGGACTTAGAAGAATTTTGTGATATTTTTTATTAAATGGTGTATAAGGGTATATATATAAATATATTTTATGCACTGTATATGAGCTGGCGATTTCTAAGTCTGTGGTTCCGAGAGGGGGTAACCAGGCTCACTAATAAAGGTCAAGCCACTTGGCTGCCAGAATGCCCTGCTTCAGCACAGACCAGAAAGGCATTGTGATAAGCGTATCCCCGGTATAGTCAGGGGTTAATGGGAGTCGTCCCCGTCCCCCCAGTATACGGCCAGAACCATGGACCCGGTACTTGTGGTTCGGACTGTCTCCAACCAGCCATAATGTTGTGAGAGTGAAATTATGTCTAAGTCCAGCTTTGGTACATTAGAAGCAACTCTGAAACTTAACCTAAGCGTTTTTCGAAGCTACTTTTTGGCTAACTTCTTATAGGAAGGTCTAGGAGCTCTGAAAATGAACGTGCGCGTCTTTCACTCTTCCCGAGGGACTTAGAAGAATTTTGTGATATTTTTTATTAAATGGTGTATAAGGGTATATATATAAATATATTTTATGCACTGTATATGAGCTGGCGATTTCTAAGTCTGTGGTTCCGAGAGGGGGTAACCAGGCTCACTAATAAATGTCAAGCCACTTGGCTGCCAGAATGCCCTGCTTCAGCACAGACCAGAAAGGCATTGTGATAAGCGTATCCCCGGAATAGTCAGGGGTTAATGGGAGTCGTCCCCGTCCCCCCAGTATACGGCCAGAACCATGGACCCGGTACTTGTGGTTCGGACTGTCTCCAACCAGCCATAATGTTGTGAGAGTGAAATTATGTCTAAGTCCAGCTTTGGTACATTAGAAGCAACTCTGAAACTTAACCTAAGCGTTTTTCGAAGCTACTTTTTGGCTAACTTCTTATAGGAAGATCTAGGAGCTCTGAAAATGAACGTGCGCGTCTTTCACTCTTCCCGAGGGACTTAGAAGAATTTTGTGATATTTTTTATTAAATGGTGTATAAGGGTATATATATAAATATATTTTATGCACTGTATATGAGCTGGCGATTTCTAAGTCTGTGGTTCCGAGAGGGGGTAACCAGGCTCACTAATAAAGGTCAAGCCACTTGGCTGCCAGAATGCCCTGCTTCAGCACAGACCAGAAAGGCATTGTGATAAGCGTATCCCCGGTATAGTCAGGGGTTAATGGGAGTCGTCCCCGTCCCCCCAGTATACGGCCAGAACCATGGACCCGGTACTTGTGGTTCGGACTGTCTCCAACCAGCCATAATGTTGTGAGAGTGAAATTATGTCTAAGTCCAGCTTTGGTACATTAGAAGCAACTCTGAAACTTAACCTAAGCGTTTTTCGAAGCTACTTTTTGGCTAACTTCTTATAGGAAGGTCTAGGAGCTCTGAAAATGAACGTGCGCGTCTTTCACTCTTCCCGAGGGACTTAGAAGAATTTTGTGATATTTTTTATTAAATGGTGTATAAGGGTATATATATAAATATATTTTATGCACTGTATATGAGCTGGCGATTTCTAAGTCTGTGGTTCCGAGAGGGGGTAACCAGGCTCACTAATAAAGGTCAAGCCACTTGGCTGCCAGAATGCCCTGCTTCAGCACAGACCAGAAAGGCATTGTGATAAGCGTTTCCCCGGTATAGTCAGGGGTTAATGGGAGTCGTCCCCGTCCCCCCAGTATACGGCCAGAACCATGGACCCGGTACTTGTGGTTCGGACTGTCTCCAACCAGCCATAATGTTGTGAGAGTGAAATTATGTCTAAGTCCAGCTTTGGTACATTAGAAGCAACTCTGAAACTTAACCTAAGCGTTTTTCGAAGCTACTTTTTGGCTAACTTCTTATAGGAAGATCTAGGAGCTCTGAAAATGAACGTGCGAGTCTTTCACTCTTCCCGAGGGACTTAGAAGAATTTTGTGATATTTTTTATTAAATGGTGTATAAGGGTATATATATAAATATATTTTATGCACTGTATATGAGCTGGCGATTTCTAAGTCTGTGGTTCCGAGAGGGGGTAACCAGGCTCACTAATAAAGGTCAAGCCACTTGGCTGCCAGAATGCCCTGCTTCAGCACAGACCAGAAAGGCATTGTGATAAGCGTATCCCCGGTATAGTCAGGGGTTAATGGGAGTTGTCCCCGTCCCCCCAGTATACGGCCAGAACCATGGACCCGGTAATTGTGGTTCGGACTGTCTCCAACCAGCCATAATGTTGTGAGAGTGAAATTATGTCTAAGTCCAGCTTTGGTACATTAGAAGCAACTCTGAAACTTAACCTAAGCGTTTTTCGAAGCTACTTTTTGGCTAACTTCTTATAGGAAGGTCTAGGAGCTCTGAAAATGAACGTGCGCGTCTTTCACTCTTCCCGAGGGACTTAGAAGAATTTTGTGATATTTTTTATTAAATGGTGTATAAGGGTATATATATAAATATATTTTATGCACTGTATATGAGCTGGCGATTTCGACGTCTGTGGTTCCGAGAGGGGGTAACCAGGCTCACTAATAAAGGTCAAGCCACTTGGCTGCCAGAATGCCCTGCTTCAGCACAGACCAGAAAGGCATTGTGATAAGCGTATCCCCGGAATAGTCAGGGGTTAATGGGAGTCGTCCCCGTCCCCCCAGTATACGGCCAGAACCATGGACCCGGTACTTGTGGTTCGGACTGTCTCCAACCAGCCATAATGTTGTGAGAGTGAAATTATGTCTAAGTCCAGCTTTGGTACATTAGAAGCAACTCTGAAACTTAACCTAAGCGTTTTTCGAAGCTACTTTTTGGCTAACTTCTTATAGGAAGGTCTAGGAGCTCTGAAAATGAACGTGCGCGTCTTTCACTCTTCCCGAGGGACTTAGAAGAATTTTGTGATATTTTTTATTAAATGGTGTAGAAGGGTATATATATAAATATATTTTATGCACTGTATATGAGCTGGCGATTTCTAAGTCTGTGGTTCCGAGAGGGGGTAACCAGGCTCACTAATAAAGGTCAAGCCACTTGGCTGCCAGAATGCCCTGCTTCAGCACAGACCAGAAAGGCATTGTGATAAGCGTATCCCCGGTATAGTCAGGGGTTAATGGGAGTCGTCCCCGTCCCCCCAGTATACGGCCAGAACCATGGACCCGGTACTTGTGGTTCGGACTGTCTCCAACCAGCCATAATGTTGTGAGAGTGAAATTATGTCTAAGTCCAGCTTTGGTACATTAGAAGCAACTCTGAAACTTAACCTAAGCGTTTTTCGAAGCTACTTTTTGGCTAACTTCTTATAGGAAGGTCTAGGAGCTCTGAAAATGAACGTGCGCGTCTTTCACTCTTCCCGAGGGACTTAGAAGAATTTTGTGATATTTTTTATTAAATGGTGTATAAGGGTATATATATAAATATATTTTATGCACTGTATATGAGCTGGCGATTTCTAAGTCTGTGGTTCCGAGAGGGGGTAACCAGGCTCACTAATAAATGTCAAGCCACTTGGCTGCCAGAATGCCCTGCTTCAGCACAGACCAGAAAGGCATTGTGATAAGCGTATCCCCGGAATAGTCAGGGGTTAATGGGAGTCGTCCCCGTCCCCCCAGTATACGGCCAGAACCATGGACCCGGTACTTGTGGTTCGGACTGTCTCCAACCAGCCATAATGTTGTGAGAGTGAAATTATGTCTAAGTCCAGCTTTGGTACATTAGAAGCAACTCTGAAACTTAACCTAAGCGTTTTTCGAAGCTACTTTTTGGCTAACTTCTTATAGGAAGGTCTAGGAGCTCTGAAAATGAACGTGCGCGTCTTTCACTCTTCCCGAGGGACTTAGAATAATTTTGTGATATTTTTTATTAAATGGTGTATAAGGGTATATATATAAATATATTTTATGCACTGTATATGAGCTGGCGATTTCTAAGTCTGTGGTTCTGAGAGGGGGTAACCAGGCTCACTAATAAAGGTCAAGCCACTTGGCTGCCAGAATGCCGTGCTTCAGCACAGACCAGAAAGGCATTGTGATAAGCGTATCCCCGGTATAGTCAGGGGTTAATGGGAGTCGTCCCCGCCCCCCCAGTATACGGCCAGAACCATGGACCCGGTACTTGTGGTTCGGACTGTCTCCAACCAGCCATAATGTTGTGAGAGTGAAATTATGTCTAAGTCCAGCTTTGGTACATTAGAAGCAACTCTGAAACTTAACCTAAGCGTTTTTCGAAGCTACTTTTTGGCTAACTTCTTATAGGAAGGTCTAGGAGCTCTGAAAATGAACGTGCGCGTCTTTCACTCTTCCCGAGGGACTTAGAAGAATTTTGTGATATTTTTTATTAAATGGTGTATAAGGGTATATATATAAATATATTTTATGCACTGTATATGAGCTGGCGATTTCTAAGTCTGTGGTTCCGAGAGGGGGTAACCAGGCTCACTAATAAAGGTCAAGCCACTTGGCTGCCAGAATGCCCTGCTTCAGCACAGACCAGAAAGGCATTGTGATAAGCGTATCCCCGGTATAGTCAGGGGTTAATGGGAGTCGTCCCCGTCCCCCCAGTATACGGCCAGAACCATGGACCCGGTACTTGTGGTTCGGACTGTCTCCAACCAGCCATAATGTTGTGAGAGTGAAATTATGTCTAAGTCCAGCTTTGGTACATTAGAAGCAACTCTGAAACTTAACCTAAGCGTTTTTCGAAGCTACTTTTTGGCTAACTTCTTATAGGAAGGTCTAGGAGCTCTGAAAATGAACGTGCGCGTCTTTCACTCTTCCCGAGGGACTTAGAAGAATTGTGTGATATTTTTTATTAAATGGTGTATAAGGGTATATATATAAATATATTTTATGCACTGTATATGAGCTGGCGATTTCTAAGTCTGTGGTTCCGAGAGGGGGTAACCAGGCTCACTAATAAAGGTCAAGCCACTTGGCTGCCAGAATGCCCTGCTTCAGCACAGACCAGAAAGGCATTGTGATAAGCGTATCCCCGGTATAGTAAGGGGTTAATGGGAGTCGTCCCCGTCCCCCCAGTATACGGCCAGAACCATGGACCCGGTACTTGTGGTTCGGACTGTCTCCAACCAGCCATAATGTTGTGAGAGTGAAATTATGTCTAAGTCCAGCTTTGGTACATTAGAAGCAACTCTGAAACTTAACCTAAGCGTTTTTCGAAGCTACTTTTTGGCTAACTTCTTATAGGAAGATCTAGGAGCTCTGAAAATGAACGTGCGCGTCTTTCACTCTTCCCGAGGGACTTAGAAGAATTTTGTGATATTTTTTATTAAATGGTGTATAAGGGTATATATATAAATATATTTTATGCACTGTATATGAGCTGGCGATTTCTAAGTCTGTGGTTCCGAGAGGGGGTAACCAGGCTCACTAATAAAGGTCAAGCCACTTGGCTGCCAGAATGCCCTGCTTCAGCACAGACCAGAAAGGCATTGTGATAAGCGTATCCCCGGTATAGTCAGGGGTTAATGGGAGTCGTCCCCGTCCCCCCAGTATACGGCCAGAACCATGGACCCGGTACTTGTGGTTCGGACTGTCTCCAACCAGCCATAATGTTGTGAGAGTGAAATTATGTCTAAGTCCAGCTTTGGTACATTAGAAGCAACTCTGAAACTTAACCTAAGCGTTTTTCGAAGCTACTTTTTGGCTAACTTCTTATAGGAAGGTCTAGGAGCTCTGAAAATGAACGTGCGCGTCTTTCACTCTTCCCGAGTGACTTAGAAGAATTTTGTGATATTTTTTATTAAATGGTGTATAAGGGTATATATATAAATATATTTTATGCACTGTATATGAGCTGGCGATTTCTAAGTCTGTGGTTCCGAGAGGGGGTAACCAGGCTCACTAATAAAGGTCAAGCCACTTGGCTGCCAGAATGCCCTGCTTCAGCACAGACCAGAAAGGCATTGTGATAAGCGTATCCCCGGTATAGTCAGGGGTTAATGGGAGTCGTCCCCGTCCCCCCAGTATACGGCCAGAACCATGGACCCGGTACTTGTGGTTCGGACTGTCTCCAACCAGCCATAATGTTGTGAGAGTGAAATTATGTCTAAGTCCAGCTTTGGTACATTAGAAGCAACTCTGAAACTTAACCTAAGCGTTTTTCGAAGCTACTTTTTGGCTAACTTCTTATAGGAAGATCTAGGAGCTCTGAAAATGAACGTGCGAGTCTTTCACTCTTCCCGAGGGACTTAGAAGAATTTTGTGATATTTTTTATTAAATGGTGTATAAGGGTATATATATAAATATATTTTATGCACTGTATATGAGCTGGCGATTTCTAAGTCTGTGGTTCCGAGAGGGTGTAACCAGGCTCACTAATAAAGGTCAAGCCACTTGGCTGCCAGAATGCCCTGCTTCAGCACAGACCAGAAAGGCATTGTGATAAGCGTATCCCCGGTATAGTCAGGGGTTAATGGGAGTTGTCCCCGTCCCCCCAGTATACGGCCAGAACCATGGACCCGGTAATTGTGGTTCGGACTGTCTCCAACCAGCCATAATGTTGTGAGAGTGAAATTATGTCTAAGTCCAGCTTTGGTACATTAGAAGCAACTCTGAAACTTAACCTAAGCGTTTTTCGAAGCTACTTTTTGGCTAACTTCTTATAGGAAGGTCTAGGAGCTCTGAAAATGAACGTGCGCGTCTTTCACTCTTCCCGAGGGACTTAGAAGAATTTTGTGATATTTTTTATTAAATGGTGTATAAGGGTATATATATAAATATATTTTATGCACTGTATATGAGCTGGCGATTTCTAAGTCTGTGGTTCCGAGAGGGGGTAACCAGGCTCACTAATAAAGGTCAAGCCACTTGGCTGCCAGAATGCCCTGCTTCAGCACAGACCAGAAAGGCATTGTGATAAGCGTATCCCCGGTATAGTCAGGGGTTAATGGGAGTCGTCCCCGTCCCCCCAGTATACGGCCAGAACCATGGACCCGGTACTTGTGGTTCGGACTGTCTCCAACCAGCCATAATGTTGTGAGAGTGAAATTATGTCTAAGTCCAGCTTTGGTACATTAGAAGCAACTCTGAAACTTAACCTAAGCGTTTTTCGAAGCTACTTTTTGGCTAACTTCTTATAGGAAGGTCTAGGAGCTCTGAAAATGAACGTGCGCGTCTTTCACTCTTCCCGAGTGACTTAGAAGAATTTTGTGATATTTTTTATTAAATGGTGTATAAGGGTATATATATAAATATATTTTATGCACTGTATATGAGCTGGCGATTTCTAAGTCTGTGGTTCCGAGAGGGGGTAACCAGGCTCACTAATAAAGGTCAAGCCACTTGGCTGCCAGAATGCCCTGCTTCAGCACAGACCAGAAAGGCATTGTGATAAGCGTATCCCCGGTATAGTCAGGGGTTAATGGGAGTCGTCCCCGTCCCCCCAGTATACGGCCAGAACCATGGACCCGGTACTTGTGGTTCGGACTGTCTCCAACCAGCCATAATGTTGTGAGAGTGAAATTATGTCTAAGTCCAGCTTTGGTACATTAGAAGCAACTCTGAAACTTAACCTAAGCGTTTTTCGAAGCTACTTTTTGGCTAACTTCTTATAGGAAGATCTAGGAGCTCTGAAAATGAACGTGCGAGTCTTTCACTCTTCCCGAGGGACTTAGAAGAATTTTGTGATATTTTTTATTAAATGGTGTATAAGGGTATATATATAAATATATTTTATGCACTGTATATGAGCTGGCGATTTCTAAGTCTGTGGTTCCGAGAGGGTGTAACCAGGCTCACTAATAAAGGTCAAGCCACTTGGCTGCCAGAATGCCCTGCTTCAGCACAGACCAGAAAGGCATTGTGATAAGCGTATCCCCGGTATAGTCAGGGGTTAATGGGAGTTGTCCCCGTCCCCCCAGTATACGGCCAGAACCATGGACCCGGTAATTGTGGTTCGGACTGTCTCCAACCAGCCATAATGTTGTGAGAGTGAAATTATGTCTAAGTCCAGCTTTGGTACATTAGAAGCAACTCTGAAACTTAACCTAAGCGTTTTTCGAAGCTACTTTTTGGCTAACTTCTTATAGGAAGGTCTAGGAGCTCTGAAAATGAACGTGCGCGTCTTTCACTCTTCCCGAGGGACTTAGAAGAATTTTGTGATATTTTTTATTAAATGGTGTATAAGGGTATATATATAAATATATTTTATGCACTGTATATGAGCTGGCGATTTCTAAGTCTGTGGTTCCGAGAGGGGGTAACCAGGCTCACTAATAAAGGTCAAGCCACTTGGCTGCCAGAATGCCCTGCTTCAGCACAGACCAGAAAGGCATTGTGATAAGCGTATCCCCGGAATAGTCAGGGGTTAATGGGAGTCGTCCCCGTCCCCCCAGTATACGGCCAGAACCATGGACCCGGTACTTGTGGTTCGGACTGTCTCCAACCAGCCATAATGTTGTGAGAGTGAAATTATGTCTAAGTCCAGCTTTGGTACATTAGAAGCAACTCTGAAACTTAACCTAAGCGTTTTTCGAAGCTACTTTTTGGCTAACTTCTTATAGGAAGGTCTAGGAGCTCTGAAAATGAACGTGCGCGTCTTTCACTCTTCCCGAGGGACTTAGAAGAATTTTGTGATATTTTTTATTAAATGGTGTAGAAGGGTATATATATAAATATATTTTATGCACTGTATATGAGCTGGCGATTTCTAAGTCTGTGGTTCCGAGAGGGGGTAACCAGGCTCACTAATAAAGGTCAAGCCACTTGGCTGCCAGAATGCCCTGCTTCAGCACAGACCAGAAAGGCATTGTGATAAGCGTATCCCCGGTATAGTCAGGGGTTAATGGGAGTCGTCCCCGTCCCCCCAGTATACGGCCAGAACCATGGACCCGGTACTTGTGGTTCGGACTGTCTCCAACCAGCCATAATGTTGTGAGAGTGAAATTATGTCTAAGTCCAGCTTTGGTACATTAGAAGCAACTCTGAAACTTAACCTAAGCGTTTTTCGAAGCTACTTTTTGGCTAACTTCTTATAGGAAGGTCTAGGAGCTCTGAAAATGAACGTGCGCGTCTTTCACTCTTCCCGAGGGACTTAGAAGAATTTTGTGATATTTTTTATTAAATGGTGTATAAGGGTATATATATAAATATATTTTATGCACTGTATATGAGCTGGCGATTTCTAAGTCTGTGGTTCCGAGAGGGGGTAACCAGGCTCACTAATAAATGTCAAGCCACTTGGCTGCCAGAATGCCCTGCTTCAGCACAGACCAGAAAGGCATTGTGATAAGCGTATCCCCGGAATAGTCAGGGGTTAATGGGAGTCGTCCCCGTCCCCCCAGTATACGGCCAGAACCATGGACCCGGTACTTGTGGTTCGGACTGTCTCCAACCAGCCATAATGTTGTGAGAGTGAAATTATGTCTAAGTCCAGCTTTGGTACATTAGAAGCAACTCTGAAACTTAACCTAAGCGTTTTTCGAAGCTACTTTTTGGCTAACTTCTTATAGGAAGGTCTAGGAGCTCTGAAAATGAACGTGCGCGTCTTTCACTCTTCCCGAGGGACTTAGAAGAATTTTGTGATATTTTTTATTAAATGGTGTATAAGGGTATATATATAAATATATTTTATGCACTGTATATGAGCTGGCGATTTCTAAGTCTGTGGTTCTGAGAGGGGGTAACCAGGCTCACTAATAAAGGTCAAGCCACTTGGCTGCCAGAATGCCGTGCTTCAGCACAGACCAGAAAGGCATTGTGATAAGCGTATCCCCGGTATAGTCAGGGGTTAATGGGAGTCGTCCCCGCCCCCCCAGTATACGGCCAGAACCATGGACCCGGTACTTGTGGTTCGGACTGTCTCCAACCAGCCATAATGTTGTGAGAGTGAAATTATGTCTAAGTCCAGCTTTGGTACATTAGAAGCAACTCTGAAACTTAACCTAAGCGTTTTTCGAAGCTACTTTTTGGCTAACTTCTTATAGGAAGGTCTAGGAGCTCTGAAAATGAACGTGCGCGTCTTTCACTCTTCCCGAGGGACTTAGAAGAATTTTGTGATATTTTTTATTAAATGGTGTATAAGGGTATATATATAAATATATTTTATGCACTGTATATGAGCTGGCGATTTCTAAGTCTGTGGTTCCGAGAGGGGGTAACCAGGCTCACTAATAAAGGTCAAGCCACTTGGCTGCCAGAATGCCCTGCTTCAGCACAGACCAGAAAGGCATTGTGATAAGCGTATCCCCGGTATAGTCAGGGGTTAATGGGAGTCGTCCCCGTCCCCCCAGTATACGGCCAGAACCATGGACCCGGTACTTGTGGTTCGGACTGTCTCCAACCAGCCATAATGTTGTGAGAGTGAAATTATGTCTAAGTCCAGCTTTGGTACATTAGAAGCAACTCTGAAACTTAACCTAAGCGTTTTTCGAAGCTACTTTTTGGCTAACTTCTTATAGGAAGGTCTAGGAGCTCTGAAAATGAACGTGCGCGTCTTTCACTCTTCCCGAGTGACTTAGAAGAATTTTGTGATATTTTTTATTAAATGGTGTATAAGGGTATATATATAAATATATTTTATGCACTGTATATGAGCTGGCGATTTCTAAGTCTGTGGTTCCGAGAGGGGGTAACCAGGCTCACTAATAAAGGTCAAGCCACTTGGCTGCCAGAATGCCCTGCTTCAGCACAGACCAGAAAGGCATTGTGATAAGCGTATCCCCGGTATAGTCAGGGGTTAATGGGAGTCGTCCCCGTCCCCCCAGTATACGGCCAGAACCATGGACCCGGTACTTGTGGTTCGGACTGTCTCCAACCAGCCATAATGTTGTGAGAGTGAAATTATGTCTAAGTCCAGCTTTGGTACATTAGAAGCAACTCTGAAACTTAACCTAAGCGTTTTTCGAAGCTACTTTTTGGCTAACTTCTTATAGGAAGATCTAGGAGCTCTGAAAATGAACGTGCGAGTCTTTCACTCTTCCCGAGGGACTTAGAAGAATTTTGTGATATTTTTTATTAAATGGTGTATAAGGGTATATATATAAATATATTTTATGCACTGTATATGAGCTGGCGATTTCTAAGTCTGTGGTTCCGAGAGGGTGTAACCAGGCTCACTAATAAAGGTCAAGCCACTTGGCTGCCAGAATGCCCTGCTTCAGCACAGACCAGAAAGGCATTGTGATAAGCGTATCCCCGGTATAGTCAGGGGTTAATGGGAGTTGTCCCCGTCCCCCCAGTATACGGCCAGAACCATGGACCCGGTAATTGTGGTTCGGACTGTCTCCAACCAGCCATAATGTTGTGAGAGTGAAATTATGTCTAAGTCCAGCTTTGGTACATTAGAAGCAACTCTGAAACTTAACCTAAGCGTTTTTCGAAGCTACTTTTTGGCTAACTTCTTATAGGAAGGTCTAGGAGCTCTGAAAATGAACGTGCGCGTCTTTCACTCTTCCCGAGGGACTTAGAAGAATTTTGTGATATTTTTTATTAAATGGTGTATAAGGGTATATATATAAATATATTTTATGCACTGTATATGAGCTGGCGATTTCTAAGTCTGTGGTTCCGAGAGGGGGTAACCAGGCTCACTAATAAAGGTCAAGCCACTTGGCTGCCAGAATGCCCTGCTTCAGCACAGACCAGAAAGGCATTGTGATAAGCGTATCCCCGGTATAGTCAGGGGTTAATGGGAGTCGTCCCCGTCCCCCCAGTATACGGCCAGAACCATGGACCCGGTACTTGTGGTTCGGACTGTCTCCAACCAGCCATAATGTTGTGAGAGTGAAATTATGTCTAAGTCCAGCTTTGGTACATTAGAAGCAACTCTGAAACTTAACCTAAGCGTTTTTCGAAGCTACTTTTTGGCTAACTTCTTATAGGAAGGTCTAGGAGCTCTGAAAATGAACGTGCGCGTCTTTCACTCTTCCCGAGTGACTTAGAAGAATTTTGTGATATTTTTTATTAAATGGTGTATAAGGGTATATATATAAATATATTTTATGCACTGTATATGAGCTGGCGATTTCTAAGTCTGTGGTTCCGAGAGGGGGTAACCAGGCTCACTAATAAATGTCAAGCCACTTGGCTGCCAGAATGCCCTGCTTCAGCACAGACCAGAAAGGCATTGTGATAAGCGTATCCCCGGAATAGTCAGGGGTTAATGGGAGTCGTCCCCGTCCCCCCAGTATACGGCCAGAACCATGGACCCGGTACTTGTGGTTCGGACTGTCTCCAACCAGCCATAATGTTGTGAGAGTGAAATTATGTCTAAGTCCAGCTTTGGTACATTAGAAGCAACTCTGAAACTTAACCTAAGCGTTTTTCGAAGCTACTTTTTGGCTAACTTCTTATAGGAAGGTCTAGGAGCTCTGAAAATGAACGTGCGCGTCTTTCACTCTTCCCGAGGGACTTAGAAGAATTTTGTGATATTTTTTATTAAATGGTGTATAAGGGTATATATATAAATATATTTTATGCACTGTATATGAGCTGGCGATTTCTAAGTCTGTGGTTCTGAGAGGGGGTAACCAGGCTCACTAATAAAGGTCAAGCCACTTGGCTGCCAGAATGCCGTGCTTCAGCACAGACCAGAAAGGCATTGTGATAAGCGTATCCCCGGTATAGTCAGGGGTTAATGGGAGTCGTCCCCGCCCCCCCAGTATACGGCCAGAACCATGGACCCGGTACTTGTGGTTCGGACTGTCTCCAACCAGCCATAATGTTGTGAGAGTGAAATTATGTCTAAGTCCAGCTTTGGTACATTAGAAGCAACTCTGAAACTTAACCTAAGCGTTTTTCGAAGCTACTTTTTGGCTAACTTCTTATAGGAAGGTCTAGGAGCTCTGAAAATGAACGTGCGCGTCTTTCACTCTTCCCGAGGGACTTAGAAGAATTTTGTGATATTTTTTATTAAATGGTGTATAAGGGTATATATATAAATATATTTTATGCACTGTATATGAGCTGGCGATTTCTAAGTCTGTGGTTCCGAGAGGGGGTAACCAGGCTCACTAATAAAGGTCAAGCCACTTGGCTGCCAGAATGCCCTGCTTCAGCACAGACCAGAAAGGCATTGTGATAAGCGTATCCCCGGTATAGTCAGGGGTTAATGGGAGTCGTCCCCGTCCCCCCAGTATACGGCCAGAACCATGGACCCGGTACTTGTGGTTCGGACTGTCTCCAACCAGCCATAATGTTGTGAGAGTGAAATT
Organism: Ascaphus truei; assembly: GCF_040206685.1. Classification (NCBI taxonomy): domain Eukaryota; kingdom Metazoa; phylum Chordata; class Amphibia; order Anura; family Ascaphidae; genus Ascaphus; species Ascaphus truei. The sequence goes on along the minus strand of NW_027454521.1, from coordinate 118,052 downwards.
ATGTCTAAGTCCAGCTTTGGTACATTAGAAGCAACTCTGAAACTTAACCTAAGCGTTTTTCGAAGCTACTTTTTGGCTAACTTCTTATAGGAAGGTCTAGGAGCTCTGAAAATGAACGTGCGCGTCTTTCACTCTTCCCGAGTGACTTAGAAGAATTTTGTGATATTTTTTATTAAATGGTGTATAAGGGTATATATATAAATATATTTTATGCACTGTATATGAGCTGGCGATTTCTAAGTCTGTGGTTCCGAGAGGGGGTAACCAGGCTCACTAATAAAGGTCAAGCCACTTGGCTGCCAGAATGCCCTGCTTCAGCACAGACCAGAAAGGCATTGTGATAAGCGTATCCCCGGTATAGTCAGGGGTTAATGGGAGTCGTCCCCGTCCCCCCAGTATACGGCCAGAACCATGGACCCGGTACTTGTGGTTCGGACTGTCTCCAACCAGCCATAATGTTGTGAGAGTGAAATTATGTCTAAGTCCAGCTTTGGTACATTAGAAGCAACTCTGAAACTTAACCTAAGCGTTTTTCGAAGCTACTTTTTGGCTAACTTCTTATAGGAAGATCTAGGAGCTCTGAAAATGAACGTGCGAGTCTTTCACTCTTCCCGAGGGACTTAGAAGAATTTTGTGATATTTTTTATTAAATGGTGTATAAGGGTATATATATAAATATATTTTATGCACTGTATATGAGCTGGCGATTTCTAAGTCTGTGGTTCCGAGAGGGTGTAACCAGGCTCACTAATAAAGGTCAAGCCACTTGGCTGCCAGAATGCCCTGCTTCAGCACAGACCAGAAAGGCATTGTGATAAGCGTATCCCCGGTATAGTCAGGGGTTAATGGGAGTTGTCCCCGTCCCCCCAGTATACGGCCAGAACCATGGACCCGGTAATTGTGGTTCGGACTGTCTCCAACCAGCCATAATGTTGTGAGAGTGAAATTATGTCTAAGTCCAGCTTTGGTACATTAGAAGCAACTCTGAAACTTAACCTAAGCGTTTTTCGAAGCTACTTTTTGGCTAACTTCTTATAGGAAGGTCTAGGAGCTCTGAAAATGAACGTGCGCGTCTTTCACTCTTCCCGAGGGACTTAGAAGAATTTTGTGATATTTTTTATTAAATGGTGTATAAGGGTATATATATAAATATATTTTATGCACTGTATATGAGCTGGCGATTTCTAAGTCTGTGGTTCCGAGAGGGGGTAACCAGGCTCACTAATAAAGGTCAAGCCACTTGGCTGCCAGAATGCCCTGCTTCAGCACAGACCAGAAAGGCATTGTGATAAGCGTATCCCCGGTATAGTCAGGGGTTAATGGGAGTCGTCCCCGTCCCCCCAGTATACGGCCAGAACCATGGACCCGGTACTTGTGGTTCGGACTGTCTCCAACCAGCCATAATGTTGTGAGAGTGAAATTATGTCTAAGTCCAGCTTTGGTACATTAGAAGCAACTCTGAAACTTAACCTAAGCGTTTTTCGAAGCTACTTTTTGGCTAACTTCTTATAGGAAGGTCTAGGAGCTCTGAAAATGAACGTGCGCGTCTTTCACTCTTCCCGAGTGACTTAGAAGAATTTTGTGATATTTTTTATTAAATGGTGTATAAGGGTATATATATAAATATATTTTATGCACTGTATATGAGCTGGCGATTTCTAAGTCTGTGGTTCCGAGAGGGGGTAACCAGGCTCACTAATAAAGGTCAAGCCACTTGGCTGCCAGAATGCCCTGCTTCAGCACAGACCAGAAAGGCATTGTGATAAGCGTATCCCCGGTATAGTCAGGGGTTAATGGGAGTCGTCCCCGTCCCCCCAGTATACGGCCAGAACCATGGACCCGGTACTTGTGGTTCGGACTGTCTCCAACCAGCCATAATGTTGTGAGAGTGAAATTATGTCTAAGTCCAGCTTTGGTACATTAGAAGCAACTCTGAAACTTAACCTAAGCGTTTTTCGAAGCTACTTTTTGGCTAACTTCTTATAGGAAGATCTAGGAGCTCTGAAAATGAACGTGCGAGTCTTTCACTCTTCCCGAGGGACTTAGAAGAATTTTGTGATATTTTTTATTAAATGGTGTATAAGGGTATATATATAAATATATTTTATGCACTGTATATGAGCTGGCGATTTCTAAGTCTGCGGTTCCGAGAGGGTGTAACCAGGCTCACTAATAAAGGTCAAGCCACTTGGCTGCCAGAATGCCCTGCTTCAGCACAGACCAGAAAGGCATTGTGATAAGCGTATCCCCGGTATAGTCAGGGGTTAATGGGAGTTGTCCCCGTCCCCCCAGTATACGGCCAGAACCATGGACCCGGTAATTGTGGTTCGGACTGTCTCCAACCAGCCATAATGTTGTGAGAGTGAAATTATGTCTAAGTCCAGCTTTGGTACATTAGAAGCAACTCTGAAACTTAACCTAAGCGTTTTTCGAAGCTACTTTTTGGCTAACTTCTTATAGGAAGGTCTAGGAGCTCTGAAAATGAACGTGCGCGTCTTTCACTCTTCCCGAGGGACTTAGAAGAATTTTGTGATATTTTTTATTAAATGGTGTATAAGGGTATATATATAAATATATTTTATGCACTGTATATGAGCTGGCGATTTCTAAGTCTGTGGTTCCGAGAGGGGGTAACCAGGCTCACTAATAAAGGTCAAGCCACTTGGCTGCCAGAATGCCCTGCTTCAGCACAGACCAGAAAGGCATTGTGATAAGCGTATCCCCGGAATAGTCAGGGGTTAATGGGAGTCGTCCCCGTCCCCCCAGTATACGGCCAGAACCATGGACCCGGTACTTGTGGTTCGGACTGTCTCCAACCAGCCATAATGTTGTGAGAGTGAAATTATGTCTAAGTCCAGCTTTGGTACATTAGAAGCAACTCTGAAACTTAACCTAAGCGTTTTTCGAAGCTACTTTTTGGCTAACTTCTTATAGGAAGGTCTAGGAGCTCTGAAAATGAACGTGCGCGTCTTTCACTCTTCCCGAGGGACTTAGAAGAATTTTGTGATATTTTTTATTAAATGGTGTAGAAGGGTATATATATAAATATATTTTATGCACTGTATATGAGCTGGCGATTTCTAAGTCTGTGGTTCCGAGAGGGGGTAACCAGGCTCACTAATAAAGGTCAAGCCACTTGGCTGCCAGAATGCCCTGCTTCAGCACAGACCAGAAAGGCATTGTGATAAGCGTATCCCCGGTATAGTCAGGGGTTAATGGGAGTCGTCCCCGTCCCCCCAGTATACGGCCAGAACCATGGACCCGGTACTTGTGGTTCGGACTGTCTCCAACCAGCCATAATGTTGTGAGAGTGAAATTATGTCTAAGTCCAGCTTTGGTACATTAGAAGCAACTCTGAAACTTAACCTAAGCGTTTTTCGAAGCTACTTTTTGGCTAACTTCTTATAGGAAGGTCTAGGAGCTCTGAAAATGAACGTGCGCGTCTTTCACTCTTCCCGAGGGACTTAGAAGAATTTTGTGATATTTTTTATTAAATGGTGTATAAGGGTATATATATAAATATATTTTATGCACTGTATATGAGCTGGCGATTTCTAAGTCTGTGGTTCCGAGAGGGGGTAACCAGGCTCACTAATAAATGTCAAGCCACTTGGCTGCCAGAATGCCCTGCTTCAGCACAGACCAGAAAGGCATTGTGATAAGCGTATCCCCGGAATAGTCAGGGGTTAATGGGAGTCGTCCCCGTCCCCCCAGTATACGGCCAGAACCATGGACCCGGTACTTGTGGTTCGGACTGTCTCCAACCAGCCATAATGTTGTGAGAGTGAAATTATGTCTAAGTCCAGCTTTGGTACATTAGAAGCAACTCTGAAACTTAACCTAAGCGTTTTTCGAAGCTACTTTTTGGCTAACTTCTTATAGGAAGGTCTAGGAGCTCTGAAAATGAACGTGCGCGTCTTTCACTCTTCCCGAGGGACTTAAAAGAATTTTGTGATATTTTTTATTAAATGGTGTATAAGGGTATATATATAAATATATTTTATGCACTGTATATGAGCTGGCGATTTCTAAGTCTGTGGTTCTGAGAGGGGGTAACCAGGCTCACTAATAAAGGTCAAGCCACTTGGCTGCCAGAATGCCGTGCTTCAGCACAGACCAGAAAGGCATTGTGATAAGCGTATCCCCGGTATAGTCAGGGGTTAATGGGAGTCGTCCCCGCCCCCCCAGTATACGGCCAGAACCATGGACCCGGTACTTGTGGTTCGGACTGTCTCCAACCAGCCATAATGTTGTGAGAGTGAAATTATGTCTAAGTCCAGCTTTGGTACATTAGAAGCAACTCTGAAACTTAACCTAAGCGTTTTTCGAAGCTACTTTTTGGCTAACTTCTTATAGGAAGGTCTAGGAGCTCTGAAAATGAACGTGCGCGTCTTTCACTCTTCCCGAGGGACTTAGAAGAATTTTGTGATATTTTTTATTAAATGGTGTATAAGGGTATATATATAAATATATTTTATGCACTGTATATGAGCTGGCGATTTCTAAGTCTGTGGTTCCGAGAGGGGGTAACCAGGCTCACTAATAAAGGTCAAGCCACTTGGCTGCCAGAATGCCCTGCTTCAGCACAGACCAGAAAGGCATTGTGATAAGCGTATCCCCGGTATAGTCAGGGGTTAATGGGAGTCGTCCCCGTCCCCCCAGTATACGGCCAGAACCATGGACCCGGTACTTGTGGTTCGGACTGTCTCCAACCAGCCATAATGTTGTGAGAGTGAAATTATGTCTAAGTCCAGCTTTGGTACATTAGAAGCAACTCTGAAACTTAACCTAAGCGTTTTTCGAAGCTACTTTTTGGCTAACTTCTTATAGGAAGATCTAGGAGCTCTGAAAATGAACGTGCGCGTCTTTCACTCTTCCCGAGGGACTTAGAAGAATTTTGTGATATTTTTTATTAAATGGTGTATAAGGGTATATATATAAATATATTTTATGCACTGTATATGAGCTGGCGATTTCTAAGTCTGTGGTTCCGAGAGGGGGTAACCAGGCTCACTAATAAAGGTCAAGCCACTTGGCTGCCAGAATGCCCTGCTTCAGCACAGACCAGAAAGGCATTGTGATAAGCGTATCCCCGGTATAGTCAGGGGTTAATGGGAGTCGTCCCCGTCCCCCCAGTATACGGCCAGAACCATGGACCCGGTACTTGTGGTTCGGACTGTCTCCAACCAGCCATAATGTTGTGAGAGTGAAATTATGTCTAAGTCCAGCTTTGGTACATTAGAAGCAACTCTGAAACTTAACCTAAGCGTTTTTCGAAGCTACTTTTTGGCTAACTTCTTATAGGAAGGTCTAGGAGCTCTGAAAATGAACGTGCGCGTCTTTCACTCTTCCCGAGGGACTTAGAAGAATTTTGTGATATTTTTTATTAAATGGTGTATAAGGGTATATATATAAATATATTTTATGCACTGTATATGAGCTGGCGATTTCTAAGTCTGTGGTTCCGAGAGGGGGTAACCAGGCTCACTAATAAAGGTCAAGACACTTGGCTGCCAGAATGCCCTGCTTCAGCACAGACCAGAAAGGCATTGTGATAAGCGTATCCCCGGTATAGTCAGGGGTTAATGGGAGTCGTCCCCGTCCCCCCAGTATACGGCCAGAACCATGGACCCGGTACTTGTGGTTCGGACTGTCTCCAACCAGCCATAATGTTGTGAGAGTGAAATTATGTCTAAGTCCAGCTTTGGTACATTAGAAGCAACTCTGAAACTTAACCTAAGCGTTTTTCGAAGCTACTTTTTGGCTAACTTCTTATAGGAAGGTCTAGGAGGTCTGAAAATGAACGTGCGCGTCTTTCACTCTTCCCGAGGGACTTAGAAGAATTTTGTGATATTTTTTATTAAATGGTGTAGAAGGGTATATATATAAATATATTTTATGCACTGTATATGAGCTGGCGATTTCTAAGTCTGTGGTTCCGAGAGGGGGTAACCAGGCTCACTAATAAAGGTCAAGCCACTTGGCTGCCAGAATGCCCTGCTTCAGCACAGACCAGAAAGGCATTGTGATAAGCGTATCCCCGGTATAGTCAGGGGTTAATGGGAGTCGTCCCCGTCCCCCCAGTATACGGCCAGAACCATGGACCCGGTACTTGTGGTTCGGACTGTCTCCAACCAGCCATAATGTTGTGAGAGTGAAATTATGTCTAAGTCCAGCTTTGGTACATTAGAAGCAACTCTGAAACTTAACCTAAGCGTTTTTCGAAGCTACTTTTTGGCTAACTTCTTATAGGAAGGTCTAGGAGCTCTGAAAATGAACGTGCGCGTCTTTCACTCTTCCCGAGGGACTTAGAAGAATTTTGTGATATTTTTTATTAAATGGTGTATAAGGGTATATATATAAATATATTTTATGCACTGTATATGAGCTGGCGATTTCTAAGTCTGTGGTTCCGAGAGGGGGTAACCAGGCTCACTAATAAATGTCAAGCCACTTGGCTGCCAGAATGCCCTGCTTCAGCACAGACCAGAAAGGCATTGTGATAAGCGTATCCCCGGAATAGTCAGGGGTTAATGGGAGTCGTCCCCGTCCCCCCAGTATACGGCCAGAACCATGGACCCGGTACTTGTGGTTCGGACTGTCTCCAACCAGCCATAATGTTGTGAGAGTGAAATTATGTCTAAGTCCAAATTATGTCTAAGTTATGTCTAACGCGCACGTTCATTTTCAGAGCTCCTAGACCTTCCTATAAGAAGTTAGCCAAAAAGTAGCTTCGAAAAACGCTTAGGTTAAGTTTCAGAGTTGCTTCTAATGTACCAAAGCTGGACTTAGACATAATTTCACTCTCACAACATTATGGCTGGTTGGAGACAGTCCGAACCACAAGTACCGGGTCCATGGTTCTGGCCGTATACTGGGGGGACGGGGACGACTCCCATTAACCCCTGACTATACCGGGGATACGCTTATCACAATGCCTTTCTGGTCTGTGCTGAAGCAGGGCATTCTGGCAGCCAAGTGGCTTGACCTTTATTAGTGAGCCTGGTTACCCCCTCTCGGAACCACAGACTTAGAAATCGCCAGCTCATATACAGTGCAAAAATTTATTTATATATATACCCTTATACACCATTTAATAAAAAATATCACAAAATTCTTCTAAGTCCCTCGGGAAGAGTGAAAGACGCGCACGTTCATTTTCAGAGCTCCTACTGTAGATCTTCCTATAAGAAGTTAGCCAAAAAGTAGCTTCGAAAAACGCTTAGGTTAAGTTTCAGAGTTGCTTCTAATGTACCAAAGCTGGACTTAGACATAATTTCACTCTCACAACATTATGGCTGGTTGGAGACAGTCCGAACCACAAGTACCGGGTCCATGGTTCTGGCCGTATACTGGGGGGACGGGGACGACTCCCATTAACCCCTGACTATACCGGGGATACGCTTATCACAATGCCTTTCTGGTCTGTGCTGAAGCAGGGCATTCTGGCAGCCAAGTGGCTTGACCTTTATTAGTGAGCCTGGTTACCCCCTCTCGGAACCACAGACTTAGAAATCGCCAGCTCATATACAGTGCATAAAATATATTTATATATATACCCTTATACACCATTTAATAAAAAATATCACAAAATTCTTCTAAGTCCCTCGGGAAGAGTGAAAGACGCGCACGTTCATTTTCAGAGCTCCTAGACCTTCCTATAAGAAGTTAGCCAAAAAGTAGCTTCGAAAAACGCTTAGGTTAAGTTTCAGAGTTGCTTCTAATGTACCAAAGCTGGACTTAGACATAATTTCACTCTCACAACATTATGGCTGGTTGGAGACAGTCCGAACCACAAGTACCGGGTCCATGGTTCTGGCCGTATACTGGGGGGGCGGGGACGACTCCCATTAACCCCTGACTATACCGGGGATACGCTTATCACAATGCCTTTCTGGTCTGTGCTGAAGCACGGCATTCTGGCAGCCAAGTGGCTTGACCTTTATTAGTGAGCCTGGTTACCCCCTCTCAGAACCACAGACTTAGAAATCGCCAGCTCATATACAGTGCATAAAATATATTTATATATATACCCTTATACACCATTTAATAAAAAATATCACAAAATTCTTCTAAGTCCCTCGGGAAGAGTGAAAGACGCGCACGTTCATTTTCAGAGCTCCTAGACCTTCCTATAAGAAGTTAGCCAAAAAGTAGTTTCGAAAAACGCTTAGGTTAAGTTTCAGAGTTGCTTCTAATGTACCAAAGCTGGACTTAGACATAATTTCACTCTCACAACATTATGGCTGGTTGGAGACAGTCCGAACCACAAGTACCGGGTCCATGGTGCTGGCCGTATACTGGGGGGACGGGGACGACTCCCATTAACCCCTGACTATTCCGGGGATACGCTTATCACAATGCCTTTCTGGTCTGTGCTGAAGCAGGGCATTCTGGCAGCCAAGTGGCTTGACATTTATTAGTGAGCCTGGTTACCCCCTCTCGGAACCACAGACTTAGAAATCGCAAGCTCATATACAGTGCATAAAATATATTTATATATATACCCTTATACACCATTTAATAAAAAATATCACAAAATTCTTCTAAGTCCCTCGGGAAGAGTGAAAGACGCGCACGTTCATTTTCAGAGCTCCTAGACCTTCCTATAAGAAGTTAGCCAAAAAGTAGCTTCGAAAAACGCTTAGGTTAAGTTTCAGAGTTGCTTCTAATGTACCAAAGCTGGACTTAGACATAATTTCACTCTCACAACATTATGGCTGGTTGGAGACAGTCCGAACCACAAGTACCGGGTCCATGGTTCTGGCCGTATACTGGGGGGACGGGGACGACTCCCATTAACCCCTGACTATACCGGGGATACGCTTATCACAATGCCTTTCTGGTCTGTGCTGAAGCAGGGCATTCTGGCAGCCAAGTGGCTTGACCTTTATTAGTGAGCCTGGTTACCCCCTCTCGGAACCACAGACTTAGAAATCGCCAGCTCATATACAGTGCATAAAATATATTTATATATATACCCTTCTACACCATTTAATAAAAAATATCACAAAATTCTTCTAAGTCCCTCGGGAAGAGTGAAAGACGCGCACGTTCATTTTCAGAGCTCCTAGACCTTCCTATAAGAAGTTAGCCAAAAAGTAGCTTCGAAAAACGCTTAGGTTAAGTTTCAGAGTTGCTTCTAATGTACCAAAGCTGGACTTAGACATAATTTCACTCTCACAACATTATGGCTGGTTGGAGACAGTCCGAACCACAAGTACCGGGTCCATGGTTCTGGCCGTATACTGGGGGGACGGGGACGACTCCCATTAACCCCTGACTATTCCGGGGATACGCTTATCACAATGCCTTTCTGGTCTGTGCTGAAGCAGGGCATTCTGGCAGCCAAGTGGCTTGACCTTTATTAGTGAGCCTGGTTACCCCCTCTCGGAACCACAGACTTAGAAATCGCCAGCTCATATACAGTGCATAAAATATATTTATATATATACCCTTATACACCATTTAATAAAAAATATCACAAAATTCTTCTAAGTCCCTCGGGAAGAGTGAAAGACGCGCACGTTCATTTTCAGAGCTCCTAGACCTTCCTATAAGAAGTTAGCCAAAAAGTAGCTTCGAAAAACGCTTAGGTTAAGTTTCAGAGTTGCTTCTAATGTACCAAAGCTGGACTTAGACATAATTTCACTCTCACAACATTATGGCTGGTTGGAGACAGTCCGAACCACAATTACCGGGTCCATGGTTCTGGCCGTATACTGGGGGGACGGGGACGACTCCCATTAACCCCTGACTATACCGGGGATACGCTTATCACAATGCCTTTCTGGTCTGTGCTGAAGCAGGGCATTCTGGCAGCCAAGTGGCTTGACCTTTATTAGTGAGCCTGGTTACCCCCTCTCGGAACCACAGACTTAGAAATCGCCAGCTCATATACAGTGCATAAAATATATTTATATATATACCCTTATACACCATTTAATAAAAAATATCACAAAATTCTTCTAAGTCCCTCGGGAAGAGTGAAAGACTCGCACGTTCATTTTCAGAGCTCCTAGATCTTCCTATAAGAAGTTAGCCAAAAAGTAGCTTCGAAAAACGCTTAGGTTAAGTTTCAGAGTTGCTTCTAATGTACCAAAGCTGGACTTAGACATAATTTCACTCTCACAACATTATGGCTGGTTGGAGACAGTCCGAACCACAAGTACCGGGTCCATGGTTCTGGCCGTATACTGGGGGACGGGGACGACTCCCATTAACCCCTGAAAAAATGCTGAAATTCGACTTATACAGTGTTTTTGCTTATTAAACTTGATGAATTCTCTCCTCTTGACTGTAGAATAGTATGTTAAGCAAAGCACAATACATTCCTATGTGTAGAAGCACAGATATACACGATTTCACAATGTGTTCCTAGAACAGCTGTGAGCAACTTTTTTACACAACGTTAACAACACATTTGAAGCTCAATATTTCATGGGCTGAAGCGGGGAAGATAGAAAACTTGTGCCCTGTAAAGGCGAAGTCTGTGGCATTAACAGGAAGGGAGAAAAAGTACTTTCTACCCATTTTTAGGTACAGCGGTAAAACGGCAAGTTTCTATGGAACTGCATCTCGGATTGTGACTGTGGTTTTCCCGGTCACACAAAAATGCTGAAATTCGACTTATACAGTGTTTTTGCTTATTAAACTTGATGAATTCTCACCTCTTGACTGTAGAATAGTGTGTAAAGCAAAGCACAATACATTCCTATGTGTAGAAGCAAAGATATACGCGATTTCACAATGTGTTCCTAGAACAGCTGTGAGCAACTTTTTTACACAACGTTAACAACACATTTGAAGCTCAATATTTCATGGGCTGAAGCGGGGAAGATAGAAAACGTGTGCCCTGTAAAGGCGAAGTCTGTGGCATTAACAGGAAGGGAGAAAAAGTACTTTCTACCCATTTTTAGGTTCAGCGGTAAAATGGCAAGTTTCTATGGAACTGCATCTCGGCTTGTGACTGTGGTTTTCCCGGTCACACAAAAATGCTTAAATTCGACTTATACAGTGTTTTTGCTTAATAAACTTGATGAATTCTCTCCTCTTGACTGTAGAATAGTGTGTAAAGCAAAGCACAATACATTCCTATGTGTAGAAGCAAAGATATACACGATTTCACAATGTGTTCCTAGAACAGCTGTGAGCAACTTTTTTACACAACGTTAACAACACATTTGAAGCTCAATATTTCATGGGCTGAAGCGGGGAAGATAGAAAACGTGTGCCCTGTAAAGGCGAAGTCTGTGGCATTAACAGGAAGGGAGAAAAAGTACTTTCTACCCATTTTTAGGTACAGCGGTAAAACGGCAAGTTTCTATGGAACTGCATCTCGGATTGTGACTGTGGTTTTCCCGGTCACACAAAAATGCTGAAATTCGACTTATACAGTGTTTTTGCTTATTAAACTTGATGAATTCTCACCTCTTGACTGTAGAATAGTGTGTAAAGCAAAGCACAATACATTCCTATGTGTAAAAGCAAAGATATACGCGATTTCACAATGTGTTCCTAGAACAGCTGTGAGCAACTTTTTTACACAACGTTAACAACACATTTGAAGCTCAATATTTCATGGGCTGAAGCGGGGAAGATAGAAAACGTGTGCCCTGTAAAGGCGAAGTCTGTGGCATTAACAGGAAGGGAGAAAAAGTACTTTCTACCCATTTTTAGGTTCAGCGGTAAAATGGCAAGTTTCTATGGAACTGCATCTCGGCTTGTGACTGTGGTTTTCCCGGTCACACAAAAATGCTGAAATTCGACTTATACAGTGTTTTTGCTTAATAAACTTGATGAATTCTCTCCTCTTGACTGTAGAATAGTGTGTTAAGCAAAGCACAATACATTCCTATGTGTAGAAGCAAAGATATACGCGATTTCACAATGTGTTCCTAGAACAGCTGTGAGCAACTTTTTTACACAACGTTAACAACACATTTGAAGCTCAATATTTCATGGGCTGAAGCGGGGAAGATAGAAAACGTGTGCCCTGTAATGGCGAAGTCTGTGGCATTAACAGGAAGGGAGAAAAAGTACTTTCTACCCATTTTTAGGTACAGCGGTAAAACGGCAAGTTTCTATGGAACTGCATCTCGGATTGTGACTGTGGTTTTCCCGGTCACACAAAAATGCTGAAATTAGACTTATACAGTGTTTTTGCTTATTAAACTTGATGAATTCTCACCTCTTGACTGTAGAATAGTGTGTAAAGCAAAGCACAATACATTCCTATGTGTAGAAGCAAAGATATACGCGATTTCACAATGTGTTCCTAGAACAGCTGTGAGCAACTTTTTTACACAACGTTAACAACACATTTGAAGCTCAATATTTCATGGGCTGAAGCGGGGAAGATAGAAAACGTGTGCCCTGTAAAGGCGAAGTCTGTGGCATTAACAGGAAGGGAGAAAAAGTACTTTCTACCCATTTTTAGGTTCAGCGCTAAAATGGCAAGTTTCTATGGAACTGCATCTCGGCTTGTGACTGTGGTTTTCCCGGTCACACAAAAATGCTGAAATTCGACTTATACAGTGTTTTTGCTTATTAAACTTGATGAATTCTCTCCTCTTGACTGTAGAATAGTATGTTAAGCAAAGCACAATACATTCCTATGTGTAGAAGCACAGATATACACGATTTCACAATGTGTTCCTAGAACAGCTGTGAGCAACTTTTTTACACAACGTTAACAACACATTTGAAGCTCAATATTTCATTGGCTGAAGCGGGGAAGATAGAAAACGTGTGCCCTGTAAAGGCGAAGTCTGTGGCATTAACAGGAAGGGAGAAAAAGTACTTTCTACCCATTTTTAGGTACAGCGGTAAAACGGCAAGTTTCTATGGAACTGCATCTCGGATTGTGACTGTGGTTTTCCCGGTCACACAAAAATGCTGAAATTCGACTTATACAGTGTTTTTGCTTAATAAACTTGATGAATTCTCTCCTCTTGACTGTAGAATAGTGTGTAAAGCAAAGCACAATACATTCCTATGTGTAGAAGCAAAGATATACGCGATTTCACAATGTGTTCCTAGAACAGCTGTGAGCAACTTTTTTACACAACGTTAACAACACATTTGAAGCTCAATATTTCATGGGCTGAAGCGGGGAAGATAGAAAACGTGTGCCCTGTAAAGGCGAAGTCTGTGGCATTAACAGGAAGGGAGAAAAAGTACTTTCTACCCATTTTTAGGTACAGCGGTAAAACGGCAAGTTTCTATGGAACTGCATCTCGGATTGTGACTGTGGTTTTCCCGGTCACACAAAAATGCTGAAATTCGACTTATACAGTGTTTTTGCTTAATAAACTTGATAAATTCAATCCTCTTGACTGTAGAATAGTGTGTAAAGCAAAGCACAATACATTCCTATGTGTAGAAGCAAAGATATACGCGATTTCACAATGTGTTCCTAGAACAGCTGTGAGCAACTTTTTTACACAACGTTAACAACACATTTGAAGCTCAATATTTCATGGGCTGAAGCGGGGAAGATAGAAAACGTGTGCCCTGTAAAGGCGAAGTCTGTGGCATTAACAGGAAGGGAGAAAAAGTACTTTCTACCCATTTTTAGGTACAGCGGTAAAACGGCAAGTTTCTATGGAACTGCATCTCGGATTGTGACTGTGGTTTTCCCGGTCACACAAAAATGCTGAAATTCGACTTATACAGTGTTTTTGCTTATTAAACTTGAGGAATTCTCACCTCTTGACTGTAGAATAGTGTGTAAAGCAAAGCACAATACATTCCTATGTGTAGAAGCAAAGATATACGCGATTTCACAATGTGTTCCTAGAACAGCTGTGAGCAACTTTTTTACACAACGTTAACAACACATTTGAAGCTCAATATTTCATGGGCTGAAGCGGGGAAGATAGAAAACGTGTGCCCTGTAAAGGCGAAGTCTGTGGCATTAACAGGAAGGGAGAAAAAGTACTTTCTACCCATTTTTAGGTACAGCGGTAAAACGGCAAGTTTCTATGGAACTGCATCTCGGATTGTGACTGTGGTTTTCCCGGTCACACAAAAATGCTGAAATTCGACTTATACAGTGTTTTTGCTTATTAAACTTGATGAATTCTCACCTCTTGACTGTAGAATAGTGTGTAAAGCAAAGCACAATACATTCCTATGTGTAGAAGCAAAGATATACGCGATTTCACAATGTGTTCCTAGAACAGCTGTGAGCAACTTTTTTACACAACGTTAACAACACATTTGAAGCTCAATATTTCATGGGCTGAAGCGGGGAAGATAGAAAACGTGTGCCCTGTAAAGGCGAAGTCTGTGGCATTAACAGGAAGGGAGAAAAAGTACTTTCTACCCATTTTTAGGTTCCGCGGTAAAATGGCAAGTTCCTATGGAACTGAATCTCGGCTTGTGACTGTTGTTTTCCCGGTCACACAAAAATGCTGAAATTCGACTTATACAGTGTTTTTGCTTATTAAACTTGATGAATTCTCTCCTTTTGACTGTAGAATAGTGTGTAAAGCAAAGCACAATACATTCCTATGTGTAGAAGCAAAGATATACGCGATTTCACAATGTGTTCCTAGAACAGCTGTGAGCAACTTTTTTACACAACGTTAACAACACATTTGAAGCTCAATATTTCATGGGCTGAAGCGGGGAAGATAGAAAACGTGTGCCCTGTAAAGGCGAAGTCTGTGGCATTAACAGGAAGGGAGAAAAAGTACTTTCTACCCATTTTTAGGTACAGCGGTAAAACGGCAAGTTTCTATGGAACTGCATCTCGGATTGTGACTGTGGTTTTCCCGGTCACACAAAAATGCTGAAATTCGACTTATACAGTGTTTTTGCTTAATAAACTTGATGAATTCTCTCCTCTTGACTGTAGAATAGTGTGTAAAGCAAAGCACAATACATTCCTATGTGTAGAAGCAAAGATATACGCGATTTCACAATGTGTTCCTAGAACAGCTGTGAGCAACTTTTTTACACAACGTTAACAACACATTTGAAGCTCAATATTTCATGGGCTGAAGCGGGGAAGATAGAAAACGTGTGCCCTGTAAAGGCGAAGTCTGTGGCATTAACAGGAAGGGAGAAAAAGTACTTTCTACCCATTTTTAGGTACAGCGGTAAAACGGCAAGTTTCTATGGAACTGCATCTCGGATTGTGACTGTGGTTTTCCCGGTCACACAAAAATGCTGAAATTCGACTTATACAGTGTTTTTGCTTATTAAACTTGATGAATTCTCACCTCTTGACTGTAGAATAGTGTGTAAAGCAAAGCACAATACATTCCTATGTGTAGAAGCAAAGATATACGCGATTTCACAATGTGTTCCTAGAACAGCTGTGAGCAACTTTTTTACACAACGTTAACAACACATTTGAAGCTCAATATTTCATGGGCTGAAGCGGGGAAGATAGAAAACGTGTGCCCTGTAAAGGCGAAGTCTGTGGCATTAACAGGAAGGGAGAAAAAGTACTTTCTACCCATTTTTAGGTTCCGCGGTAAAATGGCAAGTTCCTATGGAACTGAATCTCGGCTTGTGACTGTTGTTTTCCCGGTCACACAAAAATGCTGAAATTCGACTTATACAGTGTTTTTGCTTATTAAACTTGATGAATTCTCTCCTTTTGACTGTAGAATAGTGTGTAAAGCAAAGCACAATACATTCCTATGTGTAGAAGCAAAGATATACGCGATTTCACAATGTGTTCCTAGAACAGCTGTGAGCAACTTTTTTACACAATGTTAACAACACATTTGAAGCTCAATATTTCATGGGCTGAAGCGGGGAAGATAGAAAACGTGTGCCCTGTAAAGGCGAAGTCTGTGGCATTAACAGGAAGGGAGAAAAAGTACTTTCTACCCATTTTTAGGTTCAGCGGTAAAACGGCAAGTTTCTATGGAACTGCATCTCGGCTTGTGACTGTGGTTTTCCCGGTCAAACAAAAATGCTGAAATTCGACTTATACAGTGTTTTTGCTTATTAAACTTGATGAATTCTCTCCTCTTGACTGTAGAATAGTGTGTAAAGCAAAGCACAATACATTCCTATGTGTAGAAGCAAAGATATACGCGATTTCACAATGTGTTCCTAGAACAGCTGTGAGCAACTTTTTTACACAACGTTAACAACACATTTGAAGCTCAATATTTCATGGGCTGAAGCGGGGAAGATAGAAAACGTGTGCCCTGTAAAGGCGAAGTCTGTGGCATTAACAGGAAGGGAGAAAAAGTACTTTCTACCCATTTTTAGGTACAGCGGTAAAACGGCAAGTTTCTATGGAACTGCATCTCGGATTGTGACTGTGGTTTTCCCGGTCACACAAAAATGCTGAAATTCGACTTATACAGTGTTTTTGCTTATTAAACTTGATGAATTCTCACCTCTTGACTGTAGAATAGTGTGTAAAGCAAAGCACAATACATTCCTATGTGTAGAAGCAAAGATATACGCGATTTCACAATGTGTTCCTAGAACAGCTGTGAGCAACTTTTTTACACAACGTTAACAACACATTTGAAGCTCAATATTTCATGGGCTGAAGCGGGGAAGATAGAAAACGTGTGCCCTGTAAAGGCGAAGTCTGTGGCATTAACAGGAAGGGAGAAAAAGTACTTTCTACCCATTTTTAGGTTCCGCGGTAAAATGGCAAGTTCCTATGGAACTGAATCTCGGCTTGTGACTGTTGTTTTCCCGGTCACACAAAAATGCTGAAATTCGACTTATACAGTGTTTTTGCTTATTAAACTTGATGAATTCTCTCCTTTTGACTGTAGAATAGTGTGTAAAGCAAAGCACAATACATTCCTATGTGTAGAAGCAAAGATATACGCGATTTCACAATGTGTTCCTAGAACAGCTGTGAGCAACTTTTTTACACAACGTTAACAACACATTTGAAGCTCAATATTTCATGGGCTGAAGCGGGGAAGATAGAAAACGTGTGCCCTGTAATGGCGAAGTCTGTGGCATTAACAGGAAGGGAGAAAAAGTACTTACTACCCATTTTTAGGTACAGCGGCAAAACGGCAAGTTTCTATGGAACTGCATCTCGGATTGTGACTGTGGTTTTCCCGGTCACACAAAAATGCTGAAATTCGACTTATACAGTGTTTTTGCTTATTAAACTTGATGAATTCTCTCCTCTTGACTGTAGAATAGTGTGTAAAGCAAAGCACAATACATTCCTACTGTATGTGTAGAAGAAAAGATATACGCGATTTCACAATGTGTTCCTAGAACAGCTGTGAGCAACTTTTTTACACAACGTTAACAACACATTTGAAGCTCAATATTTCATGGGCTGAAGCGGGGAAGATAGAAAACGTGTGCCCTGTAAAGGCGAAGTCTGTGGCATTAACAGGAAGGGAGAAAAAGTACTTTCTACCCATTTTTAGGTTCAGCGGTAAAATGGCAAGTTTCTATGGAACTGCATCTCGACTTGTGACTGTGGTTTTCCCGGTCACACAAAAATGCTGAAATTCGACTTATACAGTGTTTTTGCTTATTAAACTTGATGAATTCTCTCCTTTTGACTGTAGAATAGTGTGTAAAGCAAAGCACAATACATTCCTATGTGTAGAAGCAAAGATATACGCGATTTCACAATGTGTTCCTAGAACAGCTGTGAGCAACTTTTTTACACAATGTTAACAACACATTTGAAGCTCAATATTTCATTGGCTGAAGCGGGGAAGATAGAAAACGTGTGCCCTGTAAAGGCGAAGTCTGTGGCATTAACAGGAAGGGAGAAAAAGTACTTTCTACCCATTTTTAGGTACAGCGGTAAAACGGCAAGTTTCTATGGAACTGCATCTCGGATTGTGACTGTGGTTTTCCCGGTCACACAAAAATGCTGAAATTCGACTTATACAGTGTTTTTGCTTAATAAACTTGATGAATTCTCTCCTCTTGACTGTAGAATAGTGTGTAAAGCAAAGCACAATACATTCCTATGTGTAGAAGCAAAGATATACGCGATTTCACAATGTGTTCCTAGAACAGCTGTGAGCAACTTTTTTACACAACGTTAACAACACATTTGAAGCTCAATATTTCATGGGCTGAAGCGGGGAAGATAGAAAACGTGTGCCGGGAAAACCACAGTCACAAGCCGAGAAGCACAATGGCTGGTTGGAGACAGTCCGAACCACAAGTACCGGGTCCATGGTTCTGGCCGTATACTGGGGGGACGGGGACGACTCCCATTAACCCCTGACTATTCCGGGGATACGCTTATCACAATGCCTTTCTGGTCTGTGCTGAAGCAGGGCATTCTGGCAGCCAAGTGGCTTGACATTTATTAGTGAGCCTGGTTACCCCCTCTCGGAACCACAGACTTAGAAATCGCCAGCTCATATACAGTGCATAAAATATATTTATATATATACCCTTATACACCATTTAATAAAAAATATCACAAAATTCTTCTAAGTCCCTCGGGAAGAGTGAAAGACGCGCACGTTCATTTTCAGAGCTCCTAGACCTTCCTATAAGAAGTTAGCCAAAAAGTAGCTTCGAAAAACGCTTAGGTTAAGTTTCAGAGTTGCTTCTAATGTACCAAAGCTGGACTTAGACATAATTTCACTCTCACAACATTATGGCTGGTTGGAGACAGTCCGAACCACAAGTACCGGGTCCATGGTTCTGGCCGTATACTGGGGGGACGGGGACGACTCCCATTAACCCCTGACTATACCGGGGATACGCTTATCACAATGCCTTTCTGGTCTGTGCTGAAGCAGGGCATTCTGGCAGCCAAGTGGCTTGACCTTTATTAGTGAGCCTGGTTACCCCCTCTCGGAACCACAGACTTAGAAATCGCCAGCTCATATACAGTGCATAAAATATATTTATATATATACCCTTCTACACCATTTAATAAAAAATATCACAAAATTCTTCTAAGTCCCTCGGGAAGAGTGAAAGACGCGCACGTTCATTTTCAGAGCTCCTAGACCTTCCTATAAGAAGTTAGCCAAAAAGTAGCTTCGAAAAACGCTTAGGTTAAGTTTCAGAGTTGCTTCTAATGTACCAAAGCTGGACTTAGACATAATTTCACTCTCACAACATTATGGCTGGTTGGAGACAGTCCGAACCACAAGTACCGGGTCCATGGTTCTGGCCGTATACTGGGGGGACGGGGACGACTCCCATTAACCCCTGACTATACCGGGGATACGCTTATCACAATGCCTTTCTGGTCTGTGCTGAAGCAGGGCATTCTGGCAGCCAAGTGGCTTGACCTTTATTAGTGAGCCTGGTTACCCCCTCTCGGAACCACAGACTTAGAAATCGCCAGCTCATATACAGTGCATAAAATATATTTATATATATACCCTTATACACCATTTAATAAAAAATATCACAAAATTCTTCTAAGTCCCTCGGGAAGAGTGAAAGACGCGCACGTTCATTTTCAGAGCTCCTAGACCTTCCTATAAGAAGTTAGCCAAAAAGTAGCTTCGAAAAACGCTTAGGTTAAGTTTCAGAGTTGCTTCTAATGTACCAAAGCTGGACTTAGACATAATTTCACTCTCACAACATTATGGCTGGTTGGAGACAGTCCGAACCACAATTACCGGGTCCATGGTTCTGGCCGTATACTGGGGGGACGGGGACGACTCCCATTAACCCCTGACTATACCGGGGATACGCTTATCACAATGCCTTTCTGGTCTGTGCTGAAGCAGGGCATTCTGGCAGCCAAGTGGCTTGACCTTTATTAGTGAGCCTGGTTACCCCCTCTCGGAACCACAGACTTAGAAATCGCCAGCTCATATACAGTGCATAAAATATATTTATATATATACCCTTATACACCATTTAATAAAAAATATCACAAAATTCTTCTAAGTCCCTCGGGAAGAGTGAAAGACGCGCACGTTCATTTTCAGAGCTCCTAGATCTTCCTATAAGAAGTTAGCCAAAAAGTAGCTTCGAAAAACGCTTAGGTTAAGTTTCAGAGTTGCTTCTAATGTACCAAAGCTGGACTTAGACATAATTTCACTCTCACAACATTATGGCTGGTTGGAGACAGTCCGAACCACAAGTACCGGGTCCATGGTTCTGGCCGTATACTGGGGGGGCGGGGACGACTCCCATTAACCCCTGACTATACCGGGGATACGCTTATCACAATGCCTTTCTGGTCTGTGCTGAAGCACGGCATTCTGGCAGCCAAGTGGCTTGACCTTTATTAGTGAGCCTGGTTACCCCCTCTCAGAACCACAGACTTAGAAATCGCCAGCTCATATACAGTGCATAAAATATATTTATATATATACCCTTATACACCATTTAATAAAAAATATCACAAAATTCTTCTAAGTCCCTCGGGAAGAGTGAAAGACGCGCACGTTCATTTTCAGAGCTCCTAGACCTTCCTATAAGAAGTTAGCCAAAAAGTAGCTTCGAAAAACGCTTAGGTTAAGTTTCAGAGTTGCTTCTAATGTACCAAAGCTGGACTTAGACATAATTTCACTCTCACAACATTATGGCTGGTTGGAGACAGTCCGAACCACAAGTACCGGGTCCATGGTTCTGGCCGTATACTGGGGGGACGGGGACGACTCCCATTAACCCCTGACTATTCCGGGGATACGCTTATCACAATGCCTTTCTGGTCTGTGCTGAAGCAGGGCATTCTGGCAGCCAAGTGGCTTGACATTTATTAGTGAGCCTGGTTACCCCCTCTCGGAACCACAGACTTAGAAATCGCCAGCTCATATACAGTGCATAAAATATATTTATATATATACCCTTATACACCATTTAATAAAAAATATCACAAAATTCTTCTAAGTCCCTCGGGAAGAGTGAAAGACGCGCACGTTCATTTTCAGAGCTCCTAGACCTTCCTATAAGAAGTTAGCCAAAAAGTAGCTTCGAAAAACGCTTAGGTTAAGTTTCAGAGTTGCTTCTAATGTACCAAAGCTGGACTTAGACATAATTTCACTCTCACAACATTATGGCTGGTTGGAGACAGTCCGAACCACAAGTACCGGGTCCATGGTTCTGGCCGTATACTGGGGGGACGGGGACGACTCCCATTAACCCCTGACTATACCGGGGATACGCTTATCACAATGCCTTTCTGGTCTGTGCTGAAGCAGGGCATTCTGGCAGCCAAGTGGCTTGACCTTTATTAGTGAGCCTGGTTACCCCCTCTCGGAACCACAGACTTAGAAATCGCCAGCTCATATACAGTGCATAAAATATATTTATATATATACCCTTCTACACCATTTAATAAAAAATATCACAAAATTCTTCTAAGTCCCTCGGGAAGAGTGAAAGACGCGCACGTTCATTTTCAGAGCTCCTAGACCTTCCTATAAGAAGTTAGCCAAAAAGTAGCTTCGAAAAACGCTTAGGTTAAGTTTCAGAGTTGCTTCTAATGTACCAAAGCTGGACTTAGACATAATTTCACTCTCACAACATTATGGCTGGTTGGAGACAGTCCGAACCACAAGTACCGGGTCCATGGTTCTGGCCGTATACTGGGGGGACGGGGACGACTCCCATTAACCCCTGACTATACCGGGGATACGCTTATCACAATGCCTTTCTGGTCTGTGCTGAAGCAGGGCATTCTGGCAGCCAAGTGGCTTGACCTTTATTAGTGAGCCTGGTTACCCCCTCTCGGAACCACAGACTTAGAAATCGCCAGCTCATATACAGTGCATAAAATATATTTATATATATACCCTTATACACCATTTAATAAAAAATATCACAAAATTCTTCTAAGTCCCTCGGGAAGAGTGAAAGACGCGCACGTTCATTTTCAGAGCTCCTAGACCTTCCTATAAGAAGTTAGCCAAAAAGTAGCTTCGAAAAACGCTTAGGTTAAGTTTCAGAGTTGCTTCTAATGTACCAAAGCTGGACTTAGACATAATTTCACTCTCACAACATTATGGCTGGTTGGAGACAGTCCGAACCACAAGTACCGGGTCCATGGTTCTGGCCGTATACTGGGGGGACGGGGACGACTCCCATTAACCCCTGACTATACCGGGGATACGCTTATCACAATGCCTTTCTGGTCTGTGCTGAAGCAGGGCATTCTGGCAGCCAAGTGGCTTGACCTTTATTAGTGAGCCTGGTTACCCCCTCTCGGAACCACAGACTTAGAAATCGCCAGCTCATATACAGTGCATAAAATATATTTATATATATACCCTTCTACACCATTTAATAAAAAATATCACAAAATTCTTCTAAGTCCCTCGGGAAGAGTGAAAGACGCGCACGTTCATTTTCAGAGCTCCTAGACCTTCCTATAAGAAGTTAGCCAAAAAGTAGCTTCGAAAAACGCTTAGGTTAAGTTTCAGAGTTGCTTCTAATGTACCAAAGCTGGACTTAGACATAATTTCACTCTCACAACATTATGGCTGGTTGGAGACAGTCCGAACCACAAGTACCGGGTCCATGGTTCTGGCCGTATACTGGGGGGACGGGGACGACTCCCATTAACCCCTGACTATACCGGGGATACGCTTATCACAATGCCTTTCTGGTCTGTGCTGAAGCAGGGCATTCTGGCAGCCAAGTGGCTTGACCTTTATTAGTGAGCCTGGTTACCCCCTCTCGGAACCACAGACTTAGAAATCGCCAGCTCATATACAGTGCATAAAATATATTTATATATATACCCTTATACACCATTTAATAAAAAATATCACAAAATTCTTCTAAGTCCCTCGGGAAGAGTGAAAGACGCGCACGTTCATTTTCAGAGCTCCTAGATCTTCCTATAAGAAGTTAGCCAAAAAGTAGCTTCGAAAAACGCTTAGGTTAAGTTTCAGAGTTGCTTCTAATGTACCAAAGCTGGACTTAGACATAATTTCACTCTCACAACATTATGGCTGGTTGGAGACAGTCCGAACCACAAGTACCGGGTCCATGGTTCTGGCCGTATACTGGGGGGGCGGGGACGACTCCCATTAACCCCTGACTATACCGGGGATACGCTTATCACAATGCCTTTCTGGTCTGTGCTGAAGCACGGCATTCTGGCAGCCAAGTGGCTTGACCTTTATTAGTGAGCCTGGTTACCCCCTCTCAGAACCACAGACTTAGAAATCGCCAGCTCATATACAGTGCATAAAATATATTTATATATATACCCTTATACACCATTTAATAAAAAATATCACAAAATTCTTCTAAGTCCCTCGGGAAGAATGAAAGACGCGCACGTTCATTTTCAGAGCTCCTAGACCTTCCTATAAGAAGTTAGCCAAAAAGTAGCTTCGAAAAACGCTTAGGTTAAGTTTCAGAGTTGCTTCTAATGTACCAAAGCTGGACTTAGACATAATTTCACTCTCACAACATTATGGCTGGTTGGAGACAGTCCGAACCACAAGTACCGGGTCCATGGTTCTGGCCGTATACTGGGGGGACGGGGACGACTCCCATTAACCCCTGACTATTCCGGGGATACGCTTATCACAATGCCTTTCTGGTCTGTGCTGAAGCAGGGCATTCTGGCAGCCAAGTGGCTTGACATTTATTAGTGAGCCTGGTTACCCCCTCTCGGAACCACAGACTTAGAAATCGCCAGCTCATATACAGTGCATAAAATATATTTATATATATACCCTTATACACCATTTAATAAAAAATATCACAAAATTCTTCTAAGTCCCTCGGGAAGAGTGAAAGACGCGCACGTTCATTTTCAGAGCTCCTAGACCTTCCTATAAGAAGTTAGCCAAAAAGTAGCTTCGAAAAACGCTTAGGTTAAGTTTCAGAGTTGCTTCTAATGTACCAAAGCTGGACTTAGACATAATTTCACTCTCACAACATTATGGCTGGTTGGAGACAGTCCGAACCACAAGTACCGGGTCCATGGTTCTGGCCGTATACTGGGGGGACGGGGACGACTCCCATTAACCCCTGACTATACCGGGGATACGCTTATCACAATGCCTTTCTGGTCTGTGCTGAAGCAGGGCATTCTGGCAGCCAAGTGGCTTGACCTTTATTAGTGAGCCTGGTTACCCCCTCTCGGAACCACAGACTTAGAAATCGCCAGCTCATATACAGTGCATAAAATATATTTATATATATACCCTTATACACCATTTAATAAAAAATATCACAAAATTCTTCTAAGTCCCTCGGGAAGAGTGAAAGACTCGCACGTTCATTTTCAGAGCTCCTAGATCTTCCTATAAGAAGTTAGCCAAAAAGTAGCTTCGAAAAACGCTTAGGTTAAGTTTCAGAGTTGCTTCTAATGTACCAAAGCTGGACTTAGACATAATTTCACTCTCACAACATTATGGCTGGTTGGAGACAGTCCGAACCACAAGTACCGGGTCCATGGTTCTGGCCGTATACTGGGGGGACGGGGACGACTCCCATTAACCCCTGACTATACCGGGGATACGCTTATCACAATGCCTTTCTGGTCTGTGCTGAAGCAGGGCATTCTGGCAGCCAAGTGGCTTGACCTTTATTAGTGAGCCTGGTTACCCCCTCTCGGAACCACAGACTTAGAAATCGCCAGCTCATATACAGTGCATAAAATATATTTATATATATACCCTTATACACCATTTAATAAAAAATATCACAAAATTCTTCTAAGTCCCTCGGGAAGAGTGAAAGACGCGCACGTTCATTTTCAGAGCTCCTAGATCTTCCTATAAGAAGTTAGCCAAAAAGTAGCTTCGAAAAAC
Source organism: Ascaphus truei (assembly GCF_040206685.1). Taxonomy (NCBI): domain Eukaryota; kingdom Metazoa; phylum Chordata; class Amphibia; order Anura; family Ascaphidae; genus Ascaphus; species Ascaphus truei. The sequence goes on along the minus strand of NW_027454521.1, from coordinate 93,378 downwards.
GCTTAGGTTAAGTTTCAGAGTTGCTTCTAATGTACCAAAGCTGGACTTAGACATAATTTCACTCTCACAACATTATGGCTGGTTGGAGACAGTCCGAACCACAAGTACCGGGTCCATGGTTCTGGCCGTATACTGGGGGGGCGGGGACGACTCCCATTAACCCCTGACTATACCGGGGATACGCTTATCACAATGCCTTTCTGGTCTGTGCTGAAGCACGGCATTCTGGCAGCCAAGTGGCTTGACCTTTATTAGTGAGCCTGGTTACCCCCTCTCAGAACCACAGACTTAGAAATCGCCAGCTCATATACAGTGCATAAAATATATTTATATATATACCCTTATACACCATTTAATAAAAAATATCACAAAATTCTTCTAAGTCCCTCGGGAAGAATGAAAGACGCGCACGTTCATTTTCAGAGCTCCTAGACCTTCCTATAAGAAGTTAGCCAAAAAGTAGCTTCGAAAAACGCTTAGGTTAAGTTTCAGAGTTGCTTCTAATGTACCAAAGCTGGACTTAGACATAATTTCACTCTCACAACATTATGGCTGGTTGGAGACAGTCCGAACCACAAGTACCGGGTCCATGGTTCTGGCCGTATACTGGGGGGACGGGGACGACTCCCATTAACCCCTGACTATTCCGGGGATACGCTTATCACAATGCCTTTCTGGTCTGTGCTGAAGCAGGGCATTCTGGCAGCCAAGTGGCTTGACATTTATTAGTGAGCCTGGTTACCCCCTCTCGGAACCACAGACTTAGAAATCGCCAGCTCATATACAGTGCATAAAATATATTTATATATATACCCTTATACACCATTTAATAAAAAATATCACAAAATTCTTCTAAGTCCCTCGGGAAGAGTGAAAGACGCGCACGTTCATTTTCAGAGCTCCTAGACCTTCCTATAAGAAGTTAGCCAAAAAGTAGCTTCGAAAAACGCTTAGGTTAAGTTTCAGAGTTGCTTCTAATGTACCAAAGCTGGACTTAGACATAATTTCACTCTCACAACATTATGGCTGGTTGGAGACAGTCCGAACCACAAGTACCGGGTCCATGGTTCTGGCCGTATACTGGGGGGACGGGGACGACTCCCATTAACCCCTGACTATACCGGGGATACGCTTATCACAATGCCTTTCTGGTCTGTGCTGAAGCAGGGCATTCTGGCAGCCAAGTGGCTTGACCTTTATTAGTGAGCCTGGTTACCCCCTCTCGGAACCACAGACTTAGAAATCGCCAGCTCATATACAGTGCATAAAATATATTTATATATATACCCTTATACACCATTTAATAAAAAATATCACAAAATTCTTCTAAGTCCCTCGGGAAGAGTGAAAGACTCGCACGTTCATTTTCAGAGCTCCTAGATCTTCCTATAAGAAGTTAGCCAAAAAGTAGCTTCGAAAAACGCTTAGGTTAAGTTTCAGAGTTGCTTCTAATGTACCAAAGCTGGACTTAGACATAATTTCACTCTCACAACATTATGGCTGGTTGGAGACAGTCCGAACCACAAGTACCGGGTCCATGGTTCTGGCCGTATACTGGGGGGACGGGGACGACTCCCATTAACCCCTGACTATACCGGGGATACGCTTATCACAATGCCTTTCTGGTCTGTGCTGAAGCAGGGCATTCTGGCAGCCAAGTGGCTTGACCTTTATTAGTGAGCCTGGTTACCCCCTCTCGGAACCACAGACTTAGAAATCGCCAGCTCATATACAGTGCATAAAATATATTTATATATATACCCTTATACACCATTTAATAAAAAATATCACAAAATTCTTCTAAGTCCCTCGGGAAGAGTGAAAGACGCGCACGTTCATTTTCAGAGCTCCTAGACCTTCCTATAAGAAGTTAGCCAAAAAGTAGCTTCGAAAAACGCTTAGGTTAAGTTTCAGAGTTGCTTCTAATGTACCAAAGCTGGACTTAGACATAATTTCACTCTCACAACATTATGGCTGGTTGGAGACAGTCCGAACCACAAGTACCGGGTCCATGGTTCTGGCCGTATACTGGGGGGGCGGGGACGACTCCCATTAACCCCTGACTATACCGGGGATACGCTTATCACAATGCCTTTCTGGTCTGTGCTGAAGCACGGCATTCTGGCAGCCAAGTGGCTTGACCTTTATTAGTGAGCCTGGTTACCCCCTCTCAGAACCACAGACTTAGAAATCGCCAGCTCATATACAGTGCATAAAATATATTTATATATATACCCTTATACACCATTTAATAAAAAATATCACAAAATTCTTCTAAGTCCCTCGGGAAGAGTGAAAGACGCGCACGTTCATTTTCAGAGCTCCTAGACCTTCCTATAAGAAGTTAGCCAAAAAGTAGCTTCGAAAAACGCTTAGGTTAAGTTTCAGAGTTGCTTCTAATGTACCAAAGCTGGACTTAGACATAATTTCACTCTCACAACATTATGGCTGGTTGGAGACAGTCCGAACCACAAGTACCGGGTCCATGGTTCTGGCCGTATACTGGGGGGACGGGGACGACTCCCATTAACCCCTGACTATACCGGGGATACGCTTATCACAATGCCTTTCTGGTCTGTGCTGAAGCAGGGCATTCTGGCAGCCAAGTGGCTTGACCTTTATTAGTGAGCCTGGTTACCCCCTCTCGGAACCACAGACTTAGAAATCGCCAGCTCATATACAGTGCATAAAATATATTTATATATATACCCTTATACACCATTTAATAAAAAATATCACAAAATTCTTCTAAGTCCCTCGGGAAGAGTGAAAGACTCGCACGTTCATTTTCAGAGCTCCTAGATCTTCCTATAAGAAGTTAGCCAAAAAGTAGCTTCGAAAAACGCTTAGGTTAAGTTTCAGAGTTGCTTCTAATGTACCAAAGCTGGACTTAGACATAATTTCACTCTCACAACATTATGGCTGGTTGGAGACAGTCCGAACCACAAGTACCGGGTCCATGGTTCTGGCCGTATACTGGGGGGACGGGGACGACTCCCATTAACCCCTGACTATACCGGGGATACGCTTATCACAATGCCTTTCTGGTCTGTGCTGAAGCAGGGCATTCTGGCAGCCAAGTGGCTTGACCTTTATTAGTGAGCCTGGTTACCCCCTCTCGGAACCACAGACTTAGAAATCGCCAGCTCATATACAGTGCATAAAATATATTTATATATATACCCTTATACACCATTTAATAAAAAATATCACAAAATTCTTCTAAGTCCCTCGGGAAGAGTGAAAGACGCGCACGTTCATTTTCAGAGCTCCTAGACCTTCCTATAAGAAGTTAGCCAAAAAGTAGCTTCGAAAAACGCTTAGGTTAAGTTTCAGAGTTGCTTCTAATGTACCAAAGCTGGACTTAGACATAATTTCACTCTCACAACATTATGGCTGGTTGGAGACAGTCCGAACCACAAGTACCGGGTCCATGGTTCTGGCCGTATACTGGGGGGGCGGGGACGACTCCCATTAACCCCTGACTATACCGGGGATACGCTTATCACAATGCCTTTCTGGTCTGTGCTGAAGCACGGCATTCTGGCAGCCAAGTGGCTTGACCTTTATTAGTGAGCCTGGTTACCCCCTCTCAGAACCACAGACTTAGAAATCGCCAGCTCATATACAGTGCATAAAATATATTTATATATATACCCTTATACACCATTTAATAAAAAATATCACAAAATTCTTCTAAGTCCCTCGGGAAGAGTGAAAGACGCGCACGTTCATTTTCAGAGCTCCTAGACCTTCCTATAAGAAGTTAGCCAAAAAGTAGCTTCGAAAAACGCTTAGGTTAAGTTTCAGAGTTGCTTCTAATGTACCAAAGCTGGACTTAGACATAATTTCACTCTCACAACATTATGGCTGGTTGGAGACAGTCCGAACCACAAGTACCGGGTCCATGGTTCTGGCCGTATACTGGGGGGACGGGGACGACTCCCATTAACCCCTGAAAAAATGCTGAAATTCGACTTATACAGTGTTTTTGCTTATTAAACTTGATGAATTCTCTCCTCTTGACTGTAGAATAGTATGTTAAGCAAAGCACAATACATTCCTATGTGTAGAAGCACAGATATACACGATTTCACAATGTGTTCCTAGAACAGCTGTGAGCAACTTTTTTACACAACGTTAACAACACATTTGAAGCTCAATATTTCATGGGCTGAAGCGGGGAAGATAGAAAACGTGTGCCCTGTAAAGGCGAAGTCTGTGGCATTAACAGGAAGGGAAAAAAAGTACTTTCTACCCATTTTTAGGTTCAGCGGTAAAATGGCAAGTTTCTATGGAACTGCATCTCGGCTTGTGACTGTGGTTTTCCCGGTCACACAAAAATGCTGAAATTCGACTTATACAGTGTTTTTGCTTAATAAACTTGATGAATTCTCTCCTCTTGACTGTAGAATAGTGTGTAAAGCAAAGCACAATACATTCCTATGTGTAGAAGCAAAGATATACGCGATTTCACAATGTGTTCCTAGAACAGCTGTGAGCAACTTTTTTACACAACGTTAACAACACATTTGAAGCTCAATATTTCATGGGCTGAAGCGGGGAAGATAGAAAACGTGTGCCCTGTAAAGGCGAAGTCTGTGGCATTAACAGGAAGGGAGAAAAAGTACTTTCTACCCATTTTTAGGTACAGCGGTAAAACGGCAAGTTTCTATGGAACTGCATCTCGGCTTGTGACTGTGGTTTTCCCGGTCACACAAAAATGCTGAAATTCGACTTATACAGTGTTTTTGCTTATTAAACTTGATGAATTCTCACCTCTTGACTGTAGAATAGTGTGTAAAGCAAAGCACAATACATTCCTATGTGTAGAAGCAAAGATATACGCGATTTCACAATGTGTTCCTAGAACAGCTGTGAGCAACTTTTTTACACAACGTTAACAACACATTTGAAGCTCAATATTTCATGGGCTGAAGCGGGGAAGATAGAAAACGTGTGCCCTGTAAAGGCGAAGTCTGTGGCATTAACAGGAAGGGAGAAAAAGTACTTTCTACCCATTTTTAGGTTCCGCGGTAAAATGGCAAGTTCCTATGGAACTGAATCTCGGCTTGTGACTGTTGTTTTCCCGGTCACACAAAAATGCTGAAATTCGACTTATACAGTGTTTTTGCTTATTAAACTTGATGAATTCTCTCCTTTTGACTGTAGAATAGTGTGTAAAGCAAAGCACAATACATTCCTATGTGTAGAAGAAAAGATATACGCGATTTCACAATGTGTTCCTAGAACAGCTGTGAGCAACTTTTTTACACAACGTTAACAACACATTTGAAGCTCAATATTTCATGGGCTGAAGCGGGGAAGATAGAAAACGTGTGCCCTGTAAAGGCGAAGTCTGTGGCATTAACAGGAAGGGAGAAAAAGTACTTTCTACCCATTTTTAGGTACAGCGGTAAAACGGCAAGTTTCTATGGAACTGCATCTCGGATTGTGACTGTGGTTTTCCCGGTCACACAAAAATGCTGAAACTCGACTTATACAGTGTTTTTGCTTATTAAACTTGATGAATTCTCACCTCTTGACTGTAGAATAGTGTGTAAAGCAAAGCACAATACATTCCTATGTGTAGAAGCAAAGATATACGCGATTTCACAATGTGTTCCTAGAACAGCTGTGAGCAACTTTTTTACACAACGTTAACAACACATTTGAAGCTCAATATTTCATGGGCTGAAGCGGGGAAGATAGAAAACGTGTGCCCTGTAAAGGCGAAGTCTGTGGCATTAACAGGAAGGGAGAAAAAGTACTTTCTACCCATTTTTAGGTACAGCGGTAAAACGGCAAGTTTCTATGGAACTGCATCTCGGATTGTGACTGTGGTTTTCCCGGTCACACAAAAATGCTGAAATTCGACTTATACAGTGTTTTTGCTTATTAAACTTGATGAATTCTCACCTCTTGACTGTAGAATAGTGTGTAAAGCAAAGCACAATACATTCCTATGTGTAGAAGCAAAGATATACGCGATTTCACAATGTGTTCCTAGAACAGCTGTGAGCAACTTTTTTACACAACGTTAACAACACATTTGAAGCTCAATATTTCATGGGCTGAAGCGGGGAAGATAGAAAACGTGTGCCCTGTAAAGGCGAAGTCTGTGGCATTAACAGGAAGGGAGAAAAAGTACTTTCTACCCATTTTTAGGTTCAGCGGTAAAATGGCAAGTTTCTATGGAACTGCATCTCGGCTTGTGACTGTGGTTTTCCCGGTCACACAAAAATGCTGAAATTCGACTTATACAGTGTTTTTGCTTAATAAACTTGATGAATTCTCTCCTCTTGACTGTAGAATAGTGTGTAAAGCAAAGCACAATACATTCCTATGTGTAGAAGCAAAGATATACGCGATTTCACAATGTGTTCCTAGAACAGCTGTGAGCAACTTTTTTACACAACGTTAACAACACATTTGAAGCTCAATATTTCATGGGCTGAAGCGGGGAAGATAGAAAACGTGTGCCCTGTAAAGGCGAAGTCTGTGGCATTAACAGGAAGGGAGAAAAAGTACTTTCTACCCATTTTTAGGTACAGCGGTAAAACGGCAAGTTTCTATGGAACTGCATCTCGGCTTGTGACTGTGGTTTTCCCGGTCACACAAAAATGCTGAAATTCGACTTATACAGTGTTTTTGCTTATTAAACTTGATGAATTCTCACCTCTTGACTGTAGAATAGTGTGTAAAGCAAAGCACAATACATTCCTATGTGTAGAAGCAAAGATATACGCGATTTCACAATGTGTTCCTAGAACAGCTGTGAGCAACTTTTTTACACAACGTTAACAACACATTTGAAGCTCAATATTTCATGGGCTGAAGCGGGGAAGATAGAAAACGTGTGCCCTGTAAAGGCGAAGTCTGTGGCATTAACAGGAAGGGAGAAAAAGTACTTTCTACCCATTTTTAGGTTCCGCGGTAAAATGGCAAGTTCCTATGGAACTGAATCTCGGCTTGTGACTGTTGTTTTCCCGGTCACACAAAAATGCTGAAATTCGACTTATACAGTGTTTTTGCTTATTAAACTTGATGAATTCTCTCCTCTTGACTGTAGAATAGTGTGTAAAGCAAAGCACAATACATTCCTATGTGTAGAAGCAAAGATATACGCGATTTCACAATGTGTTCCTAGAACAGCTGTGAGCAACTTTTTTTACACAACGTTAACAACACATTTGAAGCTCAATATTTCATGGGCTGAAGCGGGGAAGATAGAAAACGTGTGCCCTGTAAAGGCGAAGTCTGTGGCATTAACAGGAAGGGAGAAAAAGTACTTTCTACCCATTTTTAGGTACAGCAGTAAAACGGCAAGTTTCTATGGAACTGCATCTCGGATTGTGACTGTGGTTTTCCCGGTCACACAAAAATGCTGAAATTCGACTTATACAGTGTTTTTGCTTATTAAACTTGATGAATTCTCACCTCTTGACTGTAGAATAGTGTGTAAAGCAAAGCACAATACATTCCTATGTGTAGAAGCAAAGATATACGCGATTTCACAATGTGTTCCTAGAACAGCTGTGAGCAACTTTTTTACACAACGTTAACAACACATTTGAAGCTCAATATTTCATGGGCTGAAGCGGGGAAGATAGAAAACGTGTGCCCTGTAAAGGCGAAGTCTGTGGCATTAACAGGAAGGGAGAAAAAGTACTTTCTACCCATTTTTAGGTTCAGCGGTAAAATGGCAAGTTTCTATGGAACTGCATCTCGGCTTGTGACTGTGGTTTTCCCGGTCACACAAAAATGCTGAAATTCGACTTATACAGTGTTTTTGCTTAATAAACTTGATGAATTCTCTCCTCTTGACTGTAGAATAGTGTGTAAAGCAAAGCACAATACATTCCTATGTGTAGAAGCAAAGATATACGCGATTTCACAATGTGTTCCTAGAACAGCTGTGAGCAACTTTTTTACACAACGTTAACAACACATTTGAAGCTCAATATTTCATGGGCTGAAGCGGGGAAGATAGAAAACGTGTGCCCTGTAAAGGCGAAGTCTGTGGCATTAACAGGAAGGGAGAAAAAGTACTTTCTACCCATTTTTAGGTACAGCGGTAAAACGGCAAGTTTCTATGGAACTGCATCTCGGATTGTGACTGTGGTTTTCCCGGTCACACAAAAATGCTGAAATTCGACTTATACAGTGTTTTTGCTTATTAAACTTGATGAATTCTCACCTCTTGACTGTAGAATAGTGTGTAAAGCAAAGCACAATACATTCCTATGTGTAGAAGCAAAGATATACGCGATTTCACAATGTGTTCCTAGAACAGCTGTGAGCAACTTTTTTACACAACGTTAACAACACATTTGAAGCTCAATATTTCATGGGCTGAAGCGGGGAAGATAGAAAACGTGTGCCCTGTAAAGGCGAAGTCTGTGGCATTAACAGGAAGGGAGAAAAAGTACTTTCTACCCATTTTTAGGTTCAGCGGTAAAATGGCAAGTTTCTATGGAACTGCATCTCGGCTTGTGACTGTGGTTTTCCCGGTCACACAAAAATGCTGAAATTCGACTTATACAGTGTTTTTGCTTAATAAACTTGATGAATTCTCTCCTCTTGACTGTAGAATAGTGTGTAAAGCAAAGCACAATACATTCCTATGTGTAGAAGCAAAGATATACGCGATTTCACAATGTGTTCCTAGAACAGCTGTGAGCAACTTTTTTACACAACGTTAACAACACATTTGAAGCTCAATATTTCATGGGCTGAAGCGGGGAAGATAGAAAACGTGTGCCCTGTAAAGGCGAAGTCTGTGGCATTAACAGGAAGGGAGAAAAAGTACTTTCTACCCATTTTTAGGTACAGCGGTAAAACGGCAAGTTTCTATGGAACTGCATCTCGGCTTGTGACTGTGGTTTTCCCGGTCACACAAAAATGCTGAAATTCGACTTATACAGTGTTTTTGCTTATTAAACTTGATGAATTCTCACCTCTTGACTGTAGAATAGTGTGTAAAGCAAAGCACAATACATTCCTATGTGTAGAAGCAAAGATATACGCGATTTCACAATGTGTTCCTAGAACAGCTGTGAGCAACTTTTTTACACAACGTTAACAACACATTTGAAGCTCAATATTTCATGGGCTGAAGCGGGGAAGATAGAAAACGTGTGCCCTGTAAAGGCGAAGTCTGTGGCATTAACAGGAAGGGAGAAAAAGTACTTTCTACCCATTTTTAGGTTCCGCGGTAAAATGGCAAGTTCCTATGGAACTGAATCTCGGCTTGTGACTGTTGTTTTCCCGGTCACACAAAAATGCTGAAATTCGACTTATACAGTGTTTTTGCTTATTAAACTTGATGAATTCTCTCCTCTTGACTGTAGAATAGTGTGTAAAGCAAAGCACAATACATTCCTATGTGTAGAAGCAAAGATATACGCGATTTCACAATGTGTTCCTAGAACAGCTGTGAGCAACTTTTTTTACACAACGTTAACAACACATTTGAAGCTCAATATTTCATGGGCTGAAGCGGGGAAGATAGAAAACGTGTGCCCTGTAAAGGCGAAGTCTGTGGCATTAACAGGAAGGGAGAAAAAGTACTTTCTACCCATTTTTAGGTACAGCAGTAAAACGGCAAGTTTCTATGGAACTGCATCTCGGATTGTGACTGTGGTTTTCCCGGTCACACAAAAATGCTGAAATTCGACTTATACAGTGTTTTTGCTTATTAAACTTGATGAATTCTCACCTCTTGACTGTAGAATAGTGTGTAAAGCAAAGCACAATACATTCCTATGTGTAGAAGCAAAGATATACGCGATTTCACAATGTGTTCCTAGAACAGCTGTGAGCAACTTTTTTACACAACGTTAACAACACATTTGAAGCTCAATATTTCATGGGCTGAAGCGGGGAAGATAGAAAACGTGTGCCCTGTAAAGGCGAAGTCTGTGGCATTAACAGGAAGGGAGAAAAAGTACTTTCTACCCATTTTTAGGTTCAGCGGTAAAATGGCAAGTTTCTATGGAACTGCATCTCGGCTTGTGACTGTGGTTTTCCCGGTCACACAAAAATGCTGAAATTCGACTTATACAGTGTTTTTGCTTAATAAACTTGATGAATTCTCTCCTCTTGACTGTAGAATAGTGTGTAAAGCAAAGCACAATACATTCCTATGTGTAGAAGCAAAGATATACGCGATTTCACAATGTGTTCCTAGAACAGCTGTGAGCAACTTTTTTACACAACGTTAACAACACATTTGAAGCTCAATATTTCATGGGCTGAAGCGGGGAAGATAGAAAACGTGTGCCCTGTAAAGGCGAAGTCTGTGGCATTAACAGGAAGGGAGAAAAAGTACTTTCTACCCATTTTTAGGTACAGCGGTAAAACGGCAAGTTTCTATGGAACTGCATCTCGGATTGTGACTGTGGTTTTCCCGGTCACACAAAAATGCTGAAATTCGACTTATACAGTGTTTTTGCTTATTAAACTTGATGAATTCTCACCTCTTGACTGTAGAATAGTGTGTAAAGCAAAGCACAATACATTCCTATGTGTAGAAGCAAAGATATACGCGATTTCACAATGTGTTCCTAGAACAGCTGTGAGCAACTTTTTTACACAACGTTAACAACACATTTGAAGCTCAATATTTCATGGGCTGAAGCGGGGAAGATAGAAAACGTGTGCCCTGTAAAGGCGAAGTCTGTGGCATTAACAGGAAGGGAGAAAAAGTACTTTCTACCCATTTTTAGGTTCCGCGGTAAAATGGCAAGTTCCTATGGAACTGAATCTCGGCTTGTGACTGTTGTTTTCCCGGTCACACAAAAATGCTGAAATTCGACTTATACAGTGTTTTTGCTTATTAAACTTGATGAATTCTCTCCTTTTGACTGTAGAATAGTGTGTAAAGGAAAGCACAATACATTCCTATGTGTAGAAGAAAAGATATACGCGATTTCACAATGTGTTCCTAGAACAGCTGTGAGCAACTTTTTTACACAACGTTAACAACACATTTGAAGCTCAATATTTCATGGGCTGAAGCGGGGAAGATAGAAAACGTGTGCCCTGTAAAGGCGAAGTCTGTGGCATTAACAGGAAGGGAGAAAAAGTACTTTCTACCCATTTTTAGGTTCAGCGGTAAAATGGCAAGTTTCTATGGAACTGCATCTCGGCTTGTGACTGTGGTTTTCCCGGCCACACAAAAATGCTGAAATTCGACTTATACAGTGTTTTTGCTTATTAAACTTGATGAATTCTCTCCTCTTGACTGTAGAATAGTATGTTAAGCAAAGCACAATACATTCCTATGTGTAGAAGCAAAGATATACACGATTTCACAATGTGTTCCTAGAACAGCTGTGAGCAACTTTTTTACACAACGTTAACAACACATTTGAAGCTCAATATTTCATGGGCTGAAGCGGGGAAGATAGAAAACGTGTGCCCTGTAAAGGCGAAGTCTGTGGCATTAACAGGAAGGGAGAAAAAGTACTTTCTACCCATTTTTAGGTTCAGCGGTAAAATGGCAAGTTTCTATGGAACTGCATCTCGGCTTGTGACTGTGGTTTTCCCGGTCACACAAAAATGCTGAAATTCGACTTATACAGTGTTTTTGCTTATTAAACTTGATGAATTCTCTCCTCTTGACTGTAGAATAGTATGTTAAGCAAAGCACAATACATTCCTATGTGTAGAAGCACAGATATACACGATTTCACAATGTGTTCCTAGAACAGCTGTGAGCAACTTTTTTACACAACGTTAACAACACATTTGAAGCTCAATATTTCATGGGCTGAAGCGGGGAAGATAGAAAACGTGTGCCCTGTAAAGGCGAAGTCTGTGGCATTAACAGGAAGGGAGAAAAAGTACTTTCTACCCATTTTTAGGTTCAGCGGTAAAATGGCAAGTTTCTATGGAACTGCATCTCGGCTTGTGACTGTGGTTTTCCCGGCCACACAAAAATGCTGAAATTCGACTTATACAGTGTTTTTGCTTATTAAACTTGATGAATTCTCTCCTCTTGACTGTAGAATAGTATGTTAAGCAAAGCACAATACATTCCTATGTGTAGAAGCAAAGATATACACGATTTCACAATGTGTTCCTAGAACAGCTGTGAGCAACTTTTTTACACAACGTTAACAACACATTTGAAGCTCAATATTTCATGGGCTGAAGCGGGGAAGATAGAAAACGTGTGCCCTGTAAAGGCGAAGTCTGTGGCATTAACAGGAAGGGAGAAAAAGTACTTTCTACCCATTTTTAGGTTCAGCGGTAAAATGGCAAGTTTCTATGGAACTGCATCTCGGCTTGTGACTGTGGTTTTCCCGGTCACACAAAAATGCTGAAATTCGACTTATACAGTGTTTTTGCTTAATAAACTTGATGAATTCTCTCCTCTTGACTGTAGAATAGTGTGTAAAGCAAAGCACAATACATTCCTATGTGTAGAAGCAAAGATATACGCGATTTCACAATGTGTTCCTTGAAAAGCTGTGAGCAACTTTTTTACACAACGTTAACAACACATTTGAAGCTCAATATTTCATGGGCTGAAGCGGGGAAGATAGAAAACGTGTGCCCTGTAAAGGCGAAGTCTGTGGCATTAACAGGAAGGGAGAAAAAGTACTTTCTACCCATTTTTAGGTTCAGCGGTAAAATGGCAAGTTTCTATGGAACTGCATCTCGGCTTGTGACTGTGGTTTTCCCGGTCACACAAAAATGCTGAAATTCGACTTATACAGTGTTTTTGCTTAATAAACTTGATGAATTCTCTCCTCTTGACTGTAGAATAGTGTGTAAAGCAAAGCACAATACATTCCTATGTGTAGAAGCAAAGATATACGCGATTTCACAATGTGTTCCTAGAACAGCTGTGAGCAACTTTTTTACACAACGTTAACAACACATTTGAAGCTCAATATTTCATGGGCTGAAGCGGGGAAGATAGAAAACGTGTGCCCTGTAAAGGCGAAGTCTGTGGCATTAACAGGAAGGGAGAAAAAGTACTTTCTACCCATTTTTAGGTTCAGCGGTAAAATGGCAAGTTTCTATGGAACTGCATCTCGGCTTGTGACTGTGGTTTTCCCGGCCACACAAAAATGCTGAAATTCGACTTATACAGTGTTTTTGCTTATTAAACTTGATGAATTCTCTCCTCTTGACTGTAGAATAGTATGTTAAGCAAAGCACAATACATTCCTATGTGTAGAAGCAAAGATATACACGATTTCACAATGTGTTCCTAGAACAGCTGTGAGCAACTTTTTTACACAACGTTAACAACACATTTGAAGCTCAATATTTCATGGGCTGAAGCGGGGAAGATAGAAAACGTGTGCCCTGTAAAGGCGAAGTCTGTGGCATTAACAGGAAGGGAGAAAAAGTACTTTCTACCCATTTTTAGGTTCAGCGGTAAAATGGCAAGTTTCTATGGAACTGCATCTCGGCTTGTGACTGTGGTTTTCCCGGTCACACAAAAATGCTGAAATTCGACTTATACAGTGTTTTTGCTTAATAAACTTGATGAATTCTCTCCTCTTGACTGTAGAATAGTGTGTAAAGCAAAGCACAATACATTCCTATGTGTAGAAGCAAAGATATACGCGATTTCACAATGTGTTCCTAGAACAGCTGTGAGCAACTTTTTTACACAACGTTAACAACACATTTGAAGCTCAATATTTCATGGGCTGAAGCGGGGAAGATAGAAAACGTGTGCCCTGTAAAGGCGAAGTCTGTGGCATTAACAGGAAGGGAGAAAAAGTACTTTCTACCCATTTTTAGGTTCAGCGGTAAAATGGCAAGTTTCTATGGAACTGCATCTCGGCTTGTGACTGTGGTTTTCCCGGTCACACAAAAATGCTGAAATTCGACTTATACAGTGTTTTTGCTTATTAAACTTGATGAATTCTCTCCTCTTGACTGTAGAATAGTATGTTAAGCAAAGCACAATACATTCCTATGTGTAGAAGCAAAGATATACACGATTTCACAATGTGTTCCTAGAACAGCTGTGAGCAACTTTTTTACACAACGTTAACAACACATTTGAAGCTCAATATTTCATGGGCTGAAGCGGGGAAGATAGAAAACGTGTGCCCTGTAAAGGCGAAGTCTGTGGCATTAACAGGAAGGGAGAAAAAGTACTTTCTACCCATTTTTAGGTTCAGCGGTAAAATGGCAAGTTTCTATGGAACTGCATCTCGGCTTGTGACTGTGGTTTTCCCGGTCACACAAAAATGCTGAAATTCGACTTATACAGTGTTTTTGCTTAATAAACTTGATGAATTCTCTCCTCTTGACTGTAGAATAGTTTGTAAAGCAAAGCACAATACATTCCTATGTGTAGAAGCAAAGATATACGCGATTTCACAATGTGTTCCTAGAACAGCTGTGAGCAACTTTTTTACACAACGTTAACAACACATTTGAAGCTCAATATTTCATGGGCTGAAGCGGGGAAGATAGAAAACGTGTGCCCTGTAAAGGCGAAGTCTGTGGCATTAACAGGAAGGGAGAAAAAGTACTTTCTACCCATTTTTAGGTTCAGCGGTAAAATGGCAAGTTTCTATGGAACTGCATCTCGGCTTGTGACTGTGGTTTTCCCGGTCACACAAAAATGCTGAAATTCGACTTATACAGTGTTTTTGCTTATTAAACTTGATGAATTCTCTCCTCTTGACTGTAGAATAGTATGTTAAGCAAAGCACAATACATTCCTATGTGTAGAAGCACAGATATACACGATTTCACAATGTGTTCCTAGAACAGCTGTGAGCAACTTTTTTACACAACGTTAACAACACATTTGAAGCTCAATATTTCATTGGCTGAAGCGGGGAAGATAGAAAACGTGTGCCCTGTAAAGGCGAAGTCTGTGGCATTAACAGGAAGGGAGAAAAAGTACTTTCTACCCATTTTTAGGTTCAGCGGTAAAATGGCAAGTTTCTATGGAACTGCATCTCGGCTTGTGACTGTGGTTTTCCCGGTCACACAAAAATGCTGAAATTCGACTTATACAGTGTTTTTGCTTAATAAACTTGATGAATTCTCTCCTCTTGACTGTAGAATAGTGTGTAAAGCAAAGCACAATACATTCCTATGTGTAGAAGCAAAGATATACGCGATTTCACAATGTGTTCCTAGAACAGCTGTGAGCAACTTTTTTACACAACGTTAACAACACATTTGAAGCTCAATATTTCATGGGCTGAAGCGGGGAAGATAGAAAACGTGTGCCCTGTAAAGGCGAAGTCTGTGGCATTAACAGGAAGGGAGAAAAAGTACTTTCTACCCATTTTTAGGTTCAGCGGTAAAATGGCAAGTTTCTATGGAACTGCATCTCGGCTTGTGACTGTGGTTTTCCCGGCCACACAAAAATGCTGAAATTCGACTTATACAGTGTTTTTGCTTATTAAACTTGATGAATTCTCTCCTCTTGACTGTAGAATAGTATGTTAAGCAAAGCACAATACATTCCTATGTGTAGAAGCAAAGATATACACGATTTCACAATGTGTTCCTAGAACAGCTGTGAGCAACTTTTTTACACAACGTTAACAACACATTTGAAGCTCAATATTTCATGGGCTGAAGCGGGGAAGATAGAAAACGTGTGCCCTGTAAAGGCGAAGTCTGTGGCATTAACAGGAAGGGAGAAAAAGTACTTTCTACCCATTTTTAGGTTCAGCGGTAAAATGGCAAGTTTCTATGGAACTGCATCTCGGCTTGTGACTGTGGTTTTCCCGGTCACACAAAAATGCTGAAATTCGACTTATACAGTGTTTTTGCTTAATAAACTTGATGAATTCTCTCCTCTTGACTGTAGAATAGTGTGTAAAGCAAAGCACAATACATTCCTATGTGTAGAAGCAAAGATATACGCGATTTCACAATGTGTTCCTAGAACAGCTGTGAGCAACTTTTTTACACAACGTTAACAACACATTTGAAGCTCAATATTTCATGGGCTGAAGCGGGGAAGATAGAAAACGTGTGCCCTGTAAAGGCGAAGTCTGTGGCATTAACAGGAAGGGAGAAAAAGTACTTTCTACCCATTTTTAGGTTCAGCGGTAAAATGGCAAGTTTCTATGGAACTGCATCTCGGCTTGTGACTGTGGTTTTCCCGGTCACACAAAAATGCTGAAATTCGACTTATACAGTGTTTTTGCTTATTAAACTTGATGAATTCTCTCCTCTTGACTGTAGAATAGTATGTTAAGCAAAGCACAATACATTCCTATGTGTAGAAGCACAGATATACACGATTTCACAATGTGTTCCTAGAACAGCTGTGAGCAACTTTTTTACACAACGTTAACAACACATTTGAAGCTCAATATTTCATTGGCTGAAGCGGGGAAGATAGAAAACGTGTGCCCTGTAAAGGCGAAGTCTGTGGCATTAACAGGAAGGGAGAAAAAGTACTTTCTACCCATTTTTAGGTTCAGCGGTAAAATGGCAAGTTTCTATGGAACTGCATCTCGGCTTGTGACTGTGGTTTTCCCGGTCACACAAAAATGCTGAAATTCGACTTATACAGTGTTTTTGCTTAATAAACTTGATGAATTCTCTCCTCTTGACTGTAGAATAGTGTGTAAAGCAAAGCACAATACATTCCTATGTGTAGAAGCAAAGATATACGCGATTTCACAATGTGTTCCTAGAACAGCTGTGAGCAACTTTTTTACACAACGTTAACAACACATTTGAAGCTCAATATTTCATGGGCTGAAGCGGGGAAGATAGAAAACGTGTGCCCTGTAAAGGCGAAGTCTGTGGCATTAACAGGAAGGGAGAAAAAGTACTTTCTACCCATTTTTAGGTACAGCGGTAAAACGGCAAGTTTCTATGGAACTGCATCTCGGATTGTGACTGTGGTTTTCCCGGTCACACAAAAATGCTGAAATTCGACTTATACAGTGTTTTTGCTTATTAAACTTGATGAATTCTCACCTCTTGACTGTAGAATAGTGTGTAAAGCAAAGCACAATACATTCCTATGTGTAGAAGCAAAGATATACGCGATTTCACAATGTGTTCCTAGAACAGCTGTGAGCAACTTTTTTACACAACGTTAACAACACATTTGAAGCTCAATATTTCATGGGCTGAAGCGGGGAAGATAGAAAACGTGTGCCCTGTAAAGGCGAAGTCTGTGGCATTAACAGGAAGGGAGAAAAAGTACTTTCTACCCATTTTTAGGTTCCGCGGTAAAATGGCAAGTTCCTATGGAACTGAATCTCGGCTTGTGACTGTTGTTTTCCCGGTCACACAAAAATGCTGAAATTCGACTTATACAGTGTTTTTGCTTATTAAACTTGATGAATTCTCTCCTTTTGACTGTAGAATAGTGTGTAAAGGAAAGCACAATACATTCCTATGTGTAGAAGAAAAGATATACGCGATTTCACAATGTGTTCCTAGAACAGCTGTGAGCAACTTTTTTACACAACGTTAACAACACATTTGAAGCTCAATATTTCATGGGCTGAAGCGGGGAAGATAGAAAACGTGTGCCCTGTAAAGGCGAAGTCTGTGGCATTAACAGGAAGGGAGAAAAAGTACTTTCTACCCATTTTTAGGTTCAGCGGTAAAATGGCAAGTTTCTATGGAACTGCATCTCGGCTTGTGACTGTGGTTTTCCCGGCCACACAAAAATGCTGAAATTCGACTTATACAGTGTTTTTGCTTATTAAACTTGATGAATTCTCTCCTCTTGACTGTAGAATAGTATGTTAAGCAAAGCACAATACATTCCTATGTGTAGAAGCAAAGATATACACGATTTCACAATGTGTTCCTAGAACAGCTGTGAGCAACTTTTTTACACAACGTTAACAACACATTTGAAGCTCAATATTTCATGGGCTGAAGCGGGGAAGATAGAAAACGTGTGCCCTGTAAAGGCGAAGTCTGTGGCATTAACAGGAAGGGAGAAAAAGTACTTTCTACCCATTTTTAGGTTCAGCGGTAAAATGGCAAGTTTCTATGGAACTGCATCTCGGCTTGTGACTGTGGTTTTCCCGGTCACACAAAAATGCTGAAATTCGACTTATACAGTGTTTTTGCTTAATAAACTTGATGAATTCTCTCCTCTTGACTGTAGAATAGTGTGTAAAGCAAAGCACAATACATTCCTATGTGTAGAAGCAAAGATATACGCGATTTCACAATGTGTTCCTAGAACAGCTGTGAGCAACTTTTTTACACAACGTTAACAACACATTTGAAGCTCAATATTTCATGGGCTGAAGCGGGGAAGATAGAAAACGTGTGCCCTGTAAAGGCGAAGTCTGTGGCATTAACAGGAAGGGAGAAAAAGTACTTTCTACCCATTTTTAGGTTCAGCGGTAAAATGGCAAGTTTCTATGGAACTGCATCTCGGCTTGTGACTGTGGTTTTCCCGGTCACACAAAAATGCTGAAATTCGACTTATACAGTGTTTTTGCTTAATAAACTTGATGAATTCTCTCCTCTTGACTGTAGAATAGTGTGTAAAGCAAAGCACAATACATTCCTATGTGTAGAAGCAAAGATATACGCGATTTCACAATGTGTTCCTAGAACAGCTGTGAGCAACTTTTTTACACAACGTTAACAACACATTTGAAGCTCAATATTTCATGGGCTGAAGTGGGGAAGATAGAAAACGTGTGCCCTGTAAAGGCGAAGTCTGTGGCATTAACAGGAAGGGAGAAAAAGTACTTTCTACCCATTTTTAGGTACAGCGGTAAAACGGCAAGTTTCTATGGAACTGCATCTCGGATTGTGACTAAAATGGCAAGTTCCTATGGAACTGAATCTCGGCTTGTGACTGTTGTTTTCCCGGTCACACAAAAATGCTGAAATTCGACTTATACAGTGTTTTTGCTTATTAAACTTGATGAATTCTCTCCTTTTGACTGTAGAATAGTGTGTAAAGGAAAGCACAATACATTCCTATGTGTAGAAGAAAAGATATACGCGATTTCACAATGTGTTCCTAGAACAGCTGTGAGCAACTTTTTTACACAACGTTAACAACACATTTGAAGCTCAATATTTCATGGGCTGAAGCGGGGAAGATAGAAAACGTGTGCCCTGTAAAGGCGAAGTCTGTGGCATTAACAGGAAGGGAGAAAAAGTACTTTCTACCCATTTTTAGGTTCAGCGGTAAAATGGCAAGTTTCTATGGAACTGCATCTCGGCTTGTGACTGTGGTTTTCCCGGCCACACAAAAATGCTGAAATTCGACTTATACAGTGTTTTTGCTTATTAAACTTGATGAATTCTCTCCTCTTGACTGTAGAATAGTATGTTAAGCAAAGCACAATACATTCCTATGTGTAGAAGCAAAGATATACACGATTTCACAATGTGTTCCTAGAACAGCTGTGAGCAACTTTTTTACACAACGTTAACAACACATTTGAAGCTCAATATTTCATGGGCTGAAGCGGGGAAGATAGAAAACGTGTGCCCTGTAAAGGCGAAGTCTGTGGCATTAACAGGAAGGGAGAAAAAGTACTTTCTACCCATTTTTAGGTTCAGCGGTAAAATGGCAAGTTTCTATGGAACTGCATCTCGGCTTGTGACTGTGGTTTTCCCGGTCACACAAAAATGCTGAAATTCGACTTATACAGTGTTTTTGCTTAATAAACTTGATGAATTCTCTCCTCTTGACTGTAGAATAGTGTGTAAAGCAAAGCACAATACATTCCTATGTGTAGAAGCAAAGATATACGCGATTTCACAATGTGTTCCTAGAACAGCTGTGAGCAACTTTTTTACACAACGTTAACAACACATTTGAAGCTCAATATTTCATGGGCTGAAGCGGGGAAGATAGAAAACGTGTGCCCTGTAAAGGCGAAGTCTGTGGCATTAACAGGAAGGGAGAAAAAGTACTTTCTACCCATTTTTAGGTTCAGCGGTAAAATGGCAAGTTTCTATGGAACTGCATCTCGGCTTGTGACTGTGGTTTTCCCGGTCACACAAAAATGCTGAAATTCGACTTATACAGTGTTTTTGCTTATTAAACTTGATGAATTCTCTCCTCTTGACTGTAGAATAGTATGTTAAGCAAAGCACAATACATTCCTATGTGTAGAAGCACAGATATACACGATTTCACAATGTGTTCCTAGAACAGCTGTGAGCAACTTTTTTACACAACGTTAACAACACATTTGAAGCTCAATATTTCATTGGCTGAAGCGGGGAAGATAGAAAACGTGTGCCCTGTAAAGGCGAAGTCTGTGGCATTAACAGGAAGGGAGAAAAAGTACTTTCTACCCATTTTTAGGTACAGCGGTAAAACGGCAAGTTTCTATGGAACTGCATCTCGGATTGTGACTGTGGTTTTCCCGGTCACACAAAAATGCTGAAATTCGACTTATACAGTGTTTTTGCTTATTAAACTTGATGAATTCTCACCTCTTGACTGTAGAATAGTGTGTAAAGCAAAGCACAATACATTCCTATGTGTAGAAGCAAAGATATACGCGATTTCACAATGTGTTCCTAGAACAGCTGTGAGCAACTTTTTTACACAACGTTAACAACACATTTGAAGCTCAATATTTCATGGGCTGAAGCGGGGAAGATAGAAAACGTGTGCCCTGTAAAGGCGAAGTCTGTGGCATTAACAGGAAGGGAGAAAAAGTACTTTCTACCCATTTTTAGGTTCAGCGGTAAAATGGCAAGTTTCTATGGAACTGCATCTCGGCTTGTGACTGTGGTTTTCCCGGCCACACAAAAATGCTGAAATTCGACTTATACAGTGTTTTTGCTTATTAAACTTGATGAATTCTCTCCTCTTGACTGTAGAATAGTATGTTAAGCAAAGCACAATACATTCCTATGTGTAGAAGCAAAGATATACACGATTTCACAATATGTTCCTAGAACAGCTGTGAGCAACTTTTTTACACAACGTTAACAACACATTTGAAGCTCAATATTTCATGGGCTGAAGCGGGGAAGATAGAAAACGTGTGCCCTGTAAAGGCGAAGTCTGTGGCATTAACAGGAAGGGAGAAAAAGTACTTTCTACCCATTTTTAGGTTCAGCGGTAAAATGGCAAGTTTCTATGGAACTGCATCTCGGCTTGTGACTGTGGTTTTCCCGGTCACACAAAAATGCTGAAATTCGACTTATACAGTGTTTTTGCTTAATAAACTTGATGAATTCTCTCCTCTTGACTGTAGAATAGTGTGTAAAGCAAAGCACAATACATTCCTATGTGTAGAAGCAAAGATATACGCGATTTCACAATGTGTTCCTAGAACAGCTGTGAGCAACTTTTTTACACAACGTTAACAACACATTTGAAGCTCAATATTTCATGGGCTGAAGCGGGGAAGATAGAAAACGTGTGCCCTGTAAAGGCGAAGTCTGTGGCATTAACAGGAAGGGAGAAAAAGTACTTTCTACCCATTTTTAGGTTCAGCGGTAAAATGGCAAGTTTCTATGGAACTGCATCTCGGATTGTGACTGTGGTTTTCCCGGTCACACAAAAATGCTGAAATTCGACTTATACAGTGTTTTTGCTTATTAAACTTGATGAATTCTCTCCTCTTGACTGTAGAATAGTATGTTAAGCAAAGCACAATACATTCCTATGTGTAGAAGCACAGATATACACGATTTCACAATGTGTTCCTAGAACAGCTGTGAGCAACTTTTTTACACAACGTTAACAACACATTTGAAGCTCAATATTTCATTGGCTGAAGCGGGGAAGATAGAAAACGTGTGCCCTGTAAAGGCGAAGTCTGTGGCATTAACAGGAAGGGAGAAAAAGTACTTTCTACCCATTTTTAGGTACAGCGGTAAAACGGCAAGTTTCTATGGAACTGCATCTCGGATTGTGACTGTGGTTTTCCCGGTCACACAAAAATGCTGAAATTCGACTTATACAGTGTTTTTGCTTAATAAACTTGATGAATTCTCTCCTCTTGACTGTAGAATAGTGTGTAAAGCAAAGCACAATACATTCCTATGTGTAGAAGCAAAGATATACGCGATTTCACAATGTGTTCCTAGAACAGCTGTGAGCAACTTTTTTACACAACGTTAACAACACATTTGAAGCTCAATATTTCATGGGCTGAAGCGGGGAAGATAGAAAACGTGTGCCCTGTAAAGGCGAAGTCTGTGGCATTAACAGGAAGGGAGAAAAAGTACTTTCTACCCATTTTTAGGTACAGCGGTAAAACGGCAAGTTTCTATGGAACTGCATCTCGGCTTGTGACTGTGGTTTTCCCGGTCACACAAAAATGCTGAAATTCGACTTATACACTGTTTTTGCTTAATAAACTTGATGAATTCTCTCCTCTTGACTGTAGAATAGTGTGTAAAGCAAAGCACAATACATTCCTATGTGTAGAAGCAAAGATATACGCGATTTCACAATGTGTTCCTAGAACAGCTGTGAGCAACTTTTTTACACAACGTTAACAACACATTTGAAGCTCAATATTTCATGGGCTGAAGCGGGGAAGATAGAAAACGTGTGCCCTGTAAAGGCGAAGTCTGTGGCATTAACAGGAAGGGAGAAAAAGTACTTTCTACCCATTTTTAGGTACAGCGGTAAAACGGCAAGTTTCTATGGAACTGCATCTCGGATTGTGACTGTGGTTTTCCCGGTCACACAAAAATGCTGAAATTCGACTTATACAGTGTTTTTGCTTATTAAACTTGATGAATTCTCACCTCTTGACTGTAGAATAGTGTGTAAAGCAAAGCACAATACATTCCTATGTGTAGAAGCAAAGATATACGCGATTTCACAATGTGTTCCTAGAACAGCTGTGAGCAACTTTTTTACACAACGTTAACAACACATTTGAAGCTCAATATTTCATGGGCTGAAGCGGGGAAGATAGAAAACGTGTGCCCTGTAAAGGCGAAGTCTGTGGCATTAACAGGAAGGGAGAAAAAGTACTTTCTACCCATTTTTAGGTACAGCGGTAAAACGGCAAGTTTCTATGGAACTGCATCTCGGATTGTGACTGTGGTTTTCCCGGTCACACAAAAATGCTGAAATTCGACTTATACAGTGTTTTTGCTTATTAAACTTGATGAATTCTCACCTCTTGACTGTAGAATAGTGTGTAAAGCAAAGCACAATACATTCCTATGTGTAGAAGCAAAGATATACGCGATTTCACAATGTGTTCCTAGAACAGCTGTGAGCAACTTTTTTACACAACGTTAACAACACATTTGAAGCTCAATATTTCATGGGCTGAAGCGGGGAAGATAGAAAACGTGTGCCCTGTAAAGGCGAAGTCTGTGGCATTAACAGGAAGGGAGAAAAGGTACTTTCTACCCATTTTTAGGTTCCGCGGTAAAATGGCAAGTTCCTATGGAACTGAATCTCGGCTTGTGACTGTTGTTTTCCCGGTCACACAAAAATGCTGAAATTCGACTTATACAGTGTTTTTGCTTATTAAACTTGATGAATTCTCTCCTTTTGACTGTAGAATAGTGTGTAAAGCAAAGCACAATACATTCCTACTGTATGTGTAGAAGAAAAGATATACGCGATTTCACAATGTGTTCCTAGAACAGCTGTGAGCAACTTTTTTACACAACGTTAACAACACATTTGAAGCTCAATATTTCATGGGCTGAAGCGGGGAAGATAGAAAACGTGTGCCCTGTAAAGGCGAAGTCTGTGGCATTAACAGGAAGGGAGAAAAAGTACTTTCTACCCATTTTTAGGTTCCGCGGTAAAATGGCAAGTTCCTATGGAACTGAATCTCGGCTTGTGACTGTTGTTTTCCCGGTCACACAAAAATGCTGAAATTCGACTTATACAGTGTTTTTGCTTATTAAACTTGATGAATTCTCTCCTTTTGACTGTAGAATAGTGTGTAAAGGAAAGCACAATACATTCCTATGTGTAGAAGAAAAGATATACGCGATTTCACAATGTGTTCCTAGAACAGCTGTGAGCAACTTTTTTACACAACGTTAACAACACATTTGAAGCTCAATATTTCATGGGCTGAAGCGGGGAAGATAGAAAACGTGTGCCCTGTAAAGGCGAAGTCTGTGGCATTAACAGGAAGGGAGAAAAAGTACTTTCTACCCATTTTTAGGTTCAGCGGTAAAATGGCAAGTTTCTATGGAACTGCATCTCGGCTTGTGACTGTGGTTTTCCCGGCCACACAAAAATGCTGAAATTCGACTTATACAGTGTTTTTGCTTATTAAACTTGATGAATTCTCTCCTCTTGACTGTAGAATAGTATGTTAAGCAAAGCACAATACATTCCTATGTGTAGAAGCAAAGATATACACGATTTCACAATGTGTTCCTAGAACAGCTGTGAGCAACTTTTTTACACAACGTTAACAACACATTTGAAGCTCAATATTTCATGGGCTGAAGCGGGGAAGATAGAAAACGTGTGCCCTGTAAAGGCGAAGTCTGTGGCATTAACAGGAAGGGAGAAAAAGTACTTTCTACCCATTTTTAGGTTCAGCGGTAAAATGGCAAGTTTCTATGGAACTGCATCTCGGCTTGTGACTGTGGTTTTCCCGGTCACACAAAAATGCTGAAATTCGACTTATACAGTGTTTTTGCTTAATAAACTTGATGAATTCTCTCCTCTTGACTGTAGAATAGTGTGTAAAGCAAAGCACAATACATTCCTATGTGTAGAAGCAAAGATATACGCGATTTCACAATGTGTTCCTAGAACAGCTGTGAGCAACTTTTTTACACAACGTTAACAACACATTTGAAGCTCAATATTTCATGGGCTGAAGCGGGGAAGATAGAAAACGTGTGCCCTGTAAAGGCGAAGTCTGTGGCATTAACAGGAAGGGAGAAAAAGTACTTTCTACCCATTTTTAGGTTCAGCGGTAAAATGGCAAGTTTCTATGGAACTGCATCTCGGCTTGTGACTGTGGTTTTCCCGGTCACACAAAAATGCTGAAATTCGACTTATACAGTGTTTTTGCTTATTAAACTTGATGAATTCTCTCCTCTTGACTGTAGAATAGTATGTTAAGCAAAGCACAATACATTCCTATGTGTAGAAGCACAGATATACACGATTTCACAATGTGTTCCTAGAACAGCTGTGAGCAACTTTTTTACACAACGTTAACAACACATTTGAAGCTCAATATTTCATTGGCTGAAGCGGGGAAGATAGAAAACGTGTGCCCTGTAAAGGCGAAGTCTGTGGCATTAACAGGAAGGGAGAAAAAGTACTTTCTACCCATTTTTAGGTACAGCGGTAAAACGGCAAGTTTCTATGGAACTGCATCTCGGATTGTGACTGTGGTTTTCCCGGTCACACAAAAATGCTGAAATTCGACTTATACAGTGTTTTTGCTTAATAAACTTGATGAATTCTCTCCTCTTGACTGTAGAATAGTGTGTAAAGCAAAGCACAATACATTCCTATGTGTAGAAGCAAAGATATACGCGATTTCACAATGTGTTCCTAGAACAGCTGTGAGCAACTTTTTTACACAACGTTAACAACACATTTGAAGCTCAATATTTCATTGGCTGAAGCGGAGAAGATAGAAAACGTGTGCCCTGTAAAGGCGAAGTCTGTGGCATTAACAGGAAGGGAGAAAAAGTACTTTCTACCCATTTTTAGGTTCAGCGGTAAAATGGCAAGTTTCTATGGAACTGCATCTCGGCTTGTGACTGTGGTTTTCCCGGTCACACAAAAATGCTGAAATTCGACTTATACAGTGTTTTTGCTTATTAAACTTGATGAATTCTCTCCTCTTGACTGTAGAATAGTATGTTAAGCAAAGCACAATACATTCCTATGTGTAGAAGCACAGATATACACGATTTCACAATGTGTTCCTAGAACAGCTGTGAGCAACTTTTTTACACAACGTTAACAACACATTTGAAGCTCAATATTTCATTGGCTGAAGCGGGGAAGATAGAAAACGTGTGCCCTGTAAAGGCGAAGTCTGTGGCATTAACAGGAAGGGAGAAAAAGTACTTTCTACCCATTTTTAGGTACAGCGGTAAAACGGCAAGTTTCTATGGAACTGCATCTCGGATTGTGACTGTGGTTTTCCCGGTCACACAAAAATGCTGAAATTCGACTTATACAGTGTTTTTGCTTAATAAACTTGATGAATTCTCTCCTCTTGACTGTAGAATAGTGTGTAAAGCAAAGCACAATACATTCCTATGTGTAGAAGCAAAGATATACGCGATTTCACAATGTGTTCCTAGAACAGCTGTGAGCAACTTTTTTACACAACGTTAACAACACATTTGAAGCTCAATATTTCATGGGCTGAAGCGGGGAAGATAGAAAACGTGTGCCCTGTAAAGGCGAAGTCTGTGGCATTAACAGGAAGGGAGAAAAAGTACTTTCTACCCATTTTTAGGTACAGCGGTAAAACGGCAAGTTTCTATGGAACTGCATCTCGGATTGTGACTGTGGTTTTCCCGGTCACACAAAAATGCTGAAATTCGACTTATACAGTGTTTTTGCTTATTAAACTTGATGAATTCTCACCTCTTGACTGTAGAATAGTGTGTAAAGCAAAGCACAATACATTCCTATGTGTAGAAGCAAAGATATACGCGATTTCACAATGTGTTCCTAGAACAGCTGTGAGCAACTTTTTTACACAACGTTAGCAACACATTTGAAGCTCAATATTTCATGGGCTGAAGCGGGGAAGATAGAAAACGTGTGCCCTGTAAAGGCGAAGTCTGTGGCATTAACAGGAAGGGAGAAAAAGTACTTTCTACCCATTTTTAGGTACAGCGGTAAAACGGCAAGTTTCTATGGAACTGCATCTCGGATTGTGACTGTGGTTTTCCCGGTCACACAAAAATGCTGAAATTCGACTTATACAGTGTTTTTGCTTATTAAACTTGATGAATTCTCACCTCTTGACTGTAGAATAGTGTGTAAAGCAAAGCACAATACATTCCTATGTGTAGAAGCAAAGATATACGCGATTTCACAATGTGTTCCTAGAACAGCTGTGAGCAACTTTTTTACACAACGTTAACAACACATTTGAAGCTCAATATTTCATGGGCTGAAGCGGGGAAGATAGAAAACGTGTGCCCTGTAAAGGCGAAGTCTGTGGCATTAACAGGAAGGGAGAAAAGGTACTTTCTACCCATTTTTAGGTTCCGCGGTAAAATGGCAAGTTCCTATGGAACTGAATCTCGGCTTGTGACTGTTGTTTTCCCGGTCACACAAAAATGCTGAAATTCGACTTATACAGTGTTTTTGCTTATTAAACTTGATGAATTCTCTCCTTTTGACTGTAGAATAGTGTGTAAAGCAAAGCACAATACATTCCTATGTGTAGAAGCAAAGATATACGCGATTTCACAATGTGTTCCTAGAACAGCTGTGAGCAACTTTTTTACACAATGTTAACAACACATTTTAAGCTCAATATTTCATGGGCTGAAGCGGGGAAGATAGAAAACGTGTGCCCTGTAAAGGCGAAGTCTGTGGCATTAACAGGAAGGGAGAAAAAGTACTTTCTACCCATTTTTAGGTACAGCGGTAAAATGGCAAGTTTCTATGGAACTGCATCTCGCTTGTGACTGTGGTTTTCCCGGTCACACAAAAATGCTGAAATTCGACTTATACAGTGTTTTTGCTTATTAAACTTGATGAATTCTCTCCTCTTGACTGTAGAATAGTGTGTAAAGCAAAGCACAATACATTCCTATGTGTAGAAGCAAAGATATACGCGATTTCACAATGTGTTCCTAGAACAGCTGTGTGCAACTTTTTTACACAATGTTAAAAACACATTTGAAGCTCAATATTTCATGGGCTGAAGCGGGGAAGATAGAAAACGTGTGCCCTGTAAAGGCGAAGTCTGTGGCATTAACAGGAAGGGAGAAAAAGTACTTTCTACCCATTTTTAGGTTCAGTGGTAAAATGGCAAGTTTCTATGGAACTGCTTCTCGGCTTGTGACTGTGGTTTTCCCGGTCACACAAAAATGCTGAAATTCGACTTATACAGTGTTTTTGCTTATTAAACTTGATGAATTCTCTCCTCTTGACTCTAGAATAGTGTGTAAAGCAAAGCACAATACATTCCTATATGTAGAAGAAAAGATATACGCGATTTCACAATGTGTTCCTAGAACAGCTGTGAGCAACTTTTTTACACAACGTTAACAACACATTTGAAGCTCAATATTTCATGGGCTGAAGCGGGGAAGATAGAAAACGTGTGCCCTGTAAAGGCGAAGTCTGTGGCATTAACAGGAAGGGAGAAAAAGTACTTTCTACCCATTTTTAGGTTCAGCGGTAAAATGGCAAGTTTCTATGGAACTGCATCTCGACTTGTGACTGTGGTTTTCCCGGTCACACAAAAATGCTGAAATTCGACTTATACAGTGTTTTTGCTTATTAAATTTGATGAATTCTCTCCTCTTGACTGTAGAATAGTGTGTAAAGCAAAGCACAATCCATTTCTATGTGTAGAAGCAAAGATATACGCGATTTCACAATGTGTTCCTAGAACAGCTGTGAGCAACTTTTTTACACCACGTTAACAACACATTTGAAGCTCAATATTTCATGGGCTAAAGCGGGGAAGATAGAAAACGTGTGCCCTGTAAAGGCGAAGTCTGTGGCATTAACAGGAAGGGAGAAAAAGTACTTTCTACCCATTTTTAGGTTCAGCGGTAAAATGGCAAGTTTCTATGGAACTGCATCTCGGCTTGTGACTGTGGTTTTCCCATTCACACAAAAATGCTGAAATTCGACTTATACAGTGTTTTTGCTTATTAAACTTGATGAATTCTCTCCTCTTGACTGTAGAATAGTGTGTTAAGCAAAGCACAATACATTCCTATGTGTAGAAGCAAAGATATACGCGATTTCACAATGTGTTCCTAGAACAGCTGTGAGCAACTTTTTTACACAATGTTAACAACACATTTGAAGCTCAATATTTCATGGGCTGAAGCGGGGAAGATAGAAAACGTGTGCCCTGTAAAGGCGAAGTCTGTGGCATTAACAGGAAGGGAGAAAAAGTACTTTCTACCCATTTTTAGGTTCAGCGGTAAAATGGCAAGTTTCTATGGAACTGCATCTCGACTTGTGACTGTGGTTTTCCCGGTCACACAAAAATGCTGAAATTCGACTTACAGTATACAGTGTTTTTGCTTATTAAACTTGATGAATTCTCTCCTCTTGACTGTAGAATAGTGTGTAAAGCAAAGCACAATACATTGCTATGTGTAGAAGCAAAGATATACGCGATTTCACAATGTGTTCCTAGAAAAGCTGTGAGCAACTTTTTTACACCACGTTAACAACACATTTGAAGCTCAATATTTCATGGGCTGAAGCGGGGAAGATAGAAAACGTGTGCCCTGTAAAGGCGAAGTCTGTGGCATTAACAGGAAGGGATAAAAAGTACTTTCTACCCATTTTTAGGTACAGCGGTAAAATGGCAAGTTTCTATGGAACTGCATCTCGCTTGTGACTGTGGTTTTCCCGGTCACACAAAAATGCTGAAATTCGACTTATACAGTGTTTTTGCTTATTAAACTTGATGAATTCTCTCCTTTTGACTGTAGAATAGTGTGTAAAGCAAAGCACAATACATTCCTATGTGTAGAAGCAAAGATATACGCGATTTCACAATGTGTTCCTAGTGTTGTGTTTGTGAGAGTGAAATTATGTCTAAGTCCAGCTTTGGTACATTAGAAGCAACTCTGAAACTTAACCTAAGCGTTTTTCGAAGCTACTTTTTGGCTAACTTCTTATAGGAAGGTCTAGGAGCTCTGAAAATGAACGTGCGCGTCTTTCACTCTTCCCGAGGGACTTAGAAGAATTTTGTGATATTTTTTATTAAAATGGTGTATAAGGGTATATATATAAATATATTTTATGCACTGTATATGAGCTGGCGATTTCTAAGTCTGTGGTTCCGAGAGGGGGTAACCAGGCTCACTAATAAAGGTCAAGCCACTTGGCTGCCAGAATGCCGTGCTTCAGCACAGACCAGAAAGGCATTGTGATAAGCGTATCCCCGGTATAGTCAGGGGTTAATGGGAGTCGTCCCCGCCCCCCCAGTATACGGCCAGAACCATGGACCCGGTACTTGTGGTTCGGACTGTCTCCAACCAGCCATAATGTTGTGAGAGTGAAATTATGTCTAAGTCCAGCTTTGGTACATTAGAAGCAACTCTGAAACTTAACCTAAGCGTTTTTCGAAGCTACTTTTTGGCTAACTTCTTATAGGAAGGTCTAGGAGCTCTGAAAATGAACGTGCGCATCTTTCACTCTTCCCGAGGGACTTAGAAGAATTTTGTGATATTTTTTATTAAATGGTGTATAAGGGTATATATATAAATATATTTTATGCACTGTATATGAGCTGGCGATTTCTAAGTCTGTGGTTCCGAGAGGGGGTAACCAGGCTCACTAATAAAGGTCAAGCCACTTGGCTGCCAGAATGCCCTGCTTCAGCACAGACCAGAAAGGCATTGTGATAAGCGTATCCCCGGTATAGTCAGGGGTTAATGGGAGTCGTC
This sequence comes from Ascaphus truei, assembly GCF_040206685.1. Lineage (NCBI taxonomy): Eukaryota > Metazoa > Chordata > Amphibia > Anura > Ascaphidae > Ascaphus > Ascaphus truei. Next base: position 62,874 of record NW_027454521.1, on the reverse strand, counting down.
CCCGTCCCCCCAGTATACGGCCAGAACCATGGACCCGGTACTTGTGGTTCGGACTCTCTCCAACCAGCCATAATGTTGTGAGAGTGAAATTATGTCTAAGTCCAGCTTTGATACATTAGAAGCAACTCTGAAACTTAACCTAAGCGTTTTTCGAAGCTACTTTTTGGCTAACTTCTTATAGGAAGGTCTAGGAGCTCTGAAAATGAACGTGCGCGTCTTTCACTCTTCCCGAGGGACTTAGAAGAATGTTGTGATATTTTTTATTAAAATGGTGTATAAGGGTATATATATAAATATATTTTATGCACTGTATATGAGCTGGCGATTTCTAAGTCTGTGGTTCCGAGAGGAGGTAACCAGGCTCACTAATAAAGGTCAAGTCACTTGGCTGCCAGAATGCCCTGCTTCAGCACAGACCAGAAAGGCATTGTGATAAGCGTATCCCCGGTATAGTCAGGGGTTAATGGGAGTCGTCCCCGCCCCCCCAGTATACGGCCAGAACCATGGACCCGGTACTTGTGGTTCGGACTGTCTCCAACCAGCCATAATGTTGTGAGAGTGAAATTATGTCTAAGTCCAGCTTTGGTACATTAGAAGCAACTCTGAAACTTAACCTAAGCGTTTTTCGAAGCTACTTTTTGGCTAACTTCTTATAGGAAGGTCTAGGAGCTCTGAAAATGAACGTGCGCATCTTTCACTCTTCCCGAGGGACTTAGAAGAATTTTGTGATATTTTTTATTAAATGGTGTATAAGGGTATATATATAAATATATTTTATGCACTGTATATGAGCTGGCGATTTCTAAGTCTGTGGTTCCGAGAGGGGGTAACCAGGCTCACTAATAAAGGTCAAGCCACTTGGCTGCCAGAATGCCCTGCTTCAGCACAGACCAGAAAGGCATTGTGATAAGCGTATCCCCGGTATAGTCAGGGGTTAATGGGAGTCGTCCCCGTCCCCCCAGTATACGGCCAGAACCATGGACCCGGTACTTGTGTTTCGGACTGTCTCCAACCAGCCATAATGTTGTGAGAGTGAAATTATGTCTAAGTCCAGCTTTGGTACATTAGAAGCAACTCTGAAACTTAACCTAAGCGTTTTTCGAAGCTACTTTTTGGCTAACTTCTTATAGGAAGGTCTAGGAGCTCTGAAAATGAACGTGCGCGTCTTTCACTCTTCCCGAGGGACTTAGAAGAATTTTGTGATATTTTTTATTAAATGGTGTATAAGGGTATATATATAAATATATTTTATGCACTGTATATGAGCTGGCGATTTCTAAGTCTGTGGTTCCGAGAGGGGGTAACCAGGCTCACTAATAAAGGTCAAGCCACTTGGCTGCCAGAATGCCCTGCTTCAGCACAGACCAGAAAGGCATTGTGATAAGCGTATCCCCGGTATAGTCAGGGGTTAATGGGAGTCGTCCCCGTCCCCCCAGTATACGGCCAGAACCATGGACCCGGTACTTGTGGTTCGGACTGTCTCCAACCAGCCATAATGTTGTGAGAGTGAAATTATGTCTAAGTCCAGCTTTGGTACATTAGAAGCAACTCTGAAACTTAACCTAAGCGTTTTTCGAAGCTACTTTTTGGCTAACTTCTTATAGGAAGGTCTAGGAGCTCTGAAAATGAACGTGCGCGTCTTTCACTCTTCCCGAGGGACTTAGAAGAATTTTGTGATATTTTTTATTAAAATGGTGTATAAGGGTATATATATAAATATATTTTATGCACTGTATATGAGCTGGCGATTTCTAAGTCTGTGGTTCCGAGAGGGGGTAACCAGGCTCACTAATAAAGGTCAAGCCACTTGGCTGCCAGAATGCCCTGCTTCAGCACAGACCAGAAAGGCATTGTGATAAGCGTATCCCCGGTATAGTCAGGGGTTAATGGGAGTCGTCCCCGTCCCCCCAGTATACGGCCAGAACCATGGACCCGGTACTTGTGGTTCGGACTCTCTCCAACCAGCCATAATGTTGTGAGAGTGAAATTATGTCTAAGTGCAGCTTTGGTACATTAGAAGCAACTCTGAAACTTAACCTAAGCGTTTTTCGAAGCTACTTTTTGGCTAACTTCTTATAGGAAGGTCTAGGAGCTCTGAAAATGAACGTGCGCGTCTTTCACTCTTCCCGAGGGACTTAGAGAATTTTGTGATATTTTTTATTAAAATGGTGTATAAGGGTATATATATAAATATATTTTATGCACTGTATATGAGCTGGCGATTTCTAAGTCTGTGGTTCCGAGAGGGGGTAACCAGGCTCACTAATAAAGGTCAAGCCACTTGGCTGCCAGAATGCCCTGCTTCAGCACAGACCAGAAAGGCATTGTGATAAGCGTATCCCCGGTATAGTCAGGGGTTAATGGGAGTCGTCCCCGTCCCCCCAGTATACGGCCAGAACCATGGACCCGGTACTTGTGGTTCGGACTCTCTCCAACCAGCCATAATGTTGTGAGAGTGAAATTATGTCTAAGTCCAGCTTTGGTACATTAGAAGCAACTCTGAAACTTAACCTAAGCGTTTTTCGAAGCTACTTTTTGGCTAACTTCTTATAGGAAGGTCTAGGAGCTCTGAAAATGAACGTGCGCGTCTTTCACTCTTCCCGAGGGACTTAGAAGAATTTTGTGATATTTTTTATTAAATGGAGTATAAGGGTATATATATAAATATATTTTATGCACTGTATATGAGCTGGCGATTTCTAAGTCTGTGGTTCCGAGAGGGGGTAACCAGGCTCACTAATAAAGGTCAAGCCACTTGGCTGCCAGAATGCCCTGCTTCAGCACAGACCAGAAAGGCATTGTGATAAGCGTATCCCCGGTATAGTCAGGGGTTAATGGGAGTCGTCCCCGTCCCCCCAGTATACGGCCAGAACCATGGACCCGGTACTTGTGGTTCGGACTGTCTCCAACCAGCCATAATGTTGTGAGAGTGAAATTATGTCTAAGTCCAGCTTTGGTACATTAGAAGCAACTCTGAAACTTAACCTAAGCGTTTTTCGAAGCTACTTTTTGGCTAACTTCTTATAGGAAGGTCTAGGAGCTCTGAAAATGAACGTGCGCGTCTTTCACTCTTCCCGAGGGACTTAGAAGAATTTTGTGATATTTTTTATTAAAATGGTGTATAAGGGTATATATATAAATATATTTTATGCACTGTATATGAGCTGGCGATTTCTAAGTCTGTGGTTCCGAGAGGGGGTAACCAGGCTCACTAATAAAGGTCAAGCCACTTGGCTGCCAGAATGCCCTGCTTCAGCACAGACCAGAAAGGCATTGTGATAAGCGTATCCCCGGTATAGTCAGGGGTTAATGGGAGTCGTCCCCGTCCCCCCAGTATACGGCCAGAACCATGGACCCGGTACTTGTGGTTCGGACTCTCTCCAACCAGCCATAATGTTGTGAGAGTGAAATTATGTCTAAGTGCAGCTTTGGTACATAAGAAGCAACTCTGAAACTTAACCTAAGCGTTTTTCGAAGCTACTTTTTGGCTAACTTCTTATAGGAAGGTCTAGGAGCTCTGAAAATGAACGTGCGCGTCTTTCACTCTTCCCGAGGGACTTAGAAGAATTTTGTGATATTTTTTATTAAAATGGTGTATAAGGGTATATATATATAAATATATTTTATGCACTGTATATGAGCTGGCGATTTCTAAGTCTGTGGTTCCGAGAGGGGGTAACCAGGCTCACTAATAAAGGTCAAGCCACTTGGCTGCCAGAATGCCGTGCTTCAGCACAGACCAGAAAGGCATTGTGATAAGCGTATCCCCGGTATAGTCAGGGGTTAATGGGAGTCGTCCCCGCCCCCCCAGTATACGGCCAGAACCCGGTACTTGTGGTTCGGACTGTCTCCAACCAGCCATAATGTTGTGAGAGTGAAATTATGTCTAAGTCCAGCTTTGGTACATTAGAAGCAACTCTGAAACTTAACCTAAGCGTTTTTCGAAGCTACTTTTTGGCTAACTTCTTATAGGAAGGTCTAGGAGCTCTGAAAATGAACGTGCGCATCTTTCACTCTTCCCGAGGGACTTAGAAGAATTTTGTGATATTTTTTATTAAATGGTGTATAAGGGTATATATATAAATATATTTTATGCACTGTATATGAGCTGGCGATTTCTAAGTCTGTGGTTCCGAGAGGGGGTAACCAGGCTCACTAATAAAGGTCAAGCCACTTGGCTGCCAGAATGCCGTGCTTCAGCACAGACCAGAAAGGCATTGTGATAAGCGTATCACCGGTATAGTCAGGGGTTAATGGGAGTCGTCCCCGCCCCCCCAGTATACGGCCAGAACCATGGACCCGGTACTTGTGGTTCGGACTGTCTCCAACCAGCCATAATGTTGTGAGAGTGAAATTATGTCTAAGTCCAGCTTTGGTACATTAGAAGCAACTCTGAAACTTAACCTAAGCGTTTTTCGAAGCTACTTTTTGGCTAACTTCTTATAGGAAGGTCTAGGAGCTCTGAAAATGAACGTGCGCGTCTTTCACTCTTCCCGAGGGACTTAGAAGAATTTTGTGATATTTTTTATTAAATGGTGTATAAGGGTATATATATAAATATATTTTATGCACTGTATATGAGCTGGCGATTTCTAAGTCTGTGGTTCCGAGAGGGGGTAACCAGGCTCACTAATAAAGGTCAAGCCACTTGGCTGCCAGAATGCCCTGCTTCAGCACAGACCAGAAAGGCATTGTGATAAGCGTATCCCCGGTATAGTCAGGGGTTAATGGGAGTCGTCCCCGCCCCCCCAGTATACGGCCAGAACCATGGACCCGGTACTTGTGTTCGGACTGTCTCCAACCAGCCATAATGTTGTGAGAGTGAAATTATGTCTAAGTCCAGCTTTGGTACATTAGAAGCAACTCTGAAACTTAACCTAAGCGTTTTTCGAAGCTACTTTTTGGCTAACTTCTTATAGGAAGGTCTAGGAGCTCTGAAAATGAACGTGCGCGTCTTTCACTCTTCCCGAGGGACTTAGAAGAATTTGTGATATTTTTTATTAAATGGTGTATAAGGGTATATATATAAATATATTTTATGCACTGTATATGAGCTGGCGATTTCTAAGTCTGTGGTTCCGAGAGGGGGTAACCAGGCTCACTAATAAAGGTCAAGCCACTTGGCTTGCCAGAATGCCCTGCTTACAGCACAGACCAGAAAGGCATTGTGATAAGCGTATCCCCGGTATAGTCAGGGGTTAATGGGAGTCGTCCCCGTCCCCCCAGTATACGGCCAGAACCATGGACCCGGTACTTGTGGTTCGGACTCTCTCCAACCAGCCATAATGTTGTGAGAGTGAAATTATGTCTAAGTCCAGCTTTGGTACATTAGAAGCAACTCTGAAACTTAACCTAAGCGTTTTTCGAAGCTACTTTTTGGCTAACTTCTTATAGGAAGGTCTAGGAGCTCTGAAAATGAACGTGCGCGTCTTTCACTCTTCCCGAGGGACTTAGAAGAATTTTGTGATATTTTTTATTAAATGGAGTATAAGGGTATATATATAAATATATTTTATGCACTGTATATGAGCTGGCGATTTCTAAGTCTGTGGTTCCGAGAGGGGGTAACCAGGCTCACTAATAAAGGTCAAGCCACTTGGCTGCCAGAATGCCCTGCTTCAGCACAGACCAGAAAGGCATTGTGATAAGCGTATCCCCGGTATAGTCAGGGGTTAATGGGAGTCGTCCCCGTCCCCCCAGTATACGGCCAGAACCATAGGACCCGGTACTTGTGGTTCGGACTGTCTCCACCAGCCATAATGTTGTGAGAGTGAAATTATGTCTAAGTCCAGCTTTGGTACATTAGAAGCAACTCTGAAAACTTAACCTAAGCGTTTTTCGAAGCTACTTTTTGGCTAACTTCTTATAGGAAGGTCTAGGAGCTCTGAAAATGAACGTGCGCGTCTTCACTCTTCCCGAGGGACTTAGAAGAATTTTGTGATATTTTTTATTAAAATGGTGTATAAGGGGTATATATATAAATATATTTTATGCACTGTATATGAGCTGGCGATTTCTAAGTCTGTGGTTCCGAGAGGGGGTAACCAGGCTCACTAATAAAGGTCAAGCCACTTGGCTGCCAGAATGCCCTGCTTCCAGCACAGACCAGAAAGGCATTGTGATAAGCGTATCCCCGGTATAGTCAGGGGTTAATGGGAGTCGTCCCCCGTCCCCCCAGTATACGGCCAGAACCATGGACCCGGTACTTGTGGTTCGGACTCTCTCCAACCAGCCATAATGTTGTGAGAGTTGAAATTATGTCTAAGTGCAGCTTTGGTACATAAGAAGCAACTCTGAAACTTAACCTAAGCGTTTTTCGAAGCTACTTTTTGGCTAACTTCTTATAGGAAGGTCTAGGAGCTCTGAAAATGACGTGCGCGTCTTTCACTCTTCCCGAGGGACTTAGAAGAATTTTGTGATATTTTTTTATTAAAATGGTGTATAAGGGTATATATATATAAATATATTTTATGCACTGTATATGAGCTGGCGATTTCTAAGTCTGTGGTTCCGAGAGGGGGTAACCAGGCTCACTAATAAAGGTCAAGCCACTTGGCTGCCAGAATGCCGTGCTTCAGCACAGACCAGAAAGGCATTGTGATAAGCGTATCCCCGGTATAGTCAGGGGTTAATGGAGTCGTCCCCGCCCCCCCAGTTATACGGCCAGAACCATGAACCCGGTACTTGTGGTTCGGACTGTCTCCAACCAGCCATAATGTGTGAGAGTGAAATTATGTCTAAGTCCAGCTTTGGTACATTAGAAGCAACTCTGAAACTTAACCTATGCGTTTTTCGAAGCTACTTTTTGGCTAACTTCTTATAGGAAGGTCTAGGAGCTCTGAAAATGAACGTGCGCATCTTTCACTCTTCCCGAGGGACTTAGAAGAATTTTGTGATATTTTTTATTAAATGGTGTATAAGGGTATATATACTAAATATATTTTATGCACTGTATATGAGCTGGCGATTGCTAAGTCTGTGGTTCCGAGAGGGGGTAACCAGGCTCACTAATAAAGGTCAAGCCACTTGGCTGCCAGAATGCCGTGCTTCAGCACAGACCAGAAAGGCATTGTGATAAGCGTATCCCCGGTATAGTCAGGGGTTAATGGGAGTCGTCCCCGCCCCCCCAGTATACGGCCAGAAACCATGGACCCGGTACTTGTAGGTTCGGACTGTCTCCAACCAGCCATAATGTTGTGAGAGTGAAATTATGTCTAAGTCCAGCTTTGGTACATTAGAAGCAACTCTGAAACTTAACCTAAGCGTTTTTCGAAGCTACTTTTTGGCTAACTCTCTTATAGGAAGGTCTAGGAGCTCTGAAAATGAACGTGCGCCGTCTTTCACTCTTCCCGAGGGACTTAGAAGAATTTTGTGATATTTTTTATTAAATGGTGTATAAGGGTATATATAAAATATATTTTATGCACTGTATATGAGCTGGCGATTTCTAAGTCTGTGGTTCCGAGAGGGGGTAACCAGGCTCACTAATAAAGGTCAAGCCACTTGGCTGCCAGAATGCCCTGCTTCAGCACAGACCAGAAAGGCATTGTGATAAGCGTATCCCCGGTATAGTCAGGGGTTAATGGGAGTCGTCCCCGTCCCCCAGTATACGGCCAGAACCATGGACCCGGTACTTGTGGTTCGGACTGTCTCCAACCAGCCATAATGTTGTGAGAGTGAAATTATGTCTAAGTCCAGCTTTGGTACATTAGAAGCAACTCTGAAACTTAACCTAAGCGTTTTTTCGAAGCTACTTTTTGGCTAACTTCTTATAGGAAGATCTAGGAGCTCTGAAAATGAACGTGCGCGTCTTTCACTCTTCCCGAGGGACTTAGAAGAATTTTGTGATATTTTTTATTAAATGGTTATAAGGGTATATATATAAATATATTTTATGCACTGTATATGAGCTGGCGATTTCTAAGTCTGTGGTTCCGAGAGGGGGTAACCAGGCTCACTAATAAAGGTCAGCCCACTTGGCTGCCAGAATGCCCTGCTTCAGCACAGACCCAGAAAGGCATTGTGATAAGCGTATCCCCGTATAGTCAGGGGTTAATGGGAGTCGTCCCCGTCCCCCCCAGTATACGGCCAGAACCATGGACCCGGTACTTGTGGTTCGGACTGTCTCCAACCAGCCATAATGTTGTGAGAGTGAAATTATGTCTAAGTCCAGCTTTGGTACATTAGAAGCAACTCTGAAACTTAACCTAAGCGTTTTTCGAAGCTACTTTTTGGCTAACTTCTTATAGGAAGGTCTAGGAGCTCTGAAAATGAACGTGCGCGTCTTTCACTCTTCCCGAGGGACTTAGAAGAATTTTGTGATATTTTTTATTAAATGGTGTATAAGGGTATATATATAATATATTTTATGCACTGTATATGAGCTGGCGATTTCTAAGTCTGTGGTTCCGAGAGGGGGTAACCAGGCTCACTAATAAAGGTCAAGCCACTTGGCTGCCAGAATGCCCTGCTTCAGCACAGACCAGAAAGGCATTGTGATAAGCGTATCCCCGGTATAGTCAGGGGTTAATGGGAGTCGTCCCCGTCCCCCCAGTATACGGCCAGAACCATGGACCCGGTACTTGTGGTTCGGACTGTCTCCAACCAGCCATAATGTTGTGAGAGTGAAATTATGTCTAAGTCCAGCTTTGGAACATTAGAAGCAACTCTGAAACTTAACCTAAGCGTTTTTCGAAGCTACTTTTTGGCTAACTTCTTATAGGAAGGTCTAGGAGCTCTGAAAATGAACGTGCGCGTCTTTCACTCTTCCCGAGGGACTTAGAAGAATTGTGTGATATTTTTTATTAAATGGTGTATAAGGGTATATATATAAATATATTTTATGCACTGTATATGAGCTGGCGATTTCTAAGTCTGTGGTTCCGAGAGGGGGTAACCAGGCTCACTAATAAAGGTCAAGCCACTTGGCTGCCAGAATGCCCTGCTTCAGCACAGACCAGAAAGGCATTGTGATAAGCGTATCCCCGGTATAGTCAGGGGTTAATGGGAGTCGTCCCCGTCCCCCCAGTATACGGCCAGAACCATGGACCCGGTACTTGTGGTTCGGACTGTCTCCAACCAGCCATAATGTTGTGAGAGTGAAATTATGTCTAAGTCCAGCTTTGGTACATTAGAAGCAACTCTGAAACTTAACCTAAGCGTTTTTCGAAGCTACTTTTTGGCTAACTTCTTATAGGAAGATCTAGGAGCTCTGAAAATGAACGTGCGCGTCTTTCACTCTTCCCGAGGGACTTAGAAGAATTTTGTGATATTTTTTATTAAATGGTGTATAAGGGTATATATATAAATATATTTTATGCACTGTATATGAGCTGGCGATTTCTAAGTCTGTGGTTCCGAGAGGGGGTAACCAGGCTCACTAATAAAGGTCAAGCCACTTGGCTGCCAGAATGCCCTGCTTCAGCACAGACCAGAAAGGCATTGTGATAAGCGTATCCCCGGTATAGTCAGGGGTTAATGGGAGTCGTCCCCGTCCCCCCAGTATACGGCCAGAACCATGGACCCGGTACTTGTGGTTCGGACTGTCTCCAACCAGCCATAATGTTGTGAGAGTGAAATTATGTCTAAGTCCAGCTTTGGTACATTAGAAGCAACTCTGAAACTTAACCTAAGCGTTTTTCGAAGCTACTTTTTGGCTAACTTCTTATAGGAAGGTCTAGGAGCTCTGAAAATGAACGTGCGCGTCTTTCACTCTTCCCGAGGGACTTAGAAGAATTTTGTGATATTTTTTATTAAATGGTGTATAAGGGTATATATATAAATATATTTTATGCACTGTATATGAGCTGGCGATTTCTAAGTCTGTGGTTCCGAGAGGGGGTAACCAGGCTCACTAATAAAGGTCAAGCCACTTGGCTGCCAGAATGCCCTGCTTCAGCACAGACCAGAAAGGCATTGTGATAAGCGTATCCCCGGTATAGTCAGGGGTTAATGGGAGTCGTCCCCGTCCCCCCAGTATACGGCCAGAACCATGGACCCGGTACTTGTGGTTCGGACTCTCTCCAACCAGCCATAATGTTGTGAGAGTGAAATTATGTCTAAGTGCAGCTTTGGTACATTAGAAGCAACTCTGAAACTTAACCTAAGCGTTTTTCGAAGCTACTTTTTGGCTAACTTCTTATAGGAAGGTCTAGGAGCTCTGAAAATGAACGTGCGCGTCTTTCACTCTTCCCGAGGGACTTAGAAGAATTTTGTGATATTTTTTATTAAAATGGTGTATAAGGGTATATATATAAATATATTTTATGCACTGTATATGAGCTGGCGATTTCTAAGTCTGTGGTTCCGAGAGGGGGTAACCAGGCTCACTAATAAAGGTCAAGCCACTTGGCTGCCAGAATGCCCTGCTTCAGCACAGACCAGAAAGGCATTGTGATAAGCGTATCCCCGGTATAGTCAGGGGTTAATGGGAGTCGTCCCCGTCCCCCCAGTATACGGCCAGAACCATGGACCCGGTACTTGTGGTTCGGACTCTCTCCAACCAGCCATAATGTTGTGAGAGTGAAATTATGTCTAAGTCCAGCTTTGGTACATTAGAAGCAACTCTGAAACTTAACCTAAGCGTTTTTCGAAGCTACTTTTTGGCTAACTTCTTATAGGAAGGTCTAGGAGCTCTGAAAATGAACGTGCGCGTCTTTCACTCTTCCCGAGGGACTTAGAAGAATTTTGTGATATTTTTTATTAAATGGAGTATAAGGGTATATATATAAATATATTTTATGCACTGTATATGAGCTGGCGATTTCTAAGTCTGTGGTTCCGAGAGGTGGTAACCAGGCTCACTAATAAAGGTCAAGCCACTTGGCTGCCAGAATGCCCTGCTTCAGCACAGACCAGAAAGGCATTGTGATAAGCGTATCCCCGGTATAGTCAGGGGTTAATGGGAGTCGTCCCCGTCCCCCCAGTATACGGCCAGAACCATGGACCCGGTACTTGTGGTTCGGACTGTCTCCAACCAGCCATAATGTTGTGAGAGTGAAATTATGTCTAAGTGCAGCTTTGGTACATTAGAAGCAACTCTGAAACTTAACCTAAGCGTTTTTCGAAGCTACTTTTTGGCTAACTTCTTATAGGAAGGTCTAGGAGCTCTGAAAATGAACGTGCGCGTCTTTCACTCTTCCCGAGGGACTTAGAAGAATTTTGTGATATTTTTTATTAAAATGGTGTATAAGGGTATATATATAAATATATTTTATGCACTGTATATGAGCTGGCGATTTCTAAGTCTGTGGTTCCGAGAGGGGGTAACCAGGCTCACTAATAAAGGTCAAGCCACTTGGCTGCCAGAATGCCCTGCTTCAGCACAGACCAGAAAGGCATTGTGATAAGCGTATCCCCGGTATAGTCAGGGGTTAATGGGAGTCGTCCCCGTCCCCCCAGTATACGGCCAGAACCATGGACCCGGTACTTGTGGTTCGGACTCTCTCCAACCAGCCATAATGTTGTGAGAGTGAAATTATGTCTAAGTCCAGCTTTGGTACATTAGAAGCAACTCTGAAACTTAACCTAAGCGTTTTTCGAAGCTACTTTTTGGCTAACTTCTTATAGGAAGGTCTAGGAGCTCTGAAAATGAACGTGCGCGTCTTTCACTCTTCCCGAGGGACTTAGAAGAATTTTGTGATATTTTTTATTAAATGGAGTATAAGGGTATATATATAAATATATTTTATGCACTGTATATGAGCTGGCGATTTCTAAGTCTGTGGTTCCGAGAGGGGGTAACCAGGCTCACTAATAAAGGTCAAGCCACTTGGCTGCCAGAATGCCCTGCTTCAGCACAGACCAGAAAGGCATTGTGATAAGCGTATCCCCGGTATAGTCAGGGGTTAATGGGAGTCGTCCCCGTCCCCCCAGTATACGGCCAGAACCATGGACCCGGTACTTGTGGTTCGGACTGTCTCCAACCAGCCATAATGTTGTGAGAGTGAAATTATGTCTAAGTCCAGCTTTGGTACATTAGAAGCAACTCTGAAACTTAACCTAAGCGTTTTTCGAAGCTACTTTTTGGCTAACTTCTTATAGGAAGGTCTAGGAGCTCTGAAAATGAACGTGCGCGTCTTTCACTCTTCCCGAGGGACTTAGAAGAATTTTGTGATATTTTTTATTAAAATGGTGTATAAGGGTATATATATAAATATATTTTATGCACTGTATATGAGCTGGCGATTTCTAAGTCTGTGGTTCCGAGAGGGGGTAACCAGGCTCACTAATAAAGGTCAAGCCACTTGGCTGCCAGAATGCCCTGCTTCAGCACAGACCAGAAAGGCATTGTGATAAGCGTATCCCCGGTATAGTCAGGGGTTAATGGGAGTCGTCCCCGTCCCCCCAGTATACGGCCAGAACCATGGACCCGGTACTTGTGGTTCGGACTCTCTCCAACCAGCCATAATGTTGTGAGAGTGAAATTATGTCTAAGTGCAGCTTTGGTACATAAGAAGCAACTCTGAAACTTAACCTAAGCGTTTTTCGAAGCTACTTTTTGGCTAACTTCTTATAGGAAGGTCTAGGAGCTCTGAAAATGAACGTGCGCGTCTTTCACTCTTCCCGAGGGACTTAGAAGAATTTTGTGATATTTTTTATTAAAATGGTGTATAAGGGTATATATATATAAATATATTTTATGCACTGTATATGAGCTGGCGATTTCTAAGTCTGTGGTTCCGAGAGGGGGTAACCAGGCTCACTAATAAAGGTCAAGCCACTTGGCTGCCAGAATGCCCTGCTTCAGCACAGACCAGAAAGGCATTGTGATAAGCGTATCCCCGGTATAGTCAGGGGTTAATGGGAGTCGTCCCCGTCCCCCCAGTATACGGCCAGAACCATGGACCCGGTACTTGTGGTTCGGACTGTCTCCAACCAGCCATAATGTTGTGAGAGTGAAATTATGTCTAAGTCCAGCTTTGGTACATTAGAAGCAACTCTGAAACTTAACCTAAGCGTTTTTCGAAGCTACTTTTTGGCTAACTTCTTATAGGAAGGTCTAGGAGCTCTGAAAATGAACGTGCGCGTCTTTCACTCTTCCCGAGGGACTTAGAAGAATTTTGTGATATTTTTTATTAAAATGGTGTATAAGGGTATATATATAAATATATTTTATGCACTGTATATGAGCTGGCGATTTCTAAGTCTGTGGTTCCGAGAGGGGGTAACCAGGCTCACTAATAAAGGTCAAGCCACTTGGCTGCCAGAATGCCCTGCTTCAGCACAGACCAGAAAGGCATTGTGATAAGCGTATCCCCGGTATAGTCAGGGGTTAATGGGAGTCGTCCCCGTCCCCCCAGTATACGGCCAGAACCATGGACCCGGTACTTGTGGTTCGGACTCTCTCCAACCAGCCATAATGTTGTGAGAGTGAAATTATGTCTAAGTGCAGCTTTGGTACATAAGAAGCAACTCTGAAACTTAACCTAAGCGTTTTTCGAAGCTACTTTTTGGCTAACTTCTTATAGGAAGGTCTAGGAGCTCTGAAAATGAACGTGCGCGTCTTTCACTCTTCCCGAGGGACTTAGAAGAATTTTGTGATATTTTTTATTAAAATGGTGTATAAGGGTATATATATATAAATATATTTTATGCACTGTATATGAGCTGGCGATTTCTAAGTCTGTGGTTCCGAGAGGGGGTAACCAGGCTCACTAATAAAGGTCAAGCCACTTGGCTGCCAGAATGCCGTGCTTCAGCACAGACCAGAAAGGCATTGTGATAAGCGTATCCCCGGTATAGTCAGGGGTTAATGGGAGTCGTCCCCGCCCCCCCAGTATACGGCCAGAACCATGAACCCGGTACTTGTGGTTCGGACTGTCTCCAACCAGCCATAATGTTGTGAGAGTGAAATTATGTCTAAGTCCAGCTTTGGTACATTAGAAGCAACTCTGAAACTTAACCTAAGCGTTTTTCGAAGCTACTTTTTGGCTAACTTCTTATAGGAAGGTCTAGGAGCTCTGAAAATGAACGTGCGCATCTTTCACTCTTCCCGAGGGACTTAGAAGAATTTTGTGATATTTTTTATTAAATGGTGTATAAGGGTATATATATAAATATATTTTATGCACTGTATATGAGCTGGCGATTTCTAAGTCTGTGGTTCCGAGAGGGGGTAACCAGGCTCACTAATAAAGGTCAAGCCACTTGGCTGCCAGAATGCCGTGCTTCAGCACAGACCAGAAAGGCATTGTGATAAGCGTATCCCCGGTATAGTCAGGGGTTAATGGGAGTCGTCCCCGCCCCCCCAGTATACGGCCAGAACCATGGACCCGGTACTTGTGGTTCGGACTGTCTCCAACCAGCCATAATGTTGTGAGAGTGAAATTATGTCTAAGTCCAGCTTTGGTACATTAGAAGCAACTCTGAAACTTAACCTAAGCGTTTTTCGAAGCTACTTTTTGGCTAACTTCTTATAGGAAGGTCTAGGAGCTCTGAAAATGAACGTGCGCGTCTTTCACTCTTCCCGAGGGACTTAGAAGAATTTTGTGATATTTTTTATTAAATGGTGTATAAGGGTATATATATAAATATATTTTATGCACTGTATATGAGCTGGCGATTTCTAAGTCTGTGGTTCCGAGAGGGGGTAACCAGGCTCACTAATAAAGGTCAAGCCACTTGGCTGCCAGAATGCCCTGCTTCAGCACAGACCAGAAAGGCATTGTGATAAGCGTATCCCCGGTATAGTCAGGGGTTAATGGGAGTCGTCCCCGTCCCCCCAGTATACGGCCAGAACCATGGACCCGGTACTTGTGGTTCGGACTGTCTCCAACCAGCCATAATGTTGTGAGAGTGAAATTATGTCTAAGTCCAGCTTTGGTACATTAGAAGCAACTCTGAAACTTAACCTAAGCGTTTTTCGAAGCTACTTTTTGGCTAACTTCTTATAGGAAGATCTAGGAGCTCTGAAAATGAACGTGCGCGTCTTTCACTCTTCCCGAGGGACTTAGAAGAATTTTGTGATATTTTTTATTAAATGGTGTATAAGGGTATATATATAAATATATTTTATGCACTGTATATGAGCTGGCGATTTCTAAGTCTGTGGTTCCGAGAGGGGGTAACCAGGCTCACTAATAAAGGTCAAGCCACTTGGCTGCCAGAATGCCCTGCTTCAGCACAGACCAGAAAGGCATTGTGATAAGCGTATCCCCGGTATAGTCAGGGGTTAATGGGAGTCGTCCCCGTCCCCCCAGTATACGGCCAGAACCATGGACCCGGTACTTGTGGTTCGGACTGTCTCCAACCAGCCATAATGTTGTGAGAGTGAAATTATGTCTAAGTCCAGCTTTGGTACATTAGAAGCAACTCTGAAACTTAACCTAAGCGTTTTTCGAAGCTACTTTTTGGCTAACTTCTTATAGGAAGGTCTAGGAGCTCTGAAAATGAACGTGCGCGTCTTTCACTCTTCCCGAGGGACTTAGAAGAATTTTGTGATATTTTTTATTAAATGGTGTATAAGGGTATATATATAAATATATTTTATGCACTGTATATGAGCTGGCGATTTCTAAGTCTGTGGTTCCGAGAGGGGGTAACCAGGCTCACTAATAAAGGTCAAGCCACTTGGCTGCCAGAATGCCCTGCTTCAGCACAGACCAGAAAGGCATTGTGATAAGCGTATCCCCGGTATAGTCAGGGGTTAATGGGAGTCGTCCCCGTCCCCCCAGTATACGGCCAGAACCATGGACCCGGTACTTGTGGTTCGGACTGTCTCCAACCAGCCATAATGTTGTGAGAGTGAAATTATGTCTAAGTCCAGCTTTGGAACATTAGAAGCAACTCTGAAACTTAACCTAAGCGTTTTTCGAAGCTACTTTTTGGCTAACTTCTTATAGGAAGGTCTAGGAGCTCTGAAAATGAACGTGCGCGTCTTTCACTCTTCCCGAGGGACTTAGAAGAATTGTGTGATATTTTTTATTAAATGGTGTATAAGGGTATATATATAAATATATTTTATGCACTGTATATGAGCTGGCGATTTCTAAGTCTGTGGTTCCGAGAGGGGGTAACCAGGCTCACTAATAAAGGTCAAGCCACTTGGCTGCCAGAATGCCCTGCTTCAGCACAGACCAGAAAGGCATTGTGATAAGCGTATCCCCGGTATAGTCAGGGGTTAATGGGAGTCGTCCCCGTCCCCCCAGTATACGGCCAGAACCATGGACCCGGTACTTGTGGTTCGGACTGTCTCCAACCAGCCATAATGTTGTGAGAGTGAAATTATGTCTAAGTCCAGCTTTGGTACATTAGAAGCAACTCTGAAACTTAACCTAAGCGTTTTTCGAAGCTACTTTTTGGCTAACTTCTTATAGGAAGATCTAGGAGCTCTGAAAATGAACGTGCGCGTCTTTCACTCTTCCCGAGGGACTTAGAAGAATTTTGTGATATTTTTTATTAAATGGTGTATAAGGGTATATATATAAATATATTTTATGCACTGTATATGAGCTGGCGATTTCTAAGTCTGTGGTTCCGAGAGGGGGTAACCAGGCTCACTAATAAAGGTCAAGCCACTTGGCTGCCAGAATGCCCTGCTTCAGCACAGACCAGAAAGGCATTGTGATAAGCGTATCCCCGGTATAGTCAGGGGTTAATGGGAGTCGTCCCCGTCCCCCCAGTATACGGCCAGAACCATGGACCCGGTACTTGTGGTTCGGACTGTCTCCAACCAGCCATAATGTTGTGAGAGTGAAATTATGTCTAAGTCCAGCTTTGGTACATTAGAAGCAACTCTGAAACTTAACCTAAGCGTTTTTCGAAGCTACTTTTTGGCTAACTTCTTATAGGAAGGTCTAGGAGCTCTGAAAATGAACGTGCGCGTCTTTCACTCTTCCCGAGGGACTTAGAAGAATTTTGTGATATTTTTTATTAAATGGTGTATAAGGGTATATATATAAATATATTTTATGCACTGTATATGAGCTGGCGATTTCTAAGTCTGTGGTTCCGAGAGGGGGTAACCAGGCTCACTAATAAAGGTCAAGCCACTTGGCTGCCAGAATGCCCTGCTTCAGCACAGACCAGAAAGGCATTGTGATAAGCGTATCCCCGGTATAGTCAGGGGTTAATGGGAGTCGTCCCCGTCCCCCCAGTATACGGCCAGAACCATGGACCCGGTACTTGTGGTTCGGACTGTCTCCAACCAGCCATAATGTTGTGAGAGTGAAATTATGTCTAAGTCCAGCTTTGGTACATTAGAAGCAACTCTGAAACTTAACCTAAGCGTTTTTCGAAGCTACTTTTTGGCTAACTTCTTATAGGAAGGTCTAGGAGCTCTGAAAATGAACGTGCGCGTCTTTCACTCTTCCCGAGGGACTTAGAAGAATTTTGTGATATTTTTTATTAAATGGTGTATAAGGGTATATATATAAATATATTTTATGCACTGTATATGAGCTGGCGATTTCTAAGTCTGTGGTTCCGAGAGGGGGTAACCAGGCTCACTAATAAAGGTCAAGCCACTTGGCTGCCAGAATGCCCTGCTTCAGCACAGACCAGAAAGGCATTGTGATAAGCGTATCCCCGGTATAGTCAGGGGTTAATGGGAGTCGTCCCCGTCCCCCCAGTATACGGCCAGAACCATGGACCCGGTACTTGTGGTTCGGACTGTCTCCAACCAGCCATAATGTTGTGAGAGTGAAATTATGTCTAAGTCCAGCTTTGGTACATTAGAAGCAACTCTGAAACTTAACCTAAGCGTTTTTCGAAGCTACTTTTTGGCTAACTTCTTATAGGAAGGTCTAGGAGCTCTGAAAATGAACGTGCGGGTCTTTCACTCTTCCCGAGGGACTTAGAAGAATTGTGTGATATTTTTTATTAAATGGTGTATAAGGGTATATATATAAATATATTTTATGCACTGTATATGAGCTGGCGATTTCTAAGTCTGTGGTTCTGAGAGGGGGTAACCAGGCTCACTAATAAAGGTCAAGCCACTTGGCTGCCAGAATGCCGTGCTTCAGCACAGACCAGAAAGGCATTGTGATAAGCGTATCCCCGGTATAGTCAGGGGTTAATGGGAGTCGTCCCCGTCCCCCCAGTATACGGCCAGAACCATGGACCCGGTACTTGTGGTTCGGACTGTCTCCAACCAGCCATAATGTTGTGAGAGTGAAATTATGTCTAAGTCCAGCTTTGGTACATTAGAAGCAACTCTGAAACTTAACCTAAGCGTTTTTCGAAGCTACTTTTTGGCTAACTTCTTATAGGAAGATCTAGGAGCTCTGAAAATGAACGTGCGCGTCTTTCACTCTTCCCGAGGGACTTAGAAGAATTTTGTGATATTTTTTATTAAATGGTGTATAAGGGTATATATATAAATATATTTTATGCACTGTATATGAGCTGGCGATTTCTAAGTCTGTGGTTCCGAGAGGGGGTAACCAGGCTCACTAATAAAGGTCAAGCCACTTGGCTGCCAGAATGCCCTGCTTCAGCACAGACCAGAAAGGCATTGTGATAAGCGTATCCCCGGTATAGTCAGGGGTTAATGGGAGTCGTCCCCGTCCCCCCAGTATACGGCCAGAACCATGGACCCGGTACTTGTGGTTCGGACTGTCTCCAACCAGCCATAATGTTGTGAGAGTGAAATTATGTCTAAGTCCAGCTTTGGTACATTAGAAGCAACTCTGAAACTTAACCTAAGCGTTTTTCGAAGCTACTTTTTGGCTAACTTCTTATAGGAAGGTCTAGGAGCTCTGAAAATGAACGTGCGCGTCTTTCACTCTTCCCGAGGGACTTAGAAGAATTGTGTGATATTTTTTATTAAATGGTGTATAAGGGTATATATATAAATATATTTTATGCACTGTATATGAGCTGGCGATTTCTAAGTCTGTGGTTCTGAGAGGGGGTAACCAGGCTCACTAATAAAGGTCAAGCCACTTGGCTGCCAGAATGCCGTGCTTCAGCACAGACCAGAAAGGCATTGTGATAAGCGTATCCCCGGTATAGTCAGGGGTTAATGGGAGTCGTCCCCGCCCCCCCAGTATACGGCCAGAACCATGGACCCGGTACTTGTGGTTCGGACTGTCTCCAACCAGCCATAATGTTGTGAGAGTGAAATTATGTCTAAGTCCAGCTTTGGTACATTAGAAGCAACTCTGAAACTTAACCTAAGCGTTTTTCGAAGCTACTTTTTGGCTAACTTCTTATAGGAAGGTCTAGGAGCTCTGAAAATGAACGTGCGCGCCTTTCACTCTTCCCGAGGGACTTAGAAGAATTTTGTGATATTTTTTATTAAATGGTGTATAAGGGTATATATATAAATATATTTTATGCACTGTATATGAGCTGGCGATTTCTAAGTCTGTGGTTCCGAGAGGGGGTAACCAGGCTCACTAATAAAGGTCAAGCCACTTGGCTGCCAGAATGCCCTGCTTCAGCACAGACCAGAAAGGCATTGTGATAAGCGTATCCCCGGTATAGTCAGGGGTTAATGGGAGTCGTCCCCGTCCCCCCAGTATACGGCCAGAACCATGGACCCGGTAATTGTGGTTCGGACTGTCTCCAACCAGCCATAATGTTGTGAGAGTGAAATTATGTCTAAGTCCAGCTTTGGTACATTAGAAGCAACTCTGAAACTTAACCTAAGCGTTTTTCGAAGCTACTTTTTGGCTAACTTCTTATAGGAAGGTCTAGGAGCTCTGAAAATGAACGTGCGCGTCTTTCACTCTTCCCGAGGGACTTAGAAGAATTTTGTGATATTTTTTATTAAATGGTGTATAAGGGTATATATATAAATATATTTTTGTGATAAGCGTATCCCCGGTATAGTCAGGGGTTAATGGGAGTCGTCCCCGCCCCCCCAGTATACGGCCAGAACCATGGACCCGGTACTTGTGGTTCGGACTGTCTCCAACCAGCCATAATGTTGTGAGAGTGAAATTATGTCTAAGTCCAGCTTTGGTACATTAGAAGCAACTCTGAAACTTAACCTAAGCGTTTTTCGAAGCTACTTTTTGGCTAACTTCTTATAGGAAGGTCTAGGAGCTCTGAAAATGAACGTGCGCGTCTTTCACTCTTCCCGAGGGACTTAGAAGAATTTTGTGATTTTTTTTATTAAATGGTGTATAAGGGTATATATATAAATATATTTTATGCACTGTATATGAGCTGGCGATTTCTAAGTCTGTGGTTCCGAGAGGGGGTAACCAGGCTCACTAATAAAGGTCAAGCCACTTGGCTGCCAGAATGCCCTGCTTCAGCACAGACCAGAAAGGCATTGTGATAAGCGTATCCCCGGTATAGTCAGGGGTTAATGGGAGTCGTCCCCGTCCCCCCAGTATACGGCCAGAACCATGGACCCGGTACTTGTGGTTCGGACTGTCTCCAACCAGCCATAATGTTGTGAGAGTGAAATTATGTCTAAGTCCAGCTTTGGTACATTAGAAGCAACTCTGAAACTTAACCTAAGCGTTTTTCGAAGCTACTTTTTGGCTAACTTCTTATAGGAAGGTCTAGGAGCTCTGAAAATGAACGTGCGCGTCTTTCACTCTTCCCGAGGGACTTAGAAGAATTTTGTGATATTTTTTATTAAATGGTGTATAAGGGTATATATATAAATATATTTTATGCACTGTATATGAGCTGGCGATTTCTAAGTCTGTGGTTCCGAGAGGGGGTAACCAGGCTCACTAATAAAGGTCAAGCCACTTGGCTGCCAGAATGCCCTGCTTCAGCACAGACCAGAAAGGCATTGTGATAAGCGTATCCCCGGTATAGTCAGGGGTTAATGGGAGTCGTCCCCGTCCCCCCAGTATACGGCCAGAACCATGGACCCGGTACTTGTGGTTCGGACTGTCTCCAACCAGCCATAATGTTGTGAGAGTGAAATTATGTCTAAGTCCAGCTTTGGTACATTAGAAGCAACTCTGAAACTTAACCTAAGCGTTTTTCGAAGCTACTTTTTGGCTAACTTCTTATAGGAAGGTCTAGGAGCTCTGAAAATGAACGTGCGCGTCTTTCACTCTTCCCGAGGGACTTAGAAGAATTTTGTGATATTTTTTATTAAATGGTGTATAAGGGTATATATATAAATATATTTTATGCACTGTATATGAGCTGGCGATTTCTAAGTCTGTGGTTCCGAGAGGGGGTAACCAGGCTCACTAATAAAGGTCAAGCCACTTGGCTGCCAGAATGCCCTGCTTCAGCACAGACCAGAAAGGCATTGTGATAAGCGTATCCCCGGTATAGTCAGGGGTTAATGGGAGTCGTCCCCGTCCCCCCAGTATACGGCCAGAACCATGGACCCGGTAATTGTGGTTCGGACTGTCTCCAACCAGCCATAATGTTGTGAGAGTGAAATTATGTCTAAGTCCAGCTTTGGTACATTAGAAGCAACTCTGAAACTTAACCTAAGCGTTTTTCGAAGCTACTTTTTGGCTAACTTCTTATAGGAAGGTCTAGGAGCTCTGAAAATGAACGTGCGCGTCTTTCACTCTTCCCGAGGGACTTAGAAGAATTGTGTGATATTTTTTATTAAATGGTGTATAAGGGTATATATATAAATATATTTTATGCACTGTATATGAGCTGGCGATTTCTAAGTCTGTGGTTCCGAGAGGGGGTAACCAGGCTCACTAATAAAGGTCAAGCCACTTGGCTGCCAGAATGCCCTGCTTCAGCACAGACCAGAAAGGCATTGTGATAAGCGTATCCCCGGTATAGTCAGGGGTTAATGGGAGTCGTCCCCGTCCCCCCAGTATACGGCCAGAACCATGGACCCGGTACTTGTGGTTCGGACTGTCTCCAACCAGCCATAATGTTGTGAGAGTGAAATTATGTCTAAGTCCAGCTTTGGTACATTAGAAGCAACTCTGAAACTTAACCTAAGCGTTTTTCGAAGCTACTTTTTGGCTAACTTCTTATAGGAAGATCTAGGAGCTCTGAAAATGAACGTGCGCGTCTTTCACTCTTCCCGAGGGACTTAGAAGAATTTTGTGATATTTTTTATTAAATGGTGTATAAGGGTATATATATAAATATATTTTATGCACTGTATATGAGCTGGCGATTTCTAAGTCTGTGGTTCCGAGAGGGGGTAACCAGGCTCACTAATAAAGGTCAAGCCACTTGGCTGCCAGAATGCCCTGCTTCAGCACAGACCAGAAAGGCATTGTGATAAGCGTATCCCCGGTATAGTCAGGGGTTAATGGGAGTCGTCCCCGTCCCCCCAGTATACGGCCAGAACCATGGACCCGGTACTTGTGGTTCGGACTGTCTCCAACCAGCCATAATGTTGTGAGAGTGAAATTATGTCTAAGTCCAGCTTTGGTACATTAGAAGCAACTCTGAAACTTAACCTAAGCGTTTTTCGAAGCTACTTTTTGGCTAACTTCTTATAGGAAGATCTAGGAGCTCTGAAAATGAACGTGCGCGTCTTTCACTCTTCCCGAGGGACTTAGAAGAATTTTGTGATATTTTTTATTAAATGGTGTATAAGGGTATATATATAAATATATTTTATGCACTGTATATGAGCTGGCGATTTCTAAGTCTGTGGTTCCGAGAGGGGGTAACCAGGCTCACTAATAAAGGTCAAGCCACTTGGCTGCCAGAATGCCCTGCTTCAGCACAGACCAGAAAGGCATTGTGATAAGCGTATCCCCGGTATAGTCAGGGGTTAATGGGAGTCGTCCCCGTCCCCCCAGTATACGGCCAGAACCATGGACCCGGTACTTGTGGTTCGGACTGTCTCCAACCAGCCATAATGTTGTGAGAGTGAAATTATGTCTAAGTCCAGCTTTGGTACATTAGAAGCAACTCTGAAACTTAACCTAAGCGTTTTTCGAAGCTACTTTTTGGCTAACTTCTTATAGGAAGGTCTAGGAGCTCTGAAAATGAACGTGCGCGTCTTTCACTCTTCCCGAGGGACTTAGAAGAATTGTGTGATATTTTTTATTAAATGGTGTATAAGGGTATATATATAAATATATTTTATGCACTGTATATGAGCTGGCGATTTCTAAGTCTGTGGTTCTGAGAGGGGGTAACCAGGCTCACTAATAAAGGTCAAGCCACTTGGCTGCCAGAATGCCGTGCTTCAGCACAGACCAGAAAGGCATTGTGATAAGCGTATCCCCGGTATAGTCAGGGGTTAATGGGAGTCGTCCCCGCCCCCCCAGTATACGGCCAGAACCATGGACCCGGTACTTGTGGTTCGGACTGTCTCCAACCAGCCATAATGTTGTGAGAGTGAAATTATGTCTAAGTCCAGCTTTGGTACATTAGAAGCAACTCTGAAACTTAACCTAAGCGTTTTTCGAAGCTACTTTTTGGCTAACTTCTTATAGGAAGGTCTAGGAGCTCTGAAAATGAACGTGCGCGTCTTTCACTCTTCCCGAGGGACTTAGAAGAATTTTGTGATATTTTTTATTAAATGGTGTATAAGGGTATATATATAAATATATTTTATGCACTGTATATGAGCTGGCGATTTCTAAGTCTGTGGTTCCGAGAGGGGGTAACCAGGCTCACTAATAAAGGTCAAGCCACTTGGCTGCCAGAATGCCCTGCTTCAGCACAGACCAGAAAGGCATTGTGATAAGCGTATCCCCGGTATAGTCAGGGGTTAATGGGAGTCGTCCCCGTCCCCCCAGTATACGGCCAGAACCATGGACCCGGTACTTGTGGTTCGGACTGTCTCCAACCAGCCATAATGTTGTGAGAGTGAAATTATGTCTAAGTCCAGCTTTGGTACATTAGAAGCAACTCTGAAACTTAACCTAAGCGTTTTTCGAAGCTACTTTTTGGCTAACTTCTTATAGGAAGGTCTAGGAGCTCTGAAAATGAACGTGCGCGTCTTTCACTCTTCCCGAGGGACTTAGAAGAATTTTGTGATATTTTTTATTAAATGGTGTATAAGGGTATATATATAAATATATTTTATGCACTGTATATGAGCTGGCGATTTCTAAGTCTGTGGTTCCGAGAGGGGGTAACCAGGCTCACTAATAAAGGTCAAGCCACTTGGCTGCCAGAATGCCCTGCTTCAGCACAGACCAGAAAGGCATTGTGATAAGCGTATCCCCGGTATAGTCAGGGGTTAATGGGAGTCGTCCCCGTCCCCCCAGTATACGGCCAGAACCATGGACCCGGTACTTGTGGTTCGGACTGTCTCCAACCAGCCATAATGTTGTGAGAGTGAAATTATGTCTAAGTCCAGCTTTGGTACATTAGAAGCAACTCTGAAACTTAACCTAAGCGTTTTTCGAAGCTACTTTTTGGCTAACTTCTTATAGGAAGGTCTAGGAGCTCTGAAAATGAACGTGCGCGTCTTTCACTCTTCCCGAGGGACTTAGAAGAATTTTGTGATATTTTTTATTAAATGGTGTATAAGGGTATATATATAAATATATTTTATGCACTGTATATGAGCTGGCGATTTCTAAGTCTGTGGTTCCGAGAGGGGGTAACCAGGCTCACTAATAAAGGTCAAGCCACTTGGCTGCCAGAATGCCCTGCTTCAGCACAGACCAGAAAGGCATTGTGATAAGCGTATCCCCGGTATAGTCAGGGGTTAATGGGAGTCGTCCCCGTCCCCCCAGTATACGGCCAGAACCATGGACCCGGTACTTGTGGTTCGGACTGTCTCCAACCAGCCATAATGTTGTGAGAGTGAAATTATGTCTAAGTCCAGCTTTGGTACATTAGAAGCAACTCTGAAACTTAACCTAAGCGTTTTTCGAAGCTACTTTTTGGCTAACTTCTTATAGGAAGGTCTAGGAGCTCTGAAAATGAACGTGCGCGTCTTTCACTCTTCCCGAGGGACTTAGAAGAATTTTGTGATATTTTTTATTAAATGGTGTATAAGGGTATATATATAAATATATTTTATGCACTGTATATGAGCTGGCGATTTCTAAGTCTGTGGTTCCGAGAGGGGGTAACCAGGCTCACTAATAAAGGTCAAGCCACTTGGCTGCCAGAATGCCCTGCTTCAGCACAGACCAGAAAGGCATTGTGATAAGCGTATCCCCGGTATAGTCAGGGGTTAATGGGAGTCGTCCCCGTCCCCCCAGTATACGGCCAGAACCATGGACCCGGTACTTGTGGTTCGGACTGTCTCCAACCAGCCATAATGTTGTGAGAGTGAAATTATGTCTAAGTCCAGCTTTGGTACATTAGAAGCAACTCTGAAACTTAACCTAAGCGTTTTTCGAAGCTACTTTTTGGCTAACTTCTTATAGGAAGGTCTAGGAGCTCTGAAAATGAACGTGCGCGTCTTTCACTCTTCCCGAGGGACTTAGAAGAATTTTGTGATATTTTTTATTAAATGGTGTATAAGGGTATATATATAAATATATTTTATGCACTGTATATGAGCTGGCGATTTCTAAGTCTGTGGTTCCGAGAGGGGGTAACCAGGCTCACTAATAAAGGTCAAGCCACTTGGCTGCCAGAATGCCCTGCTTCAGCACAGACCAGAAAGGCATTGTGATAAGCGTATCCCCGGAATAGTCAGGGGTTAATGGGAGTCGTCCCCGTCCCCCCAGTATACGGCCAGAACCATGGACCCGGTACTTGTGGTTCGGACTGTCTCCAACCAGCCATAATGTTGTGAGAGTGAAATTATGTCTAAGTCCAGCTTTGGTACATTAGAAGCAACTCTGAAACTTAACCTAAGCGTTTTTCGAAGCTACTTTTTGGCTAACTTCTTATAGGAAGGTCTAGGAGCTCTGAAAATGAACGTGCGCGTCTTTCACTCTTCCCGAGGGACTTAGAAGAATTTTGTGATATTTTTTATTAAATGGTGTATAAGGGTATATATATAAATATATTTTATGCACTGTATATGAGCTGGCGATTTCTAAGTCTGTGGTTCTGAGAGGGGGTAACCAGGCTCACTAATAAAGGTCAAGCCACTTGGCTGCCAGAATGCCGTGCTTCAGCACAGACCAGAAAGGCATTGTGATAAGCGTATCCCCGGTATAGTCAGGGGTTAATGGGAGTCGTCCCCGCCCCCCCAGTATACGGCCAGAACCATGGACCCGGTACTTGTGGTTCGGACTGTCTCCAACCAGCCATAATGTTGTGAGAGTGAAATTATGTCTAAGTCCAGCTTTGGTACATTAGAAGCAACTCTGAAACTTAACCTAAGCGTTTTTCGAAGCTACTTTTTGGCTAACTTCTTATAGGAAGGTCTAGGAGCTCTGAAAATGAACGTGCGCGTCTTTCACTCTTCCCGAGGGACTTAGAAGAATTTTGTGATATTTTTTATTAAATGGTGTATAAGGGTATATATATAAATATATTTTATGCACTGTATATGAGCTGGCGATTTCTAAGTCTGTGGTTCCGAGAGGGGGTAACCAGGCTCACTAATAAAGGTCAAGCCACTTGGCTGCCAGAATGCCCTGCTTCAGCACAGACCAGAAAGGCATTGTGATAAGCGTATCCCCGGTATAGTCAGGGGTTAATGGGAGTCGTCCCCGTCCCCCCAGTATACGGCCAGAACCATGGACCCGGTACTTGTGGTTCGGACTGTGTCCAACCAGCCATAATGTTGTGAGAGTGAAATTATGTCTAAGTCCAGCTTTGGTACATTAGAAGCAACTCTGAAACTTAACCTAAGCGTTTTTCGAAGCTACTTTTTGGCTAACTTCTTATAGGAAGGTCTAGGAGCTCTGAAAATGAACGTGCGCGTCTTTCACTCTTCCCGAGGGACTTAGAAGAATTTTGTGATATTTTTTATTAAATGGTGTATAAGGGTATATATATAAATATATTTTATGCACTGTACTAAGTCCCTCGGGAAGAGTGAAAGACGCGCACGTTCATTTTCAGAGCTCCTAGACCTTCCTATAAGAAGTTAGCCAAAAAGTAGCTTCGAAAAACGCTTAGGTTAAGTTTCAGAGTTGCTTCTAATGTATCAAAGCTGGACTTAGACATAATTTCACTCTCACAACATTATGGCTGGTTGGAGAGAGTCCGTACCACAAGTACCGGGTCCATGGTTCAGGCCGTATACTGGGGGGACGGGGACGACTCCCATTAACCCCTGACTATACCGGGGATACGCTTATCACAATGCCTTTCTGGTCTGTGCTGAAGCAGGGCATTCTGGCAGCCAAGTGGCTTGACCTTTATTAGTGAGCCTGGTTACCCCCTCTCGGAACCACAGACTTAGAAATCGCCAGCTCATATACAGTGCATAAAATATATTTATATATATACCCTTATACACCATTTAATAAAAAATATCACAAAATTCTTCTAAGTCCCTCGGGAAGAGTGAAAGATGCGCACGTTCATTTTCAGAGCTCCTAGACCTTCCTATAAGAAGTTAGCCAAAAAGTAGCTTCGAAAAACGCTTAGGTTAAGTTTCAGAGTTGCTTCTAATGTACCAAAGCTGGACTTAGACATAATTTCACTCTCACAACATTATGGCTGGTTGGAGACAGTCCGAACCACAAGTACCGGGTCCATGGTTCTGGCCGTATACTGGGGGGGCGGGAACGACTCCCATTAACCCCTGACTATACCGGGGATACGCTTATCACAATGCCTTTCTGGTCTGTGCTGAAGCAGGGCATTCTGGCAGCCAAGTGGCTTGACCTTTATTAGTGAGCCTGGTTACCCCCTCTCGGAACCACAGACTTAGAAATCGCCAGCTCATATACAGTGCATAAAATATATTTATATATATACCCTTATACACCATTTAATAAAAAATATCACACAATTCTTCTAAGTCCCTCGGGAAGAGTGAAAGACGCGCACGTTCATTTTCAGAGCTCCTAGACCTTCCTATAAGAAGTTAGCCAAAAAGTAGCTTCGAAAAACGCTTAGGTTAAGTTTCAGAGTTGCTTCTAATGTACCAAAGCTGGACTTAGACATAATTTCACTCTCACAACATTATGGCTGGTTGGAGACAGTCCGAACCACAAGTACCGGGTCCATGGTTCTGGCCGTATACTGGGGGGACGGGGACGACTCCCATTAACCCCTGACTATACCGGGGATACGCTTATCACAATGCCTTTCTGGTCTGTGCTGAAGCAGGGCATTCTGGCAGCCAAGTGGCTTGACCTTTATTAGTGAGCCTGGTTACCCCCTCTCGGAACCACAGACTTAGAAATCGCCAGCTCATATACAGTGCATAAAATATATTTATATATATACCCTTATACACCATTTAATAAAAAATATCACAAAATTCTTCTAAGTCCCTCGGGAAGAGTGAAAGACGCGCACGTTCATTTTCAGAGCTCCTAGACCTTCCTATAAGAAGTTAGCCAAAAAGTAGCTTCGAAAAACGCTTAGGTTAAGTTTCAGAGTTGCTTCTAATGTACCAAAGCTGGACTTAGACATAATTTCACTCTCACAACATTATGGCTGGTTGGAGACAGTCCGAACCACAAGTACCGGGTCCATGGTTCTGGCCGTATACTGGGGGGACGGGGACGACTCCCATTAACCCCTGACTATACCGGGGATACGCTTATCACAATGCCTTTCTGGTCTGTGCTGAAGCAGGGCATTCTGGCAGCCAAGTGGCTTGACCTTTATTAGTGAGCCTGGTTACCCCCTCTCGGAACCACAGACTTAGAAATCGCCAGCTCATATACAGTGCATAAAATATATTTATATATATACCCTTATACACCATTTAATAAAAAATATCACAAAATTCTTCTAAGTCCCTCGGGAAGAGTGAAAGACGCGCACGTTCATTTTCAGAGCTCCTAGATCTTCCTATAAGAAGTTAGCCAAAAAGTAGCTTCGAAAAACGCTTAGGTTAAGTTTCAGAGTTGCTTCTAATGTACCAAAGCTGGACTTAGACATAATTTCACTCTCACAACATTATGGCTGGTTGGAGACAGTCCGAACCACAAGTACCGGGTCCATGGTTCTGGCCGTATACTGGGGGGACGGGGACGACTCCCATTAACCCCTGACTATACCGGGGATACGCTTATCACAATGCCTTTCTGGTCTGTGCTGAAGCAGGGCATTCTGGCAGCCAAGTGGCTTGACCTTTATTAGTGAGCCTGGTTACCCCCTCTCGGAACCACAGACTTAGAAATCGCCAGCTCATATACAGTGCATAAAATATATTTATATATATACCCTTATACACCATTTAATAAAAAATATCACAAAATTCTTCTAAGTCCCTCGGGAAGAGTGAAAGACGCGCACGTTCATTTTCAGAGCTCCTAGACCTTCCTATAAGAAGTTAGCCAAAAAGTAGCTTCGAAAAACGCTTAGGTTAAGTTTCAGAGTTGCTTCTAATGTACCAAAGCTGGACTTAGACATAATTTCACTCTCACAACATTATGGCTGGTTGGAGACAGTCCGAACCACAAGTACCGGGTCCATGGTTCTGGCCGTATACTGGGGGGACGGGGACGACTCCCATTAACCCCTGACTATACCGGGGATACGCTTATCACAATGCCTTTCTGGTCTGTGCTGAAGCAGGGCATTCTGGCAGCCAAGTGGCTTGACCTTTATTAGTGAGCCTGGTTACCCCCTCTCGGAACCACAGACTTAGAAATCGCCAGCTCATATACAGTGCATAAAATATATTTATATATATACCCTTATACACCATTTAATAAAAAATATCACAAAATTCTTCTAAGTCCCTCGGGAAGAGTGAAAGACGCGCACGTTCATTTTCAGAGCTCCTAGATCTTCCTATAAGAAGTTAGCCAAAAAGTAGCTTCGAAAAACGCTTAGGTTAAGTTTCAGAGTTGCTTCTAATGTACCAAAGCTGGACTTAGACATAATTTCACTCTCACAACATTATGGCTGGTTGGAGACAGTCCGAACCACAAGTACCGGGTCCATGGTTCTGGCCGTATACTGGGGGGACGGGGACGACTCCCATTAACCCCTGACTATTCCGGGGATACGCTTATCACAATGCCTTTCTGGTCTGTGCTGAAGCAGGGCATTCTGGCAGCCAAGTGGCTTGACCTTTATTAGTGAGCCTGGTTACCCCCTCTCGGAACCACAGACTTAGAAATCGCCAGCTCATATACAGTGCATAAAATATATTTATATATATACCCTTATACACCATTTAATAAAAAATATCACAAAATTCTTCTAAGTCCCTCGGGAAGAGTGAAAGACGCGCACGTTCATTTTCAGAGCTCCTAGACCTTCCTATAAGAAGTTAGCCAAAAAGTAGCTTCGAAAAACGCTTAGGTTAAGTTTCAGAGTTGCTTCTAATGTACCAAAGCTGGACTTAGACATAATTTCACTCTCACAACATTATGGCTGGTTGGAGACAGTCCGAACCACAAGTACCGGGTCCATGGTTCTGGCCGTATACTGGGGGGACGGGGACGACTCCCATTAACCCCTGACTATACCGGGGATACGCTTATCACAATGCCTTTCTGGTCTGTGCTGAAGCAGGGCATTCTGGCAGCCAAGTGGCTTGACCTTTATTAGTGAGCCTGGTTACCCCCTCTCGGAACCACAGACTTAGAAATCGCCAGCTCATATACAGTGCATAAAATATATTTATATATATACCCTTATACACCATTTAATAAAAAATATCACAAAATTCTTCTAAGTCCCTCGGGAAGAGTGAAAGACGCGCACGTTCATTTTCAGAGCTCCTAGACCTTCCTATAAGAAGTTAGCCAAAAAGTAGCTTCGAAAAACGCTTAGGTTAAGTTTCAGAGTTGCTTCTAATGTACCAAAGCTGGACTTAGACATAATTTCACTCTCACAACATTATGGCTGGTTGGAGACAGTCCGAACCACAAGTACCGGGTCCATGGTTCTGGCCGTATACTGGGGGGACGGGGACGACTCCCATTAACCCCTGACTATACCGGGGATACGCTTATCACAATGCCTTTCTGGTCTGTGCTGAAGCAGGGCATTCTGGCAGCCAAGTGGCTTGACCTTTATTAGTGAGCCTGGTTACCCCCTCTCGGAACCACAGACTTAGAAATCGCCAGCTCATATACAGTGCATAAAATATATTTATATATATACCCTTATACACCATTTAATAAAAAATATCACAAAATTCTTCTAAGTCCCTCGGGAAGAGTGAAAGACGCGCACGTTCATTTTCAGAGCTCCTAGACCTTCCTATAAGAAGTTAGCCAAAAAGTAGCTTCGAAAAACGCTTAGGTTAAGTTTCAGAGTTGCTTCTAATGTACCAAAGCTGGACTTAGACATAATTTCACTCTCACAACATTATGGCTGGTTGGAGACAGTCCGAACCACAAGTACCGGGTCCATGGTTCTGGCCGTATACTGGGGGGGCGGGGACGACTCCCATTAACCCCTGACTATACCGGGGATACGCTTATCACAAAAATATATTTATATATATACCCTTATACACCATTTAATAAAAAATATCACAAAATTCTTCTAAGTCCCTCGGGAAGAGTGAAAGACGCGCACGTTCATTTTCAGAGCTCCTAGACCTTCCTATAAGAAGTTAGCCAAAAAGTAGCTTCGAAAAACGCTTAGGTTAAGTTTCAGAGTTGCTTCTAATGTACCAAAGCTGGACTTAGACATAATTTCACTCTCACAACATTATGGCTGGTTGGAGACAGTCCGAACCACAATTACCGGGTCCATGGTTCTGGCCGTATACTGGGGGGACGGGGACGACTCCCATTAACCCCTGACTATACCGGGGATACGCTTATCACAATGCCTTTCTGGTCTGTGCTGAAGCAGGGCATTCTGGCAGCCAAGTGGCTTGACCTTTATTAGTGAGCCTGGTTACCCCCTCTCGGAACCACAGACTTAGAAATCGCCAGCTCATATACAGTGCATAAAATATATTTATATATATACCCTTATACACCATTTAATAAAAAATATCACAAAATTCTTCTAAGTCCCTCGGGAAGAGTGAAAGACGCGCACGTTCATTTTCAGAGCTCCTAGATCTTCCTATAAGAAGTTAGCCAAAAAGTAGCTTCGAAAAACGCTTAGGTTAAGTTTCAGAGTTGCTTCTAATGTACCAAAGCTGGACTTAGACATAATTTCACTCTCACAACATTATGGCTGGTTGGAGACAGTCCGAACCACAAGTACCGGGTCCATGGTTCTGGCCGTATACTGGGGGGACGGGGACGACTCCCATTAACCCCTGACTATACCGGGGATACGCTTATCACAATGCCTTTCTGGTCTGTGCTGAAGCAGGGCATTCTGGCAGCCAAGTGGCTTGACCTTTATTAGTGAGCCTGGTTACCCCCTCTCGGAACCACAGACTTAGAAATCGCCAGCTCATATACAGTGCATAAAATATATTTATATATATACCCTTATACACCATTTAATAAAAAATATCACAAAATTCTTCTAAGTCCCTCGGGAAGAGTGAAAGACGCGCAAGTTCATTTTCAGAGCTCCTAGACCTTCCTATAAGAAGTTAGCCAAAAAGTAGCTTCGAAAAACGCTTAGGTTAAGTTTCAGAGTTGCTTCTAATGTACCAAAGCTGGACTTAGACATAATTTCACTCTCACAACATTATGGCTGGTTGGAGACAGTCCGAACCACAAGTACCGGGTCCATGGTTCTGGCCGTATACTGGGGGGGCGGGGACGACTCCCATTAACCCCTGACTATACCGGGGATACGCTTATCACAATGCCTTTCTGGTCTGTGCTGAAGCACGGCATTCTGGCAGCCAAGTGGCTTGACCTTTATTAGTGAGCCTGGTTACCCCCTCTCAGAACCACAGACTTAGAAATCGCCAGCTCATATACAGTGCATAAAATATATTTATATATATACCCTTATACACCATTTAATAAAAAATATCACAAAATTCTTCTAAGTCCCTCGGGAAGAGTGAAAGACGCGCACGTTCATTTTCAGAGCTCCTAGACCTTCCTATAAGAAGTTAGCCAAAAAGTAGCTTCGAAAAACGCTTAGGTTAAGTTTCAGAGTTGCTTCTAATGTACCAAAGCTGGACTTAGACATAATTTCACTCTCACAACATTATGGCTGGTTGGAGACAGTCCGAACCACAAGTACCGGGTCCATGGTTCTGGCCGTATACTGGGGGGACGGGGACGACTCCCATTAACCCCTGACTATTCCGGGGATACGCTTATCACAATGCCTTTCTGGTCTGTGCTGAAGCAGGGCATTCTGGCAGCCAAGTGGCTTGACCTTTATTAGTGAGCCTGGTTACCCCCTCTCGGAACCACAGACTTAGAAATCGCCAGCTCATATACAGTGCATAAAATATATTTATATATATACCCTTATACACCATTTAATAAAAAATATCACAAAATTCTTCTAAGTCCCTCGGGAAGAGTGAAAGACGCGCACGTTCATTTTCAGAGCTCCTAGACCTTCCTATAAGAAGTTAGCCAAAAAGTAGCTTCGAAAAACGCTTAGGTTAAGTTTCAGAGTTGCTTCTAATGTACCAAAGCTGGACTTAGACATAATTTCACTCTCACAACATTATGGCTGGTTGGAGACAGTCCGAACCACAAGTACCGGGTCCATGGTTCTGGCCGTATACTGGGGGGACGGGGACGACTCCCATTAACCCCTGACTATACCGGGGATACGCTTATCACAATGCCTTTCTGGTCTGTGCTGAAGCAGGGCATTCTGGCAGCCAAGTGGCTTGACCTTTATTAGTGAGCCTGGTTACCCCCTCTCGGAACCACAGACTTAGAAATCGCCAGCTCATATACAGTGCATAAAATATATTTATATATATACCCTTATACACCATTTAATAAAAAATATCACAAAATTCTTCTAAGTCCCTCGGGAAGAGTGAAAGACGCGCACGTTCATTTTCAGAGCTCCTAGACCTTCCTATAAGAAGTTAGCCAAAAAGTAGCTTCGAAAAACGCTTAGGTTAAGTTTCAGAGTTGCTTCTAATGTACCAAAGCTGGACTTAGACATAATTTCACTCTCACAACATTATGGCTGGTTGGAGACAGTCCGAACCACAAGTACCGGGTCCATGGTTCTGGCCGTATACTGGGGGGACGGGGACGACTCCCATTAACCCCTGACTATACCGGGGATACGCTTATCACAATGCCTTTCTGGTCTGTGCTGAAGCAGGGCATTCTGGCAGCCAAGTGGCTTGACCTTTATTAGTGAGCCTGGTTACCCCCTCTCGGAACCACAGACTTAGAAATCGCCAGCTCATATACAGTGCATAAAATATATTTATATATATACCCTTATACACCATTTAATAAAAAATATCACAAAATTCTTCTAAGTCCCTCGGGAAGAGTGAAAGACGCGTACGTTCATTTTCAGAGCTCCTAGACCTTCCTATAAGAAGTTAGCCAAAAAGTAGCTTCGAAAAACGCTTAGGTTAAGTTTCAGAGTTGCTTCTAATGTACCAAAGCTGGACTTAGACATAATTTCACTCTCACAACATTATGGCTGGTTGGAGACAGTCCGAACCACAAGTACCGGGTCCATGGTTCTGGCCGTATACTGGGGGGGCGGGGACGACTCCCATTAACCCCTGACTATACCGGGGATACGCTTATCACAAAAATATATTTATATATATACCCTTATACACCATTTAATAAAAAATATCACAAAATTCTTCTAAGTCCCTCGGGAAGAGTGAAAGACGCGCACGTTCATTTTCAGAGCTCCTAGACCTTCCTATAAGAAGTTAGCCAAAAAGTAGCTTCGAAAAACGCTTAGGTTAAGTTTCAGAGTTGCTTCTAATGTACCAAAGCTGGACTTAGACATAATTTCACTCTCACAACATTATGGCTGGTTGGAGACAGTCCGAACCACAATTACCGGGTCCATGGTTCTGGCCGTATACTGGGGGGACGGGGACGACTCCCATTAACCCCTGACTATACCGGGGATACGCTTATCACAATGCCTTTCTGGTCTGTGCTGAAGCAGGGCATTCTGGCAGCCAAGTGGCTTGACCTTTATTAGTGAGCCTGGTTACCCCCTCTCGGAACCACAGACTTAGAAATCGCCAGCTCATATACAGTGCATAAAATATATTTATATATATACCCTTATACACCATTTAATAAAAAATATCACAAAATTCTTCTAAGTCCCTCGGGAAGAGTGAAAGACGCGCACGTTCATTTTCAGAGCTCCTAGATCTTCCTATAAGAAGTTAGCCAAAAAGTAGCTTCGAAAAACGCTTAGGTTAAGTTTCAGAGTTGCTTCTAATGTACCAAAGCTGGACTTAGACATAATTTCACTCTCACAACATTATGGCTGGTTGGAGACAGTCCGAACCACAAGTACCGGGTCCATGGTTCTGGCCGTATACTGGGGGGACGGGGACGACTCCCATTAACCCCTGACTATACCGGGGATACGCTTATCACAATGCCTTTCTGGTCTGTGCTGAAGCAGGGCATTCTGGCAGCCAAGTGGCTTGACCTTTATTAGTGAGCCTGGTTACCCCCTCTCGGAACCACAGACTTAGAAATCGCCAGCTCATATACAGTGCATAAAATATATTTATATATATACCCTTATACACCATTTAATAAAAAATATCACAAAATTCTTCTAAGTCCCTCGGGAAGAGTGAAAGACGCGCACGTTCATTTTCAGAGCTCCTAGACCTTCCTATAAGAAGTTAGCCAAAAAGTAGCTTCGAAAAACGCTTAGGTTAAGTTTCAGAGTTGCTTCTAATGTACCAAAGCTGGACTTAGACATAATTTCACTCTCACAACATTATGGCTGGTTGGAGACAGTCCGAACCACAAGTACCGGGTCCATGGTTCTGGCCGTATACTGGGGGGACGGGGACGACTCCCATTAACCCCTGACTATTCCGGGGATACGCTTATCACAATGCCTTTCTGGTCTGTGCTGAAGCAGGGCATTCTGGCAGCCAAGTGGCTTGACCTTTATTAGTGAGCCTGGTTACCCCCTCTCGGAACCACAGACTTAGAAATCGCCAGCTCATATACAGTGCATAAAATATATTTATATATATACCCTTATACACCATTTAATAAAAAATATCACAAAATTCTTCTAAGTCCCTCGGGAAGAGTGAAAGACGCGCACGTTCATTTTCAGAGCTCCTAGACCTTCCTATAAGAAGTTAGCCAAAAAGTAGCTTCGAAAAACGCTTAGGTTAAGTTTCAGAGTTGCTTCTAATGTACCAAAGCTGGACTTAGACATAATTTCACTCTCACAACATTATGGCTGGTTGGAGACAGTCCGAACCACAAGTACCGGGTCCATGGTTCTGGCCGTATACTGGGGGGACGGGGACGACTCCCATTAACCCCTGACTATACCGGGGATACGCTTATCACAATGCCTTTCTGGTCTGTGCTGAAGCAGGGCATTCTGGCAGCCAAGTGGCTTGACCTTTATTAGTGAGCCTGGTTACCCCCTCTCGGAACCACAGACTTAGAAATCGCCAGCTCATATACAGTGCATAAAATATATTTATATATATACCCTTATACACCATTTAATAAAAAATATCACAAAATTCTTCTAAGTCCCTCGGGAAGAGTGAAAGACGCGCACGTTCATTTTCAGAGCTCCTAGACCTTCCTATAAGAAGTTAGCCAAAAAGTAGCTTCGAAAAACGCTTAGGTTAAGTTTCAGAGTTGCTTCTAATGTACCAAAGCTGGACTTAGACATAATTTCACTCTCACAACATTATGGCTGGTTGGAGACAGTCCGAACCACAAGTACCGGGTCCATGGTTCTGGCCGTATACTGGGGGGACGGGGACGACTCCCATTAACCCCTGACTATTCCGGGGATACGCTTATCACAATGCCTTTCTGGTCTGTGCTGAAGCAGGGCATTCTGGCAGCCAAGTGGCTTGACCTTTATTAGTGAGCCTGGTTACCCCCTCTCGGAACCACAGACTTAGAAATCGCCAGCTCATATACAGTGCATAAAATATATTTATATATATACCCTTATACACCATTTAATAAAAAATATCACAAAATTCTTCTAAGTCCCTCGGGAAGAGTGAAAGACGCGCACGTTCATTTTCAGAGCTCCTAGACCTTCCTATAAGAAGTTAGCCAAAAAGTAGCTTCGAAAAACGCTTAGGTTAAGTTTCAGAGTTGCTTCTAATGTACCAAAGCTGGACTTAGACATAATTTCACTCTCACAACATTATGGCTGGTTGGAGACAGTCCGAACCACAAGTACCGGGTCCATGGTTCTGGCCGTATACTGGGGGGCCGGGGACGACTCCCATTAACCCCTGACTATACCGGGGATACGCTTATCACAATGCCTTTCTGGTCTGTGCTGAAGCAGGGCATTCTGGCAGCCAAGTGGCTTGACCTTTATTAGTGAGCCTGGTTACCCCCTCTCGGAACCACAGACTTAGAAATCGCCAGCTCATATACAGTGCATAAAATATATTTATATATATACCCTTATACACCATTTAATAAAAAATATCACAAAATTCTTCTAAGTCCCTCGGGAAGAGTGAAAGACGCGCACGTTCATTTTCAGAGCTCCTAGACCTTCCTATAAGAAGTTAGCCAAAAAGTAGCTTCGAAAAACGCTTAGGTTAAGTTTCAGAGTTGCTTCTAATGTACCAAAGCTGGACTTAGACATAATTTCACTCTCACAACATTATGGCTGGTTGGAGACAGTCCGAACCACAAGTACCGGGTCCATGGTTCTGGCCGTATACTGGGGGGACGGGGACGACTCCCATTAACCCCTGACTATACCGGGGATACGCTTATCACAATGCCTTTCTGGTCTGTGCTGAAGCAGGGCATTCTGGCAGCCAAGTGGCTTGACCTTTATTAGTGAGCCTGGTTACCCCCTCTCGGAACCACAGACTTAGAAATCGCCAGCTCATATACAGTGCATAAAATATATTTATATATATATACCCTTATACACCATTTAATAAAAAATATCACAAAATTCTTCTAAGTCCCTCGGGAAGAGTGAAAGACGCGCACGTTCATTTTCAGAGCTCCTAGACCTTCCTATAAGAAGTTAGCCAAAAAGTAGCTTCGAAAAACGCTTAGGTTAAGTTTCAGAGTTGCTTCTAATGTACCAAAGCTGGACTTAGACATAATTTCACTCTCACAACATTATGGCTGGTTGGAGACAGTCCGAACCACAAGTACCGGGTCCATGGTTCTGGCCGTATACTGGGGGGGCGGGGACGACTCCCATTAACCCCTGACTATACCGGGGATACGCTTATCACAAAAATATATTTATATATATACCCTTATACACCATTTAATAAAAAATATCACAAAATTCTTCTAAGTCCCTCGGGAAGAGTGATAGACGCGCACGTTCATTTTCAGAGCTCCTAGACCTTCCTATAAGAAGTTAGCCAAAAAGTAGCTTCGAAAAACGCTTAGGTTAAGTTTCAGAGTTGCTTCTAATGTACCAAAGCTGGACTTAGACATAATTTCACTCTCACAACATTATGGCTGGTTGGAGACAGTCCGAACCACAATTACCGGGTCCATGGTTCTGGCCGTATACTGGGGGGACGGGGACGACTCCCATTAACCCCTGACTATACCGGGGATACGCTTATCACAATGCCTTTCTGGTCTGTGCTGAAGCAGGGCATTCTGGCAGCCAAGTGGCTTGACCTTTATTAGTGAGCCTGGTTACCCCCTCTCGGAACCACAGACTTAGAAATCGCCAGCTCATATACAGTGCATAAAATATATTTATATATATACCCTTATACACCATTTAATAAAAAATATCACAAAATTCTTCTAAGTCCCTCGGGAAGAGTGAAAGACGCGCACGTTCATTTTCAGAGCTCCTAGATCTTCCTATAAGAAGTTAGCCAAAAAGTAGCTTCGAAAAACGCTTAGGTTAAGTTTCAGAGTTGCTTCTAATGTACCAAAGCTGGACTTAGACATAATTTCACTCTCACAACATTATGGCTGGTTGGAGACAGTCCGAACCACAAGTACCGGGTCCATGGTTCTGGCCGTATACTGGGGGGACGGGGACGACTCCCATTAACCCCTGACTATACCGGGGATACGCTTATCACAATGCCTTTCTGGTCTGTGCTGAAGCAGGGCATTCTGGCAGCCAAGTGGCTTGACCTTTATTAGTGAGCCTGGTTACCCCCTCTCGGAACCACAGACTTAGAAATCGCCAGCTCATATACAGTGCATAAAATATATTTATATATATACCCTTATACACCATTTAATAAAAAATATCACAAAATTCTTCTAAGTCCCTCGGGAAGAGTGAAAGACGCGCACGTTCATTTTCAGAGCTCCTAGACCTTCCTATAAGAAGTTAGCCAAAAAGTAGCTTCGAAAAACGCTTAGGTTAAGTTTCAGAGTTGCTTCTAATGTACCAAAGCTGGACTTAGACATAATTTCACTCTCACAACATTATGGCTGGTTGGAGACAGTCCGAACCACAAGTACCGGGTCCATGGTTCTGGCCGTATACTGGGGGGGCGGGGACGACTCCCATTAACCCCTGACTATACCGGGGATACGCTTATCACAATGCCTTTCTGGTCTGTGCTGAAGCACGGCATTCTGGCAGCCAAGTGGCTTGACCTTTATTAGTGAGCCTGGTTACCCCCTCTCAGAACCACAGACTTAGAAATCGCCAGCTCATATACAGTGCATAAAATATATTTATATATATACCCTTATACACCATTTAATAAAAAATATCACAAAATTCTTCTAAGTCCCTCGGGAAGAGTGAAAGACGCGCACGTTCATTTTCAGAGCTCTTAGACCTTCCTATAAGAAGTTAGCCAAAAAGTAGCTTCGAAAAACGCTTAGGTTAAGTTTCAGAGTTGCTTCTAATGTACCAAAGCTGGACTTAGACATAATTTCACTCTCACAACATTATGGCTGGTTGGAGACAGTCCGAACCACAAGTACCGGGTCCATGGTTCTGGCCGTATACTGGGGGGACGGGGACGACTCCCATTAACCCCTGACTATACCGGGGATACGCTTATCACAATGCCTTTCTGGTCTGTGCTGAAGCAGGGCATTCTGGCAGCCAAGTGGCTTGACCTTTATTAGTGAGCCTGGTTACCCCCTCTCGGAACCACAGACTTAGAAATCGCCAGCTCATATACAGTGCATAAAATATATTTATATATATACCCTTATACACCATTTAATAAAAAATATCACAAAATTCTTCTAAGTCCCTCGGGAAGAGTGAAAGACGCGCACGTTCATTTTCAGAGCTCCTAGACCTTCCTATAAGAAGTTAGCCAAAAAGTAGCTTCGAAAAACGCTTAGGTTAAGTTTCAGAGTTGCTTCTAATGTACCAAAGCTGGACTTAGACATAATTTCACTCTCACAACATTATGGCTGGTTGGAGACAGTCCGAACCACAAGTACCGGGTCCATGGTTCTGGCCGTATACTGGGGGGACGGGGACGACTCCCATTAACCCCTGACTATACCGGGGATACGCTTATCACAATGCCTTTCTGGTCTGTGCTGAAGCAGGGCATTCTGGCAGCCAAGTGGCTTGACCTTTATTAGTGAGCCTGGTTACCCCCTCTCGGAACCACAGACTTAGAAATCGCCAGCTCATATACAGTGCATAAAATATATTTATATATATACCCTTATACACCATTTAATAAAAAATATCACAAAATTCTTCTAAGTCCCTCGGAAAGAGTGAAAGACGCGCACGTTCATTTTCAGAGCTCCTAGACCTTCCTATAAGAAGTTAGCCAAAAAGTAGCTTCGAAAAACGCTTAGGTTAAGTTTCAGAGTTGCTTCTAATGTACCAAAGCTGGACTTAGACATAATTTCACTCTCACAACATTATGGCTGGTTGGAGACAGTCCGAACCACAAGTACCGGGTCCATGGTTCTGGCCGTATACTGGGGGGACGGGGACGACTCCCATTAACCCCTGACTATACCGGGGATACGCTTATCACAATGCCTTTCTGGTCTGTGCTGAAGCAGGGCATTCTGGCAGCCAAGTGGCTTGACCTTTATTAGTGAGCCTGGTTACCCCCTCTCGGAACCACAGACTTAGAAATCGCCAGCTCATATACAGTGCATAAAATATATTTATATATATACCCTTATACACCATTTAATAAAAAATATCACAAAATTCTTCTAAGTCCCTCGGGAAGAGTGAAAGACGCGCACGTTCATTTTCAGAGCTCCTAGACCTTCCTATAAGAAGTTAGCCAAAAAGTAGCTTCGAAAAACGCTTAGGTTAAGTTTCAGAGTTGCTTCTAATGTACCAAAGCTGGACTTAGACATAATTTCACTCTCACAACATTATGGCTGGTTGGAGACAGTCCGAACCACAAGTACCGGGTCCATGGTTCTGGCCGTATACTGGGGGGGCGGGGACGACTCCCATTAACCCCTGACTATACCGGGGATACGCTTATCACAAAAATATATTTATATATATACCCTTATACACCATTTAATAAAAAATATCACAAAATTCTTCTAAGTCCCTCGGGAAGAGTGAAAGACGCGCACGTTCATTTTCAGAGCTCCTAGACCTTCCTATAAGAAGTTAGCCAAAAAGTAGCTTCGAAAAACGCTTAGGTTAAGTTTCAGAGTTGCTTCTAATGTACCAAAGCTGGACTTAGACATAATTTCACTCTCACAACATTATGGCTGGTTGGAGACAGTCCGAACCACAAGTACCGGGTCCATGGTTCTGGCCGTATACTGGGGGGACGGGGACGACTCCCATTAACCCCTGACTATTCCGGGGATACGCTTATCACAATGCCTTTCTGGTCTGTGCTGAAGCAGGGCATTCTGGCAGCCAAGTGGCTTGACCTTTATTAGTGAGC
The DNA here is from genome assembly GCF_040206685.1 of Ascaphus truei. Lineage (NCBI taxonomy): Eukaryota > Metazoa > Chordata > Amphibia > Anura > Ascaphidae > Ascaphus > Ascaphus truei. The sequence goes on along the minus strand of NW_027454521.1, from coordinate 21,104 downwards.
CTGGTTACCCCCTCTCGGAACCACAGACTTAGAAATCGCCAGCTCATATACAGTGCATAAAATATATTTATATATATACCCTTATACACCATTTAATAAAAAATATCACAAAATTCTTCTAAGTCCCTCGGGAAGAATGAAAGACGCGCACGTTCATTTTCAGAGCTCCTAGACCTTCCTATAAGAAGTTAGCCAAAAAGTAGCTTCGAAAAACGCTTAGGTTAAGTTTCAGAGTTGCTTCTAATGTACCAAAGCTGGACTTAGACATAATTTCACTCTCACAACATTATGGCTGGTTGGAGACAGTCCGAACCACAAGTACCGGGTCCATGGTTCTGGCCGTATACTGGGGGGACGGGGACGACTCCCATTAACCCCTGACTATACCGGGGATACGCTTATCACAATGCCTTTCTGGTCTGTGCTGAAGCAGGGCATTCTGGCAGCCAAGTGGCTTGACCTTTATTAGTGAGCCTGGTTACCCCCTCTCGGAACCACAGACTTAGAAATCGCCAGCTCATATACAGTGCATAAAATATATTTATATATATACCCTTATACACCATTTAATAAAAAATATCACAAAATTCTTCTAAGTCCCTCGGGAAGAGTGAAAGACGCGCACGTTCATTTTCAGAGCTCCTAGACCTTCCTATAAGAAGTTAGCCAAAAAGTAGCTTCGAAAAACGCTTAGGTTAAGTTTCAGAGTTGCTTCTAATGTACCAAATCTGGACTTAGACATAATTTCACTCTCACAACATTATGGCTGGTTGGAGACAGTCCGAACCACAAGTACCGGGTCCATGGTTCTGGCCGTATACTGGGGGGACGGGGACGACTCCCATTAACCCCTGACTATACCGGGGATACGCTTATCACAATGCCTTTCTGGTCTGTGCTGAAGCAGGGCATTCTGGCAGCCAAGTGGCTTGACCTTTATTAGTGAGCCTGGTTACCCCCTCTCGGAACCACAGACTTAGAAATCGCCAGCTCATATACAGTGCATAAAATATATTTATATATATACCCTTATACACCATTTAATAAAAAATATCACAAAATTCTTCTAAGTCCCTCGGGAAGAGTGAAAGACGCGCACGTTCATTTTCAGAGCTCCTAGACCTTCCTATAAGAAGTTAGCCAAAAAGTAGCTTCGAAAAACGCTTAGGTTAAGTTTCAGAGTTGCTTCTAATGTACCAAAGCTGGACTTAGACATAATTTCACTCTCACAACATTATGGCTGGTTGGAGACAGTCCGAACCACAAGTACCGGGTCCATGGTTCTGGCCGTATACTGGGGGGGCGGGGACGACTCCCATTAACCCCTGACTATACCGGGGATACGCTTATCACAAAAATATATTTATATATATACCCTTATACACCATTTAATAAAAAATATCACAAAATTCTTCTAAGTCCCTCGGGAAGAGTGAAAGACGCGCACGTTCATTTTCAGAGCTCCTAGACCTTCCTATAAGAAGTTAGCCAAAAAGTAGCTTCGAAAAACGCTTAGGTTAAGTTTCAGAGTTGCTTCTAATGTACCAAAGCTGGACTTAGACATAATTTCACTCTCACAACATTATGGCTGGTTGGAGACAGTCCGAACCACAATTACCGGGTCCATGGTTCTGGCCGTATACTGGGGGGACGGGGACGACTCCCATTAACCCCTGACTATACCGGGGATACGCTTATCACAATGCCTTTCTGGTCTGTGCTGAAGCAGGGCATTCTGGCAGCCAAGTGGCTTGACCTTTATTAGTGAGCCTGGTTACCCCCTCTCGGAACCACAGACTTAGAAATCGCCAGCTCATATACAGTGCATAAAATATATTTATATATATACCCTTATACACCATTTAATAAAAAATATCACAAAATTCTTCTAAGTCCCTCGGGAAGAGTGAAAGACGCGCACGTTCATTTTCAGAGCTCCTAGATCTTCCTATAAGAAGTTAGCCAAAAAGTAGCTTCGAAAAACGCTTAGGTTAAGTTTCAGAGTTGCTTCTAATGTACCAAAGCTGGACTTAGACATAATTTCACTCTCACAACATTATGGCTGGTTGGAGACAGTCCGAACCACAAGTACCGGGTCCATGGTTCTGGCCGTATACTGGGGGGGCGGGGACGACTCCCATTAACCCCTGACTATACCGGGGATACGCTTATCACAAAAATATATTTATATATATACCCTTATACACCATTTAATAAAAAATATCACAAAATTCTTCTAAGTCCCTCGGGAAGAGTGAAAGACGCGCACGTTCATTTTCAGAGCTCCTAGACCTTCCTATAAGAAGTTAGCCAAAAAGTAGCTTCGAAAAACGCTTAGGTTAAGTTTCAGAGTTGCTTCTAATGTACCAAAGCTGGACTTAGACATAATTTCACTCTCACAACATTATGGCTGGTTGGAGACAGTCCGAACCACAAGTACCGGGTCCATGGTTCTGGCCGTATACTGGGGGGACGGGGACGACTCCCATTAACCCCTGACTATTCCGGGGATACGCTTATCACAATGCCTTTCTGGTCTGTGCTGAAGCAGGGCATTCTGGCAGCCAAGTGGCTTGACCTTTATTAGTGAGCCTGGTTACCCCCTCTCGGAACCACAGACTTAGAAATCGCCAGCTCATATACAGTGCATAAAATATATTTATATATATACCCTTATACACCATTTAATAAAAAATATCACAAAATTCTTCTAAGTCCCTCGGGAAGAATGAAAGACGCGCACGTTCATTTTCAGAGCTCCTAGACCTTCCTATAAGAAGTTAGCCAAAAAGTAGCTTCGAAAAACGCTTAGGTTAAGTTTCAGAGTTGCTTCTAATGTACCAAAGCTGGACTTAGACATAATTTCACTCTCACAACATTATGGCTGGTTGGAGACAGTCCGAACCACAAGTACCGGGTCCATGGTTCTGGCCGTATACTGGGGGGACGGGGACGACTCCCATTAACCCCTGACTATACCGGGGATACGCTTATCACAATGCCTTTCTGGTCTGTGCTGAAGCAGGGCATTCTGGCAGCCAAGTGGCTTGACCTTTATTAGTGAGCCTGGTTACCCCCTCTCGGAACCACAGACTTAGAAATCGCCAGCTCATATACAGTGCATAAAATATATTTATATATATACCCTTATACACCATTTAATAAAAAATATCACAAAATTCTTCTAAGTCCCTCGGGAAGAGTGAAAGACGCGCACGTTCATTTTCAGAGCTCCTAGACCTTCCTATAAGAAGTTAGCCAAAAAGTAGCTTCGAAAAACGCTTAGGTTAAGTTTCAGAGTTGCTTCTAATGTACCAAAGCTGGACTTAGACATAATTTCACTCTCACAACATTATGGCTGGTTGGAGACAGTCCGAACCACAAGTACCGGGTCCATGGTTCTGGCCGTATACTGGGGGGACGGGGACGACTCCCATTAACCCCTGACTATACCGGGGATACGCTTATCACAATGCCTTTCTGGTCTGTGCTGAAGCAGGGCATTCTGGCAGCCAAGTGGCTTGACCTTTATTAGTGAGCCTGGTTACCCCCTCTCGGAACCACAGACTTAGAAATCGCCAGCTCATATACAGTGCATAAAATATATTTATATATATACCCTTATACACCATTTAATAAAAAATATCACAAAATTCTTCTAAGTCCCTCGGGAAGAGTGAAAGACGCGCACGTTCATTTTCAGAGCTCCTAGACCTTCCTATAAGAAGTTAGCCAAAAAGTAGCTTCGAAAAACGCTTAGGTTAAGTTTCAGAGTTGCTTCTAATGTACCAAAGCTGGACTTAGACATAATTTCACTCTCACAACATTATGGCTGGTTGGAGACAGTCCGAACCACAAGTACCGGGTCCATGGTTCTGGCCGTATACTGGGGGGGCGGGGACGACTCCCATTAACCCCTGACTATACCGGGGATACGCTTATCACAAAAATATATTTATATATATACCCTTATACACCATTTAATAAAAAATATCACAAAATTCTTCTAAGTCCCTCGGGAAGAGTGAAAGACGCGCACGTTCATTTTCAGAGCTCCTAGACCTTCCTATAAGAAGTTAGCCAAAAAGTAGCTTCGAAAAACGCTTAGGTTAAGTTTCAGAGTTGCTTCTAATGTACCAAAGCTGGACTTAGACATAATTTCACTCTCACAACATTATGGCTGGTTGGAGACAGTCCGAACCACAATTACCGGGTCCATGGTTCTGGCCGTATACTGGGGGGACGGGGACGACTCCCATTAACCCCTGACTATACCGGGGATACGCTTATCACAATGCCTTTCTGGTCTGTGCTGAAGCAGGGCATTCTGGCAGCCAAGTGGCTTGACCTTTATTAGTGAGCCTGGTTACCCCCTCTCGGAACCACAGACTTAGAAATCGCCAGCTCATATACAGTGCATAAAATATATTTATATATATACCCTTATACACCATTTAATAAAAAATATCACAAAATTCTTCTAAGTCCCTCGGGAAGAGTGAAAGACGCGCACGTTCATTTTCAGAGCTCCTAGATCTTCCTATAAGAAGTTAGCCAAAAAGTAGCTTCGAAAAACGCTTAGGTTAAGTTTCAGAGTTGCTTCTAATGTACCAAAGCTGGACTTAGACATAATTTCACTCTCACAACATTATGGCTGGTTGGAGACAGTCCGAACCACAAGTACCGGGTCCATGGTTCTGGCCGTATACTGGGGGGACGGGGACGACTCCCATTAACCCCTGACTATACCGGGGATACGCTTATCACAATGCCTTTCTGGTCTGTGCTGAAGCAGGGCATTCTGGCAGCCAAGTGGCTTGACCTTTATTAGTGAGCCTGGTTACCCCCTCTCGGAACCACAGACTTAGAAATCGCCAGCTCATATACAGTGCATAAAATATATTTATATATATACCCTTATACACCATTTAATAAAAAATATCACAAAATTCTTCTAAGTCCCTCGGGAAGAGTGAAAGACGCGCACGTTCATTTTCAGAGCTCCTAGACCTTCCTATAAGAAGTTAGCCAAAAAGTAGCTTCGAAAAACGCTTAGGTTAAGTTTCAGAGTTGCTTCTAATGTACCAAAGCTGGACTTAGACATAATTTCACTCTCACAACATTATGGCTGGTTGGAGACAGTCCGAACCACAAGTACCGGGTCCATGGTTCTGGCCGTATACTGGGGGGACGGGGACGACTCCCATTAACCCCTGACTATACCGGGGATACGCTTATCACAATGCCTTTCTGGTCTGTGCTGAAGCAGGGCATTCTGGCAGCCAAGTGGCTTGACCTTTATTAGTGAGCCTGGTTACCCCCTCTCGGAACCACAGACTTAGAAATCGCCAGCTCATATACAGTGCATAAAATATATTTATATATATACCCTTATACACCATTTAATAAAAAATATCACAAAATTCTTCTAAGTCCCTCGGGAAGAGTGAAAGACGCGCACGTTCATTTTCAGAGCTCCTAGACCTTCCTATAAGAAGTTAGCCAAAAAGTAGCTTCGAAAAACGCTTAGGTTAAGTTTCAGAGTTGCTTCTAATGTACCAAAGCTGGACTTAGACATAATTTCACTCTCACAACATTATGGCTGGTTGGAGACAGTCCGAACCACAAGTACCGGGTCCATGGTTCTGGCCGTATACTGGGGGGGCGGGGACGACTCCCATTAACCCCTGACTATACCGGGGATACGCTTATCACAAAAATATATTTATATATATACCCTTATACACCATTTAATAAAAAATATCACAAAATTCTTCTAAGTCCCTCGGGAAGAGTGAAAGACGCGCACGTTCATTTTCAGAGCTCCTAGACCTTCCTATAAGAAGTTAGCCAAAAAGTAGCTTCGAAAAACGCTTAGGTTAAGTTTCAGAGTTGCTTCTAATGTACCAAAGCTGGACTTAGACATAATTTCACTCTCACAACATTATGGCTGGTTGGAGACAGTCCGAACCACAATTACCGGGTCCATGGTTCTGGCCGTATACTGGGGGGACGGGGACGACTCCCATTAACCCCTGACTATACCGGGGATACGCTTATCACAATGCCTTTCTGGTCTGTGCTGAAGCAGGGCATTCTGGCAGCCAAGTGGCTTGACCTTTATTAGTGAGCCTGGTTACCCCCTCTCGGAACCACAGACTTAGAAATCGCCAGCTCATATACAGTGCATAAAATATATTTATATATATACCCTTATACACCATTTAATAAAAAATATCACAAAATTCTTCTAAGTCCCTCGGGAAGAGTGAAAGACGCGCACGTTCATTTTCAGAGCTCCTAGATCTTCCTATAAGAAGTTAGCCAAAAAGTAGCTTCGAAAAACGCTTAGGTTAAGTTTCAGAGTTGCTTCTAATGTACCAAAGCTGGACTTAGACATAATTTCACTCTCACAACATTATGGCTGGTTGGAGACAGTCCGAACCACAAGTACCGGGTCCATGGTTCTGGCCGTATACTGGGGGGACGGGGACGACTCCCATTAACCCCTGACTATACCGGGGATACGCTTATCACAATGCCTTTCTGGTCTGTGCTGAAGCAGGGCATTCTGGCAGCCAAGTGGCTTGACCTTTATTAGTGAGCCTGGTTACCCCCTCTCGGAACCACAGACTTAGAAATCGCCAGCTCATATACAGTGCATAAAATATATTTATATATATACCCTTATACACCATTTAATAAAAAATATCACAAAATTCTTCTAAGTCCCTCGGGAAGAGTGAAAGACGCGCACGTTCATTTTCAGAGCTCCTAGACCTTCCTATAAGAAGTTAGCCAAAAAGTAGCTTCGAAAAACGCTTAGGTTAAGTTTCAGAGTTGCTTCTAATGTACCAAAGCTGGACTTAGACATAATTTCACTCTCACAACATTATGGCTGGTTGGAGACAGTCCGAACCACAAGTACCGGGTCCATGGTTCTGGCCGTATACTGGGGGGGCGGGGACGACTCCCATTAACCCCTGACTATACCGGGGATACGCTTATCACAATGCCTTTCTGGTCTGTGCTGAAGCACGGCATTCTGGCAGCCAAGTGGCTTGACCTTTATTAGTGAGCCTGGTTACCCCCTCTCAGAACCACAGACTTAGAAATCGCCAGCTCATATACAGTGCATAAAATATATTTATATATATACCCTTATACACCATTTAATAAAAAATATCACAAAATTCTTCTAAGTCCCTCGGGAAGAGTGAAAGACGCGCACGTTCATTTTCAGAGCTCCTAGACCTTCCTATAAGAAGTTAGCCAAAAAGTAGCTTCGAAAAACGCTTAGGTTAAGTTTCAGAGTTGCTTCTAATGTACCAAAGCTGGACTTAGACATAATTTCACTCTCACAACATTATGGCTGGTTGGAGACAGTCCGAACCACAAGTACCGGGTCCATGGTTCTGGCCGTATACTGGGGGGACGGGGACGACTCCCATTAACCCCTGACTATTCCGGGGATACGCTTATCACAATGCCTTTCTGGTCTGTGCTGAAGCAGGGCATTCTGGCAGCCAAGTGGCTTGACCTTTATTAGTGAGCCTGGTTACCCCCTCTCGGAACCACAGACTTAGAAATCGCCAGCTCATATACAGTGCATAAAATATATTTATATATATACCCTTATACACCATTTAATAAAAAATATCACAAAATTCTTCTAAGTCCCTCGGGAAGAGTGAAAGACGCGCACGTTCATTTTCAGAGCTCCTAGACCTTCCTATAAGAAGTTAGCCAAAAAGTAGCTTCGAAAAACGCTTAGGTTAAGTTTCAGAGTTGCTTCTAATGTACCAAAGCTGGACTTAGACATAATTTCACTCTCACAACATTATGGCTGGTTGGAGACAGTCCGAACCACAAGTACCGGGTCCATGGTTCTGGCCGTATACTGGGGGGACGGGGACGACTCCCATTAACCCCTGACTATACCGGGGATACGCTTATCACAATGCCTTTCTGGTCTGTGCTGAAGCAGGGCATTCTGGCAGCCAAGTGGCTTGACCTTTATTAGTGAGCCTGGTTACCCCCTCTCGGAACCACAGACTTAGAAATCGCCAGCTCATATACAGTGCATAAAATATATTTATATATATACCCTTATACACCATTTAATAAAAAATATCACAAAATTCTTCTAAGTCCCTCGGGAAGAGTGAAAGACGCGCACGTTCATTTTCAGAGCTCCTAGACCTTCCTATAAGAAGTTAGCCAAAAAGTAGCTTCGAAAAACGCTTAGGTTAAGTTTCAGAGTTGCTTCTAATGTACCAAAGCTGGACTTAGACATAATTTCACTCTCACAACATTATGGCTGGTTGGAGACAGTCCGAACCACAAGTACCGGGTCCATGGTTCTGGCCGTATACTGGGGGGACGGGGACGACTCCCATTAACCCCTGACTATTCCGGGGATACGCTTATCACAATGCCTTTCTGGTCTGTGCTGAAGCAGGGCATTCTGGCAGCCAAGTGGCTTGACCTTTATTAGTGAGCCTGGTTACCCCCTCTCGGAACCACAGACTTAGAAATCGCCAGCTCATATACAGTGCATAAAATATATTTATATATATACCCTTATACACCATTTAATAAAAAATATCACAAAATTCTTCTAAGTCCCTCGGGAAGAGTGAAAGACGCGCACGTTCATTTTCAGAGCTCCTAGACCTTCCTATAAGAAGTTAGCCAAAAAGTAGCTTCGAAAAACGCTTAGGTTAAGTTTCAGAGTTGCTTCTAATGTACCAAAGCTGGACTTAGACATAATTTCACTCTCACAACATTATGGCTGGTTGGAGACAGTCCGAACCACAAGTACCGGGTCCATGGTTCTGGCCGTATACTGGGGGGACGGGGACGACTCCCATTAACCCCTGACTATACCGGGGATACGCTTATCACAATGCCTTTCTGGTCTGTGCTGAAGCAGGGCATTCTGGCAGCCAAGTGGCTTGACCTTTATTAGTGAGCCTGGTTACCCCCTCTCGGAACCACAGACTTAGAAATCGCCAGCTCATATACAGTGCATAAAATATATTTATATATATACCCTTATACACCATTTAATAAAAAATATCACAAAATTCTTCTAAGTCCCTCGGGAAGAGTGAAAGACGCGCACGTTCATTTTCAGAGCTCCTAGACCTTCCTATAAGAAGTTAGCCAAAAAGTAGCTTCGAAAAACGCTTAGGTTAAGTTTCAGAGTTGCTTCTAATGTACCAAAGCTGGACTTAGACATAATTTCACTCTCACAACATTATGGCTGGTTGGAGACAGTCCGAACCACAAGTACCGGGTCCATGGTTCTGGCCGTATACTGGGGGGACGGGGACGACTCCCATTAACCCCTGACTATTCCGGGGATACGCTTATCACAATGCCTTTCTGGTCTGTGCTGAAGCAGGGCATTCTGGCAGCCAAGTGGCTTGACCTTTATTAGTGAGCCTGGTTACCCCCTCTCGGAACCACAGACTTAGAAATCGCCAGCTCATATACAGTGCATAAAATATATTTATATATATACCCTTATACACCATTTAATAAAAAATATCACAAAATTCTTCTAAGTCCCTCGGGAAGAGTGAAAGACGCGCACGTTCATTTTCAGAGCTCCTAGACCTTCCTATAAGAAGTTAGCCAAAAAGTAGCTTCGAAAAACGCTTAGGTTAAGTTTCAGAGTTGCTTCTAATGTACCAAAGCTGGACTTAGACATAATTTCACTCTCACAACATTATGGCTGGTTGGAGACAGTCCGAACCACAAGTACCGGGTCCATGGTTCTGGCCGTATACTGGGGGGACGGGGACGACTCCCATTAACCCCTGACTATACCGGGGATACGCTTATCACAATGCCTTTCTGGTCTGTGCTGAAGCAGGGCATTCTGGCAGCCAAGTGGCTTGACCTTTATTAGTGAGCCTGGTTACCCCCTCTCGGAACCACAGACTTAGAAATCGCCAGCTCATATACAGTGCATAAAATATATTTATATATATACCCTTATACACCATTTAATAAAAAATATCACAAAATTCTTCTAAGTCCCTCGGGAAGAGTGAAAGACGCGCACGTTCATTTTCAGAGCTCCTAGACCTTCCTATAAGAAGTTAGCCAAAAAGTAGCTTCGAAAAACGCTTAGGTTAAGTTTCAGAGTTGCTTCTAATGTACCAAAGCTGGACTTAGACATAATTTCACTCTCACAACATTATGGCTGGTTGGAGACAGTCCGAACCACAAGTACCGGGTCCATGGTTCTGGCCGTATACTGGGGGGACGGGGACGACTCCCATTAACCCCTGACTATACCGGGGATACGCTTATCACAATGCCTTTCTGGTCTGTGCTGAAGCAGGGCATTCTGGCAGCCAAGTGGCTTGACCTTTATTAGTGAGCCTGGTTACCCCCTCTCGGAACCACAGACTTAGAAATCGCCAGCTCATATACAGTGCATAAAATATATTTATATATATACCCTTATACACCATTTAATAAAAAATATCACAAAATTCTTCTAAGTCCCTCGGGAAGAGTGAAAGACGCGCACGTTCATTTTCAGAGCTCCTAGACCTTCCTATAAGAAGTTAGCCAAAAAGTAGCTTCGAAAAACGCTTAGGTTAAGTTTCAGAGTTGCTTCTAATGTACCAAAGCTGGACTTAGACATAATTTCACTCTCACAACATTATGGCTGGTTGGAGACAGTCCGAACCACAAGTACCGGGTCCATGGTTCTGGCCGTATACTGGGGGGGCGGGGACGACTCCCATTAACCCCTGACTATACCGGGGATACGCTTATCACAAAAATATATTTATATATATACCCTTATACACCATTTAATAAAAAATATCACAAAATTCTTCTAAGTCCCTCGGGAAGAGTGAAAGACGCGCACGTTCATTTTCAGAGCTCCTAGACCTTCCTATAAGAAGTTAGCCAAAAAGTAGCTTCGAAAAACGCTTAGGTTAAGTTTCAGAGTTGCTTCTAATGTACCAAAGCTGGACTTAGACATAATTTCACTCTCACAACATTATGGCTGGTTGGAGACAGTCCGAACCACAATTACCGGGTCCATGGTTCTGGCCGTATACTGGGGGGACGGGGACGACTCCCATTAACCCCTGACTATACCGGGGATACGCTTATCACAATGCCTTTCTGGTCTGTGCTGAAGCAGGGCATTCTGGCAGCCAAGTGGCTTGACCTTTATTAGTGAGCCTGGTTACCCCCTCTCGGAACCACAGACTTAGAAATCGCCAGCTCATATACAGTGCATAAAATATATTTATATATATACCCTTATACACCATTTAATAAAAAATATCACAAAATTCTTCTAAGTCCCTCGGGAAGAGTGAAAGACGCGCACGTTCATTTTCAGAGCTCCTAGATCTTCCTATAAGAAGTTAGCCAAAAAGTAGCTTCGAAAAACGCTTAGGTTAAGTTTCAGAGTTGCTTCTAATGTACCAAAGCTGGACTTAGACATAATTTCACTCTCACAACATTATGGCTGGTTGGAGACAGTCCGAACCACAAGTACCGGGTCCATGGTTCTGGCCGTATACTGGGGGGACGGGGACGACTCCCATTAACCCCTGACTATACCGGGGATACGCTTATCACAATGCCTTTCTGGTCTGTGCTGAAGCAGGGCATTCTGGCAGCCAAGTGGCTTGACCTTTATTAGTGAGCCTGGTTACCCCCTCTCGGAACCACAGACTTAGAAATCGCCAGCTCATATACAGTGCATAAAATATATTTATATATATACCCTTATACACCATTTAATAAAAAATATCACAAAATTCTTCTAAGTCCCTCGGGAAGAGTGAAAGACGCGCACGTTCATTTTCAGAGCTCCTAGACCTTCCTATAAGAAGTTAGCCAAAAAGTAGCTTCGAAAAACGCTTAGGTTAAGTTTCAGAGTTGCTTCTAATGTACCAAAGCTGGACTTAGACATAATTTCACTCTCACAACATTATGGCTGGTTGGAGACAGTCCGAACCACAAGTACCGGGTCCATGGTTCTGGCCGTATACTGGGGGGGCGGGGACGACTCCCATTAACCCCTGACTATACCGGGGATACGCTTATCACAATGCCTTTCTGGTCTGTGCTGAAGCACGGCATTCTGGCAGCCAAGTGGCTTGACCTTTATTAGTGAGCCTGGTTACCCCCTCTCAGAACCACAGACTTAGAAATCGCCAGCTCATATACAGTGCATAAAATATATTTATATATATACCCTTATACACCATTTAATAAAAAATATCACAAAATTCTTCTAAGTCCCTCGGGAAGAGTGAAAGACGCGCACGTTCATTTTCAGAGCTCCTAGACCTTCCTATAAGAAGTTAGCCAAAAAGTAGCTTCGAAAAACGCTTAGGTTAAGTTTCAGAGTTGCTTCTAATGTACCAAAGCTGGACTTAGACATAATTTCACTCTCACAACATTATGGCTGGTTGGAGACAGTCCGAACCACAAGTACCGGGTCCATGGTTCTGGCCGTATACTGGGGGGGCGGGGACGACTCCCATTAACCCCTGACTATACCGGGGATACGCTTATCACAATGCCTTTCTGGTCTGTGCTGAAGCACGGCATTCTGGCAGCCAAGTGGCTTGACCTTTATTAGTGAGCCTGGTTACCCCCTCTCAGAACCACAGACTTAGAAATCGCCAGCTCATATACAGTGCATAAAATATATTTATATATATACCCTTATACACCATTTAATAAAAAATATCACAAAATTCTTCTAAGTCCCTCGGGAAGAGTGAAAGACGCGCACGTTCATTTTCAGAGCTCCTAGACCTTCCTATAAGAAGTTAGCCAAAAAGTAGCTTCGAAAAACGCTTAGGTTAAGTTTCAGAGTTGCTTCTAATGTACCAAAGCTGGACTTAGACATAATTTCACTCTCACAACATTATGGCTGGTTGGAGACAGTCCGAACCACAAGTACCGGGTCCATGGTTCTGGCCGTATACTGGGGGGACGGGGACGACTCCCATTAACCCCTGACTATTCCGGGGATACGCTTATCACAATGCCTTTCTGGTCTGTGCTGAAGCAGGGCATTCTGGCAGCCAAGTGGCTTGACCTTTATTAGTGAGCCTGGTTACCCCCTCTCGGAACCACAGACTTAGAAATCGCCAGCTCATATACAGTGCATAAAATATATTTATATATATACCCTTATACACCATTTAATAAAAAATATCACAAAATTCTTCTAAGTCCCTCGGGAAGAGTGAAAGACGCGCACGTTCATTTTCAGAGCTCCTAGACCTTCCTATAAGAAGTTAGCCAAAAAGTAGCTTCGAAAAACGCTTAGGTTAAGTTTCAGAGTTGCTTCTAATGTACCAAAGCTGGACTTAGACATAATTTCACTCTCACAACATTATGGCTGGTTGGAGACAGTCCGAACCACAAGTACCGGGTCCATGGTTCTGGCCGTATACTGGGGGGACGGGGACGACTCCCATTAACCCCTGACTATACCGGGGATACGCTTATCACAATGCCTTTCTGGTCTGTGCTGAAGCAGGGCATTCTGGCAGCCAAGTGGCTTGACCTTTATTAGTGAGCCTGGTTACCCCCTCTCGGAACCACAGACTTAGAAATCGCCAGCTCATATACAGTGCATAAAATATATTTATATATATACCCTTATACACCATTTAATAAAAAATATCACAAAATTCTTCTAAGTCCCTCGGGAAGAGTGAAAGACGCGCACGTTCATTTTCAGAGCTCCTAGACCTTCCTATAAGAAGTTAGCCAAAAAGTAGCTTCGAAAAACGCTTAGGTTAAGTTTCAGAGTTGCTTCTAATGTACCAAAGCTGGACTTAGACATAATTTCACTCTCACAACATTATGGCTGGTTGGAGACAGTCCGAACCACAAGTACCGGGTCCATGGTTCTGGCCGTATACTGGGGGGACGGGGACGACTCCCATTAACCCCTGACTATTCCGGGGATACGCTTATCACAATGCCTTTCTGGTCTGTGCTGAAGCAGGGCATTCTGGCAGCCAAGTGGCTTGACCTTTATTAGTGAGCCTGGTTACCCCCTCTCGGAACCACAGACTTAGAAATCGCCAGCTCATATACAGTGCATAAAATATATTTATATATATACCCTTATACACCATTTAATAAAAAATATCACAAAATTCTTCTAAGTCCCTCGGGAAGAGTGAAAGACGCGCACGTTCATTTTCAGAGCTCCTAGACCTTCCTATAAGAAGTTAGCCAAAAAGTAGCTTCGAAAAACGCTTAGGTTAAGTTTCAGAGTTGCTTCTAATGTACCAAAGCTGGACTTAGACATAATTTCACTCTCACAACATTATGGCTGGTTGGAGACAGTCCGAACCACAAGTACCGGGTCCATGGTTCTGGCCGTATACTGGGGGGGCGGGGACGACTCCCATTAACCCCTGACTATACCGGGGATACGCTTATCACAATGCCTTTCTGGTCTGTGCTGAAGCACGGCATTCTGGCAGCCAAGTGGCTTGACCTTTATTAGTGAGCCTGGTTACCCCCTCTCAGAACCACAGACTTAGAAATCGCCAGCTCATATACAGTGCATAAAATATATTTATATATATACCCTTATACACCATTTAATAAAAAATATCACAAAATTCTTCTAAGTCCCTCGGGAAGAGTGAAAGACGCGCACGTTCATTTTCAGAGCTCCTAGACCTTCCTATAAGAAGTTAGCCAAAAAGTAGCTTCGAAAAACGCTTAGGTTAAGTTTCAGAGTTGCTTCTAATGTACCAAAGCTGGACTTAGACATAATTTCACTCTCACAACATTATGGCTGGTTGGAGACAGTCCGAACCACAAGTACCGGGTCCATGGTTCTGGCCGTATACTGGGGGGGCGGGGACGACTCCCATTAACCCCTGACTATACCGGGGATACGCTTATCACAATGCCTTTCTGGTCTGTGCTGAAGCACGGCATTCTGGCAGCCAAGTGGCTTGACCTTTATTAGTGAGCCTGGTTACCCCCTCTCAGAACCACAGACTTAGAAATCGCCAGCTCATATACAGTGCATAAAATATATTTATATATATACCCTTATACACCATTTAATAAAAAATATCACAAAATTCTTCTAAGTCCCTCGGGAAGAGTGAAAGACGCGCACGTTCATTTTCAGAGCTCCTAGACCTTCCTATAAGAAGTTAGCCAAAAAGTAGCTTCGAAAAACGCTTAGGTTAAGTTTCAGAGTTGCTTCTAATGTACCAAAGCTGGACTTAGACATAATTTCACTCTCACAACATTATGGCTGGTTGGAGACAGTCCGAACCACAAGTACCGGGTCCATGGTTCTGGCCGTATACTGGGGGGACGGGGACGACTCCCATTAACCCCTGACTATTCCGGGGATACGCTTATCACAATGCCTTTCTGGTCTGTGCTGAAGCAGGGCATTCTGGCAGCCAAGTGGCTTGACCTTTATTAGTGAGCCTGGTTACCCCCTCTCGGAACCACAGACTTAGAAATCGCCAGCTCATATACAGTGCATAAAATATATTTATATATATACCCTTATACACCATTTAATAAAAAATATCACAAAATTCTTCTAAGTCCCTCGGGAAGAGTGAAAGACGCGCACGTTCATTTTCAGAGCTCCTAGACCTTCCTATAAGAAGTTAGCCAAAAAGTAGCTTCGAAAAACGCTTAGGTTAAGTTTCAGAGTTGCTTCTAATGTACCAAAGCTGGACTTAGACATAATTTCACTCTCACAACATTATGGCTGGTTGGAGACAGTCCGAACCACAAGTACCGGGTCCATGGTTCTGGCCGTATACTGGGGGGACGGGGACGACTCCCATTAACCCCTGACTATACCGGGGATACGCTTATCACAATGCCTTTCTGGTCTGTGCTGAAGCAGGGCATTCTGGCAGCCAAGTGGCTTGACCTTTATTAGTGAGCCTGGTTACCCCCTCTCGGAACCACAGACTTAGAAATCGCCAGCTCATATACAGTGCATAAAATATATTTATATATATACCCTTATACACCATTTAATAAAAAATATCACAAAATTCTTCTAAGTCCCTCGGGAAGAGTGAAAGACGCGCACGTTCATTTTCAGAGCTCCTAGACCTTCCTATAAGAAGTTAGCCAAAAAGTAGCTTCGAAAAACGCTTAGGTTAAGTTTCAGAGTTGCTTCTAATGTACCAAAGCTGGACTTAGACATAATTTCACTCTCACAACATTATGGCTGGTTGGAGACAGTCCGAACCACAAGTACCGGGTCCATGGTTCTGGCCGTATACTGGGGGGACGGGGACGACTCCCATTAACCCCTGACTATTCCGGGGATACGCTTATCACAATGCCTTTCTGGTCTGTGCTGAAGCAGGGCATTCTGGCAGCCAAGTGGCTTGACCTTTATTAGTGAGCCTGGTTACCCCCTCTCGGAACCACAGACTTAGAAATCGCCAGCTCATATACAGTGCATAAAATATATTTATATATATACCCTTATACACCATTTAATAAAAAATATCACAAAATTCTTCTAAGTCCCTCGGGAAGAGTGAAAGACGCGCACGTTCATTTTCAGAGCTCTTAGACCTTCCTATAAGAAGTTAGCCAAAAAGTAGCTTCGAAAAACGCTTAGGTTAAGTTTCAGAGTTGCTTCTAATGTACCAAAGCTGGACTTAGACATAATTTCACTCTCACAACATTATGGCTGGTTGGAGACAGTCCGAACCACAAGTACCGGGTCCATGGTTCTGGCCGTATACTGGGGGGACGGGGACGACTCCCATTAACCCCTGACTATACCGGGGATACGCTTATCACAATGCCTTTCTGGTCTGTGCTGAAGCAGGGCATTCTGGCAGCCAAGTGGCTTGACCTTTATTAGTGAGCCTGGTTACCCCCTCTCGGAACCACAGACTTAGAAATCGCCAGCTCATATACAGTGCATAAAATATATTTATATATATACCCTTATACACCATTTAATAAAAAATATCACAAAATTCTTCTAAGTCCCTCGGGAAGAGTGAAAGACGCGCACGTTCATTTTCAGAGCTCCTAGACCTTCCTATAAGAAGTTAGCCAAAAAGTAGCTTCGAAAAACGCTTAGGTTAAGTTTCAGAGTTGCTTCTAATGTACCAAAGCTGGACTTAGACATAATTTCACTCTCACAACATTATGGCTGGTTGGAGACAGTCCGAACCACAAGTACCCGGGTCCATGGTTCTGGCCGTATACTGGGGGGACGGGGACGACTCCCATTAACCCCTGACTATACCGGGGATACGCTTATCACAATGCCTTTCTGGTCTGTGCTGAAGCAGGGCATTCTGGCAGCCAAGTGGCTTGACCTTTATTAGTGAGCCTGGTTACCCCCTCTCGGAACCACAGACTTAGAAATCGCCAGCTCATATACAGTGCATAAAATATATTTATATATATACCCTTATACACCATTTAATAAAAAATATCACAAAATTCTTCTAAGTCCCTCGGGAAGAGTGAAAGACGCGCACGTTCATTTTCAGAGCTCCTAGACCTTCCTATAAGAAGTTAGCCAAAAAGTAGCTTCGAAAAACGCTTAGGTTAAGTTTCAGAGTTGCTTCTAATGTACCAAAGCTGGACTTAGACATAATTTCACTCTCACAACATTATGGCTGGTTGGAGACAGTCCGAACCACAAGTACCGGGTCCATGGTTCTGGCCGTATACTGGGGGGGCGGGGACGACTCCCATTAACCCCTGACTATACCGGGGATACGCTTATCACAATGCCTTTCTGGTCTGTGCTGAAGCACGGCATTCTGGCAGCCAAGTGGCTTGACCTTTATTAGTGAGCCTGGTTACCCCCTCTCAGAACCACAGACTTAGAAATCGCCAGCTCATATACAGTGCATAAAATATATTTATATATATACCCTTATACACCATTTAATAAAAAATATCACAAAATTCTTCTAAGTCCCTCGGGAAGAGTGAAAGACGCGCACGTTCATTTTCAGAGCTCCTAGACCTTCCTATAAGAAGTTAGCCAAAAAGTAGCTTCGAAAAACGCTTAGGTTAAGTTTCAGAGTTGCTTCTAATGTACCAAAGCTGGACTTAGACATAATTTCACTCTCACAACATTATGGCTGGTTGGAGACAGTCCGAACCACAAGTACCGGGTCCATGGTTCTGGCCGTATACTGGGGGGACGGGGACGACTCCCATTAACCCCTGACTATTCCGGGGATACGCTTATCACAATGCCTTTCTGGTCTGTGCTGAAGCAGGGCATTCTGGCAGCCAAGTGGCTTGACCTTTATTAGTGAGCCTGGTTACCCCCTCTCGGAACCACAGACTTAGAAATCGCCAGCTCATATACAGTGCATAAAATATATTTATATATATACCCTTATACACCATTTAATAAAAAATATCACAAAATTCTTCTAAGTCCCTCGGGAAGAGTGAAAGACGCGCACGTTCATTTTCAGAGCTCCTAGACCTTCCTATAAGAAGTTAGCCAAAAAGTAGCTTCGAAAAACGCTTAGGTTAAGTTTCAGAGTTGCTTCTAATGTACCAAAGCTGGACTTAGACATAATTTCACTCTCACAACATTATGGCTGGTTGGAGACAGTCCGAACCACAAGTACCGGGTCCATGGTTCTGGCCGTATACTGGGGGGACGGGGACGACTCCCATTAACCCCTGACTATACCGGGGATACGCTTATCACAATGCCTTTCTGGTCTGTGCTGAAGCAGGGCATTCTGGCAGCCAAGTGGCTTGACCTTTATTAGTGAGCCTGGTTACCCCCTCTCGGAACCACAGACTTAGAAATCGCCAGCTCATATACAGTGCATAAAATATATTTATATATATACCCTTATACACCATTTAATAAAAAATATCACAAAATTCTTCTAAGTCCCTCGGGAAGAGTGAAAGACGCGCACGTTCATTTTCAGAGCTCCTAGACCTTCCTATAAGAAGTTAGCCAAAAAGTAGCTTCGAAAAACGCTTAGGTTAAGTTTCAGAGTTGCTTCTAATGTACCAAAGCTGGACTTAGACATAATTTCACTCTCACAACATTATGGCTGGTTGGAGACAGTCCGAACCACAAGTACCGGGTCCATGGTTCTGGCCGTATACTGGGGGGACGGGGACGACTCCCATTAACCCCTGACTATACCGGGGATACGCTTATCACAATGCCTTTCTGGTCTGTGCTGAAGCAGGGCATTCTGGCAGCCAAGTGGCTTGACCTTTATTAGTGAGCCTGGTTACCCCCTCTCGGAACCACAGACTTAGAAATCGCCAGCTCATATACAGTGCATAAAATATATTTATATATATACCCTTATACACCATTTAATAAAAAATATCACAAAATTCTTCTAAGTCCCTCGGGAAGAGTGAAAGACGCGCACGTTCATTTTCAGAGCTCCTAGACCTTCCTATAAGAAGTTAGCCAAAAAGTAGCTTCGAAAAACGCTTAGGTTAAGTTTCAGAGTTGCTTCTAATGTACCAAAGCTGGACTTAGACATAATTTCACTCTCACAACATTATGGCTGGTTGGAGACAGTCCGAACCACAAGTACCGGGTCCATGGTTCTGGCCGTATACTGGGGGGGCGGGGACGACTCCCATTAACCCCTGACTATACCGGGGATACGCTTATCACAATGCCTTTCTGGTCTGTGCTGAAGCAGGGCATTCTGGCAGCCAAGTGGCTTGACCTTTATTAGTGAGCCTGGTTACCCCCTCTCGGAACCACAGACTTAGAAATCGCCAGCTCATATACAGTGCATAAAATATATTTATATATATACCCTTATACACCATTTAATAAAAAATATCACAAAATTCTTCTAAGTCCCTCGGGAAGAGTGAAAGACGCGCACGTTCATTTTCAGAGCTCCTAGATCTTCCTATAAGAAGTTAGCCAAAAAGTAGCTTCGAAAAACGCTTAGGTTAAGTTTCAGAGTTGCTTCTAATGTACCAAAGCTGGACTTAGACATAATTTCACTCTCACAACATTATGGCTGGTTGGAGACAGTCCGAACCACAAGTACCGGGTCCATGGTTCTGGCCGTATACTGGGGGGACGGGGACGACTCCCATTAACCCCTGACTATACCGGGGATACGCTTATCACAATGCCTTTCTGGTCTGTGCTGAAGCAGGGCATTCTGGCAGCCAAGTGGCTTGACCTTTATTAGTGAGCCTGGTTACCCCCTCTCGGAACCACAGACTTAGAAATCGCCAGCTCATATACAGTGCATAAAATATATTTATATATATACCCTTATACACCATTTAATAAAAAATATCACAAAATTCTTCTAAGTCCCTCGGGAAGAGTGAAAGACGCGCACGTTCATTTTCAGAGCTCCTAGATCTTCCTATAAGAAGTTAGCCAAAAAGTAGCTTCGAAAAACGCTTAGGTTAAGTTTCAGAGTTGCTTCTAATGTACCAAAGCTGGACTTAGACATAATTTCACTCTCACAACATTATGGCTGGTTGGAGACAGTCCGAACCACAAGTACCGGGTCCATGGTTCTGGCCGTATACTGGGGGGACGGGGACGACTCCCATTAACCCCTGACTATACCGGGGATACGCTTATCACAATGCCTTTCTGGTCTGTGCTGAAGCAGGGCATTCTGGCAGCCAAGTGGCTTGACCTTTATTAGTGAGCCTGGTTACCCCCTCTCGGAACCACAGACTTAGAAATCGCCAGCTCATATACAGTGCATAAAATATATTTATATATATACCCTTATACACCATTTAATAAAAAATATCACAAAATTCTTCTAAGTCCCTCGGGAAGAGTGAAAGACGCGCACGTTCATTTTCAGAGCTCCTAGACCTTCCTATAAGAAGTTAGCCAAAAAGTAGCTTCGAAAAACGCTTAGGTTAAGTTTCAGAGTTGCTTCTAATGTACCAAAGCTGGACTTAGACATAATTTCACTCTCACAACATTATGGCTGGTTGGAGACAGTCCGAACCACAAGTACCGGGTCCATGGTTCTGGCCGTATACTGGGGGGGCGGGGACGACTCCCATTAACCCCTGACTATACCGGGGATACGCTTATC